>NC_141005.1:77795886-78222848 GCF_052327205.1 Somniosus microcephalus
CACTGACCCAGTGTGATCTCCCCCCCCGCCGACACTGACCCAGTGTGACCCCCCCGACACTGACCCAGTGTGATCCCCCCCCCCCGACACTGACCCAGTGTGATCCCCCCCCCGACACTGACCCAGTGTGATCCCCCCTCCCCCGACACTGACCCAGTGTGATCTCCCCTCCCCCGACACTGACCCAGTGTGATCCCCCCCCCCGACACTGACCCAGTGTGATCCCCCCTCCCCCGACACTGACCCAGTGTGATCCCCCCCCAACACTGACCCAGTGTGATCCCCCCTCCCCCGACACTGACCCAGTGTGATCCCCCCTCCCCCGACACTGACCCAGTGTGACCCCCCCCGACACTGACCCAGTGTGACCCCCCCAACACTGACCCAGTGTGATCCCCCTCCCCCGACACTGACCCAGTGTGATCTCCCCCCCGACACTGACCCAGTGTGACCCCCCCGACACTGACCCAGTGTGACCCCCCCCGACACTGACCCAGTGACACCCCCCGACACTGACCCAGTGACCCCCCCGACACTGACCCAGTGTGACCCCCCCGACACTGACCCAGTGTGACCCCCCCGACACTGACCCAGTGTGACTCCCCCGACACTGACCCAGTGTGACCCCCCGACACTGACCCAGTGTGATCTCCCCCCCGACACTGACCCAGTGTGACCCCCCCGACACTGACCCAGTGCGATCTCCCCCCGACACTGACCCAGTGTGACCCCCCCGACACTGACCCAGTGCGATCTCCCCCCCGACACTGACCCAGTGTGACCCCCCGACACTGACCCAGTGTGATCTCCCCCCGACACTGACCCAGTGTGACCCCCCCGACACTGACCCAGTGCGATCTCCCCCCCGACACTGACCCAGTGTGACCCCCCCCCCGACACTGACCCAGTGTGATCTCCCCCCCCGACACTGACCCAGTGTGATCTCCCCCTCCCCCCGACACTGACCCAGTCTGATCTCCCCCCCCGACACTGACCCAGTCTGATCTCCCCCCCCGACACTGACCCAGTGTGATCTCCCCCCCCGACACTGACCCAGTGTGATCTCCCCCCCCCCGACACTGACCCAGTCTGATCTCCCCCCCCCGACACTGACCCAGTGTGATCCCCCCTCCCCCGACACTGACCCAGTGTGATCTCCCCCCCGACACTGACCCAGTGTGACCCCCCCGACACTGACCCAGTGTGATCCCCCCGACACTGACCCAGTGTGACCCCCCCGACACTGACCCAGTGTGATCTCCCCCCCCCCGACATTGACCCAGTGTGACCCCCCGACACTGACCCAGTGTGATCTCCCCCCCCCCCGACATTGACCCAGTGTGATCCCCCCTCCCCCGACACTGACCCAGTGTGATCTCCCCTCCCCGACACTGACCCAGTGTGAGCCCCCCTCCCCCGACACTGACCCAGTGTGACCCCCCCCGACACTGACCCAGTGTGAGCCCCCCTCCCCCGACACTGACCCAGTGTGATCCCCCTCCCCGACACTGACCCAGTGTGACCCCCCCCGACACTGACCCAGTGTGAGCCCCCCTCCCCCGACACTGACCCAGTGTGAGCCCCCCTCCCCGACACTGACCCAGTGTGACCCCCCCCGACACTGACCCAGTGTGACCCCCCCGACACTGACCCAGTGTGAGCCCCCCTCCCCCGACACTGACCCAGTGTGACCCCCCCCCGACACTGACCCAGTCTGATCTCCCCTCGCCCCGACACTGACCCAGTGTGACCCCCCCTCGCCCCGGCACTGACCCAGTCTGATCTCCCTTCGCCCCGGCACTGACCCAGTGTGACCCACCCGACACTGACCCAGTCTGATCTCCCTTCGCCCCGGCACTGACCCAGTCTGACCCACCCGACACTGACCCAGTCTGATCTCCCCTCGCCCCGACACTGACCCAGTGTGACCCCCCCCTCGCCCCGGCACTGACCCAGTGTGACCCACCCGACACTGACCCAGTGTGACCCCCCCTCGCCCCGGCACTTGACCCAGTGTGACCCACCCGACACTGACCCAGTCTGATCTCCCCTCGCCCCGGCACTGACCATGGGGTGATCCCCGCCCCTTGACACTGGCCCGGGGTGATTCCCGCCCCTCGACACTGACCCACGGGTTATCCCCCCCAACACTGACCCAGGGGTAATCAGAGTGCCCCCGGGTATGTGCAGCACCCTGGCAGCCAGTTCACCAGCTTTTAAATAAGATAAACCATGCATGCGTGGTATTTTGAATGGGCTGCGCAGCCCCTTAAAGCACCCAAGAAATAAATTGATGGGAACGTTGCTTTAGACCTATGGTTCCCAAAGCTCTCCACCACTAGGGGGTTTCCTCACCTCATGTCTGCTTCTGTTGTAGACTAATTGTTAAGAGATTGATTGCTCTGATTAGTCAACAACACCAATATCGTTGGACCATGCAACGACCAAGATGGTAGAAGGCGAACTAGATGAACCTTGATCTTTATTTGTCTCGCAATTCCTGCTCCAAAAGTGGTGATGATCATTATTATACAATTTGAATACATGTGCTCAAATACAGCGTACATGTGGAACCTGACGTGTTTTGAGATGATGTCGCCAAGATGTAGATGAGAAATAGGAGGGGGCCAAGGCCAGATCCTTGGGGGACTCCACACCTAACCACGTGTGAGCAGGAACAGAAGCCATTGCAGTTGATTCTCTGGCTACAACTGGATAGATAAGAATGGACCGGTAAGCCTGACAGCGGTAGTGGGGAAAATGCTAGAGTCTATTATAAAAGATGTAATAGCAGAGCACTTGGAAAGCAGTGACAGGATCGGACAAAGTCAACATGGATTTACAAAAGGTAAATCGTGCTTGACTAATCTACTGGAATTTTTTGAGGATGTAACTGGTAAAATAGATAAGGGAGAACCAGTGGATGTGGTGTATTTGGACTTTCAGAAGGCTTTCGATAAGGTCCCACATAAGAGATTAGCGTGCAAAATTAAGGCACATGGGATTGGGGGCAAGGTATTGACTTGGATAGAGAACTGGTTGGCAGACAGAAAGCAAAGAGTTGGAATAAACTAGTCGTTTTCCGAGTGGCAGGCAGTGACTAGTGGGGTACCGCAAGGATCGGTCCTTGGACCCCAGCTGTTCACAATATATATTAATGATCTGGACGAGGGAATTGGATGTAATATCTACAAATTTGCAGACGACACAAAGCTGGGTGGGAGGGTAAGCTGTGAGGAGGATGTCGTGAAACTCCAGTACGATTTGGACAGATTGGGTGATTGGGCAGAAAAATGGCAAATGCACTATAATGTGGATAAATGTGAGGTTATCCACTTTGGTGGCAAAAACAGGAAGGCAGATTATTTGAATGGCAATAGATTGGGAGAAGGGGAAGTGCAAAGAGACCTGGGTGTTCTTGTGCACCAGTCGCTGAAGGTAAGCATGCAGGTGCAGCAGGCGGTTAAGAAGGCAAATGGTATGTTGGCCTTCGTAGCAAGAGGGTTCGAGTACAGGAACAAGGATGTCTTGCTACAGTTGTACAGGGCCTTGGTGAGACCGCACCTTGAGTATTGTGTGCAGTTTTGGTCACCTTACCTGAGGAAGGACGTTCTTGCCATGGAAGGAGTGCAGCGAAGATTCACCAGGCTGATACCTGGGATGGCAGGAATGACGTATGAGGAGAGATTGTGTCGATTGGACTTATACTCACTGGAGTTTAGAAGATTGAGAGGGGATCTCATCGAATCCTATAAAATTCTGTCAGGCCTGGACAGACTAGATGCAGGAAGGATGTTTATGATGGCTGGGGAGTCCAGAACCAGGGGTCATAGTCTAAGGATACGGGGTAAGCCATTTAGGACTGAAATGAGGAGGAATTTCTTCACCCAGAGAGTGGTGAACCTATGGAATTCTCTGCCAGAGGGCGGTGGAGGCCAGTTCATTAAATATATTCAAGAAGGAGTTGGATATATTTCTTAAGGCTAAAGGGATCAAGGGATATGGGGAGAAGGCAGGGACAGGGTACTGAATTTGGATGATCAGCCATGATCTCATTGAATGGCGGAGCAGGCTCGAAGGGCCGAATGGCCTACTCCTGCTCCTATCTTCTATGTTTCTATGTAATGGAACCAGGCGAGGACAGTCCCACTCAGCTGGATGACAGTGGAGAGGCGTTGGAGGAGGATGGAGTGGTCAACCGTGTCAAGCCTGCAGAGAGGTCGAGAAAGACAAGAAGGGCTAGTTTACCACAGTCACATAGAAGGATATTTGTGACTTCAATGAGGGCCGTTTCGGCACTGTGGCTGGGGTGGAAACCTGATTAGAGGGATTCGAACATGGAACGATGGGCATGGATTTTGGGAGGCGACAATACTCTCAAGGACTTTTGAGAGGAAAGGGAGGTTGGAGATGGGGCGATAGTTTGCAAGGACGGAGGGGTCAAGGGTGCTTTTTTTGAGGAGGGGGATGATGACAGCAGATTTGAAAGAATGGAGACAGTACCTCAGGAGAGGGAACTGTTAATAATGTCATCTAGCATGGATGGCATGAAGGGAAATTGGGTGGTCAGTAGTTTACTGAGAATAGGGTCGAGAGAGCAGGAGGTGGGTCCTATGAAGAAGGTGAGCTCAGTGAGGGCAGATAGGAGAGAAAGGGTCACAGACCTGAAACTTTAAATCTGTTTCTCTCTCCACAGATGCTGCCTGGCCTGCTGAGTATTTCCAGCATTTTCTGTTTTTTCAGATTTCCAGCATTCGCAGTATTTTGCTATTGAACTAAAGAAAGAACATAAGAACATAAGTAGGAGCAGGAGTAGGCCATACGGCCCCTCGGGCCTGCTCCGCCATTCAATAGGGTCACGGCTGATCCGAACCTAGACTCACGTCCACTTCCCTGCCCTCTGCCCGTAACCCCGAATTCCTTTATCAGCTAGGAAACTGCCTATCTCCATTTTTAATTTATTTAATGTCGCAGCTTCCACAGCTCTCTGGGGTAGCAAATTCCATAGATTTACTACCCTCTGAGTGAAGAAGTTTCTCCTCATCTCAGTTTTGAAAGGGCAGCCCCTTATTCTAAGATTATGCCCCCTAGTTCTAGTCTCATCCATCAGTGGAAACATCCTCCCCGCATCCACCCGATCAAGCCCCCTCACAATCTTATATGTTTCGATAAGATCGCCTCTCATTCTTCTGAATTCCAATGAGTAGAGTCCCAACCTACTCAACCTTTCCTCATACGTCAACCCCCTCATCTTCAGAATCAACCGAGTGAACCTTCTCTGAACTGCCTCGAGAGCAAGTATATCTTTTCTTAAATATGGAAACCAAAACTGTACGCAGTATTCCAGGTGTGGCCTCACCAGTACCCTGTATAACTGCAGCAAGACTTCCCTGCTTTTATACTCCATCCCCCTTGCAATAAAAGCCAAGATTCCATTGGCCTTCCTGATCACCTGCTGTACCTGCATACTAACCTTCTGTGTTTCATGCACCAGGACCCCCAGATCCCTTTGTACTGTAACACTTTGCAGTTTCTCTCCATTTAGATAATAACTTGCTCTTTGATTTTTTTCTGCCAAAGTGCATAACCTCACACTTTCCAACATTATATTCCATCTGCCAAATTTTTGCCCACTCACCCAGCCTATGTCCTTTTGCAGGTTTTTTATGTCCTCCTCACTCACTGCTTTCCCTCCTATCTTTGTATCGTCGGCAAACTTGGATACGTTGCACTCGGTCCCCTCCTCCAAATCGTTAATATAGATTGTAAAGAGTTGGGGTCCCAGCACCGACACCTGCGGAACACCACCAAAGACGTGGGTTCAGGGCTAGTTCAGGGAACCATAGCTTGGTGGGAAAGAAGAAGGGAGGCATGTGGCAGAGGCAACCGAATGGATGGTCTCAATCTTTGTGACAAAGTGGTCCATGAGTGAAATGACTGAAATTACGACTGTCTGTCTCCATCAGTTACTTCTCTCGCTTGATAAGTAGCCCCTCCTCCTTACTGAGTTTTCTCATGCAGTGGCTGGAACTGACTGTCCAGCTTTCCTTTCATTCTCTTTCAGTTGTTTCCACATTAAGATTTAATGGGGGAGAAATTGGCTGACCCCCGAAAACGGGGGCAGAGATTGTGGTGGGTGATTAATCTGCACCCGTTCATTGCGTTACAGGCAGCACAGTAAATTCGTGCGGTTTTACGATTGCTGCGTGTGCTTTTCATTGGCTGTACGCAACAGCAGGGGGGCCCACTATCACCAGTGGCTGCCACTTCTTAAAGGCAGACTGCACCTCTTAAAGGGGGGTGCATTGAGGCTGCAAGAAGTGGTGGGAGTCATTTTAAAACTGATTCTGTGCTCTGATGCTTCGAGCCATGACTGAACATATGAGAGCGAGCAGCAAGGTTTTTAGACACTGCGCTGGCGGTCTTGGTGGAAGAGCTGGGAAGTGATTGGTTGGTGAGTATTTCTCTTTTTTAAACTTTAACTCTGTAGTTTATAGTTACTAGGGTCTTTTCTGGTGTAGCAGGGACTGTAGGTAGACTATACAAGCGCCTTAGAGATATCTTTAATTGGTGTTAGTGAATTAAATTTAAATTAATTAAAGGGAAGGTCATGCCAGGAGAGCCCAGCCCCGTGATGTGCTCCTCTTGCTCTATGTGGGAATTCAGGGACACTGCCCCTGATGACCACGTGTGCAGGAAATGCATCCATCTGCAGCTACTAGCAGACCGCACTGAGGCGCTGGAGCTGCGGGTGGATATGTTGTTGAGCATTCACGATGCTGAGAGGGTCGTGGATAGCACGTTTAGTGAGTTGGTCACACCGCAGGGAAGGGCTGCACAGGAAGATAGGAAATGGGTGACCACCAGGCGGAGCAATAGAAGCAGGCAGGTAGTGCAGGAGACCCCTGTGACCATTCCCCTCTCAAACAGGTATACCGCTTTGGATACTGTTGAGGGGGATGACTCACCAGGGGAAGGCAGCAGCAGCCAACTTCCTGGCACTGGGGATGCTCCTGCTGCCCAGGAAGGGGGGAAAAAGAGTGGGAGAGCAATAGTGGTAGGGGATTCTATAGTAAGGGGAACAGATAGGCGTTTCTGTGGCCGTAGACGTGAATCCAGGATGGTTTGTTGCCTCCCTGGTGCCAGGGTCAAGGATATCACTGAGCGGCTGCAGGGCATTCTGGAGGGGGAGGGTGAACAGCCAGAGGTCGTGGTCCACATTGGTACCAACGACATAGGTAAAAAGAGGGATGAGGTCCTGCAGCAAGAATTTAGGGAGCTAGGTGAAGGATTAAAGAGCAGGACCTCAAAGGTTGTAATCTCTGGATTACTCCCGGTGCCACGTGCTAGTGGGTATAGGAATAGGAAGATAGAACAGATGAATGCGTGGCTAAAGGGATGGTGCAGGGGGGAGGGCTTTAGTTTCCTGGATCACTGGGTCTGCTTCTGGGAAAGGTGGGACTTGTACAAGTCGGACGGTTTACACCTGAACCAGAGGGGAACCAATATCCTTGCGGGGAGGTTTGCTAGCACTGCTGGGGGGGGTTTAAACTAACTTGGCAGGGGGATGGGGTACAGAGTGGAGCTATAGTAGGGGGTGATTTACAGCCAAATACAGAGGAAAAAACAAGTCAGCTGGGAAGGCAGAGCAAATATGTGAAGGCAAAAGGGAATATGGCAGGGCTGGAAGGCATATATTTTAATGCAAGGAGTCTTGCAAATAAGGTGGATGAACTGAAGTTGTTGTTGAACACATGGGAGTACGATATTGTTGCTATCACGGAGACATGGTTGAGGGAGGGTCAGGACTGGCAGCTCAATATTCCGGGGTATAGAATCTTCAGGCGAGACAGAGGGGGGTGTAAAAGGGGAGGGGGTGTTGCAATATTAATTAACGAGTCAATTACTGCTGTAAGGAGGGACGATATATTAGCGGGTTCCTCTAATGAGGCCATATGGGTAGAACTTAAAAACAAAAAGGGGGCAAGCACTTTGCTGGGAGTGTACTATAGGCCCCCAAACAGTCAGGGGGAGATAGAGGAACAGATATGTAGGCAAATCTCAGAGAAGTGCGAAAATAATAGGGTAATAATAGTGGGGGATTTCAACTTCCCCAATATTAATTGGGATAGTCAGAGTGTGAAAGGCTTAGAGGGTGCAGAATTCTTAAAGTGCATCCAGGAGAGCTTTTTGAGCCAACATGTAGAAAGTCCTACAAGAGAGGGGGCGGTACTGGACCTAATTCTAGGGAATGTAGCCGGGCAAGTGGTGGAAGTGTCAGTAGGAGAGCATTTTGGCGACAGTGACCATAATTCGGTGAGATTTAAGGTGGTCATGGAAAAAGACAAAGACGGCCCGGAAATAAGGGTTCTAAATTGGGGGAAGGCCGATTTTAATATGATAAGGCAGGATCTGGCCAAAGTGGACTGGGAGCAGCTGCTTATAGGAAAATCCACATCAAAGCAGTGGGAGACTTTCAGAAGGGAAATGGAGAGAGTACAACGCCAACATGTTCCCGTAAAGGTCAAGAGTGGGACCAACAAGCAAAGGGAACCTTGGATGACAAGGGATATACAAAAATGCATTAGGAAAAAAAGGGGGGCTTTTGGCAGGTCCAAAAGACTAAAGACGGAGGAAGCCCTAGAGGAGTATAAAAAGTGCAGGGGCATACTTAAAAAAGAAATTAGGAGGGCGAGGAGGGGCCATGAAATAACACTGGCGAGCAAAATAAAGGAAAATCCTAAGATGTTTTATAAGTATATTAAGGGCAAGAGGATAACCAGGGAAAGGGCCCATTAGGGACCAAAGTGGCAATCTGTGTGTAGAGCCAGATGATGTAGGCGGGGTTTTAAATGAATTTTTTGCATCTGTGTTCACTATGGAGAAAGACGATGCAGACATAGAAATCGGGCAAGGGGACTGTGACATACTTGGAACATATTAGCATCGAGAGGGAGGAGGTGCTAGCGGTTTTAGCAGGCCAAAAAGTGGATAAATCCCCAGGCCCGGACGAGATGTATCCCAGGCTGCTGTGGGAGGCAAAGGAGGAGATTGCAGGGGCTCTGACACAAATTTTCAGAGCCTCTCTGGCCACAGGGGATGTACCAGAGGACTGGAGAACAGCTAATGTAGTACCATTATACAAGAAGGGTAGCAGGGATAAACCAGGGAATTACAGGCCAGTGAGCCGAACATCTGTGGTAGGGAAATTATTGGAAAAAATTCTGAGGGACAAAATTAGTCTCCACTTGGAGAGGCAAGGATTAATCGGGGATAGTCAGCATGGCTTTGTCAAGGGTAAATCATGTCTGACCAATCTGATTGAATTTTTCAAGGGGGTGACCAGGGGGGTGGATGAGGGAAATGCTGTGGATGTGGTTTACATGGACTTCAGTAAAGCTTTTGACAAAGTCCCGCATAGGAGACTGGTCAAGAAGGTAAGAGCCCATGGGATCCAGGGTGCCTTGGCGCGTTGGATCCTAAACTGGCTGAGTGGCAGGAGGCAGAGGGTGATGGTCGAAGGTTGTTTTTGTGACTGGAAGCCTGTGTCCAGTGGGGTACCTCAGGGATCGGTGCTGGGTCCCTTGTTGTTTGTGATCTACATAAATGATTTGGATGAGAATGTGAAAGGTATGATCAGTAAGTTCGCAGATGACACGAAAATTGGTGGGGTGGTAAATTGCGAGGAGGAAAGCCTCAGGCTACAGGATGCTATAAACGGGTTGGTCAGATGGGCGGAAAAGTGGCAAATGGAATTTAACCCTGAAAAGTGCGAGGTGATGCATTTTGGACGGACAAATAAGGCAAGGGAATACACAATGAGTGGTAGGACCCTAGGAAGTACAGAGGGTCAGAGGGACCTTGGTGTACATGTACATAGATCCCTGAAGGCAGCGGAACAAGTAGATAAGGTGGTTAAAAAGGCATATGGGATACTTGCCTTCATTAGCCGAGGCATAGAATATAAGAGCAGGGAGGTTATGATGGAGCTGTACAAAACGCTGGTGAGGCCACAGCTGGAGTACTGTGTGCAGTTCTGGTCACCTCACTATAGGAAGGATGTGATTGCTTTGGAGAGGGTGCAGAGGAGATTCACCAGGATGTTACCTGGGATGGAGCGCCTCAGCTATGAAGAAAGACTAAACAGGCTGGGGTTGTTTTCCTTGGAGCAAAGAAGGCTGAGGGGGGACCTGATTGAGGTGTACAAAATGATGAGGGGTACAAAATGATGAGGGGCATAGATAGGGTAGACAAAGAGGAACTTTTCCCCTTAGTAGGGGGGTCAATAACAAGGGGGCATAGATTCAGGGTAAGGGGCAGGAGATTTAGAGGGGATTTGAGGAGGAACTTTTTCACCCAGAGGGTGGTTGGAATGTGGAACTCAATGCCTAAAAGGGTGGTAGAAGCAGGAACCCTCACAGCATTCAAGAAGCATTTGGATGAGCACTTGAAATGCCATTGCATACAAGGCTATGGACCAAATGCTGGAAAATGGGATTAGACTGGAGAGGGATGGATGGGCGGCGCAGACACGATGGGCCGAAGGGCCTCTTTCTGTGCTGTAAAACTCTATGACTATGACTCTAAGGAGGAGAGATGTCCTGTATCCGCTGGGGGGTGGGGAGCAGGAGACCCTCCAGACAGAAGCTGAAGAGGCAGTGGGAAGAAGTAACTGCAGAGGTCAATGCCAGGAGTGTTGCTCCAAGAAACATAGAAGATAGGAGCAGGAGTAGGCCATTCGGCCCCTCAAGCCTGCTCCGCCATTCAATGCGATCATGGCTGATAGATACATAGATACATAGAAGATAGGAGCAGGAGTAGGCCATTCGGCCCTTCGTGCCTGCTCCGCCATTCGATGAGATCATGGCTGATCCTTTAATTCAGTATCCCGTCCCCGCCTTCTCTCCGTAACCCTTAACCCCTTTTGCCCGTAGAAATATATCTAATTCCCTCTTAAATATATTTAATGAGCTGGCGTACACTGCCCTCTGTGGCAATGAGTTCCACAGGTTCACCACTCTCTGAGTGAAGAAATTCCCCCTCATCTCTGTCCTAAATGGTTTAGCCCTTATCCTTAAATTATGTCCTCTAGTTCTGTTCTCACCCGCCAAGGGAAACATTCCTTCTGCATCCAGTCTGTCTAGACCTGTCAGAATTTTATACACTTCTATGAGGTCCCCTCTCAATCTTCTAAACTCCAGTGTGTACATCCCTAAACTACATAGTCTCTCCTCATAGGTCATCCAAATTCAGTACCCTGTCCCTGCTTTCTCCCCATATCCCTTTAGCCTTAAGAAATATATCTAACTCCTTCTTGAATATATTTAATGAATTGACCTCAACTGCCTTTTGTGGTACAGAATTCCACAGGTTCACCACTCTCTGGGTGAAGAAATTCCTTATCTGTCCTAAATGGCTTACCCCTTATCCTTAGACTGTGACCCCTGGTTCTGGACTCCCCGGCCATCGAGACCATCCTTCCTGCATCTAGTCTGTCTAGTCCTGTTAGAATTTTATAAGTTTCAATGAGATCCCCTCTCATTCTTCTAAACTCCAGCGAATATAAGCCCAATCGACCCAATCTCTCCTCATACATCATTCCTGCCATCCCAGGTATCAGTCTGGTGAATCTTCGCTGCACTCCCTCCATGGCAAGAACATCCTTCCTCAGATAAGGTGACCAAAACTGCACACAATACCCAAGGTGTGGTCTCACCAAGGCCCTGTACAACTGCAGCAAGACATCCTTGTTCCTGTACTCTAATCCTCTCGCTATGAAGGCCAACATACCATTTGCCTTCTTAACCGCCTGCTGCACCTGCATGCTTACCTTCAGCGACCGGTGCACAAGGACACCCAGGTCTCATTGCACTTCCCCTTCTCCCAATCTATTGCCGTTCAGATAATAATCTGCCTTCCTGTTTTTGCCACCAAAGTGGATAACCTCGCATTTATCCACATTATACTGCATCTGCCATGCAGCTGCCCAATCACCCAACCTGTCCAAATCATACTGGAGTTTCTCGGCATCCTTCTCACAGCACACACGCCCAGCCAGCTTTGTGTCATCTGCAAACTTGGAGATATTACATCTAGTTCCCTCGTCTAGATCATTAATATAAATTCTGAACAGCTGGGGTCCTAGCACCGATCCCTGCGGTACCCCACTAGTCACTGCCTGCCACTCGGAAAAAGACCCGTTTATTCCAACATGGATGCAGTGCAGAAAGAAGTTTAAAGATCCCACAGGAGTTGTCAACATCAGTGAGTTCATCTTCAAATGGCATATCCGACCAACTGCACCACTAGCCTCATCCACTGCTCCCCATCACCCACCTACCTACCAACAATTTCTATCAATCAGTACTCAACCGTAACATTCATATGCTTTAGCTCATCCTCACACCCGTAGCACTGTTGCAAGCCTCACACTCACAACCAGTAACCGGCAAGTGCTCAATAATCCCTTTAAGTAACGCTGGTGGGGGGTCCTTCATGCCGTTTGACGTCATGTTCAGCTGTGGGAGGGCTGGAGCGTGGCCTTTGAAAATGGCAGTGCTGGTGTCAAATCAGCTTTGCACACTGACGTCATAATCTGCCTGCTCTGCATGGTGCCAGCGGTCGTTAGCTGTACACACGCAAACTCCTTTACCAAGATGGCATTGGGCGCACTTCCCATCGGAAGTGTACGCACACATCGCGGACACCATTTTCAAATGTTGGAAGACGTGTCACGCCTAAAAACCCAATTTCTCCCCCACTTTCTTTTAGTTTCTAAGATTTGTTTCAAAAATGTCTGATTAAACGAGAAAGTAGATTAATAGTGTGCTATGTTTTATTTCAAGGGACAGAGACACGGTTTTAAAACATTTTTGTAAGAACCTGTCTCAAACAAGAATTGAACAACGAATTATTCCAATGGACAGTAGACTTATTGTGTTTATTACTGATGTTTTACAGTCTCAGTTCATACCATTTTAAACCCAGTGAAAAGAACCCCTCCATTGAAAATCACCAGCCCACCCCTTGCCCTTCCCACACACTGGGCTCTGACTATTCAAGATACCAAGATTCTATCAACATGTTCCGAATTTCTCTTCCAAATCTTTTACACTTTTCACTTTGAAAGCTGCCAGAACAGTAATAAACTCCCCCATTTCACCGCTTTAAGCCTATAAGGGAATTTGTATCCTGGTGTGTCTATTTGACAAGTCAAATTGAGTTGCTTCAATGGCTCAGGGTGTCAATTCGCCACTTGCTAAGTCACAAGCCCCGATGTTAAATAGGGAGCGGGGGTGAGAGCTGGTATGGTGACCGCGAGCCCCGAAGCGGGCGGTGCAACAGGAGACGTGGAGGTCCTGCCAATCTTAACGGCTGGGCTTCATTACCATAACTTTCATTAGAGTCCCGCCCGAACTGGCTGGTGGGCGGAAGCGAACAATTGCAAGCAGGAGGGAGCAACTGGGGACCTGCGGGATCGGTCGCTGGCATTCAGATAAGCGGTAAGAGGGGGAGGAAGCTCAGGGCAAGGGTGGCCCAAGGCTTCCTTATGGGGCTTGGGCTACTCCTGCACCTCCTGGCCCACAAGGAAACCTAAATAAAAATTGAAAACTTCTCCCTTGGGCCTCTTCGACAGGTCTGGCCTGAGGCGGAAGCAGTCACCACTCCCCTGCTCAGGCCTCTGACTGAAATAGCAGATCGGGTCCCAACCTACATACTTAGAGGACTCTGGCAGCTTGGGACACGTCTCCTGGTCTAAGAGCAGGTTAATATTTGGACCCGTCGGGTAGGCAGCGCGATCATGTCGTTCCCCTCATTTTAACTGCCCCCCAACCCGGGGAGGGACAGGGAGAGGTGAGTATCTTTCTATGTACTGACATCACAGGAAGAATAATGCCCATAGTGAAACAGATCTCGAGCCTTATCACTAATGTTACTTAGTCCTCAGGGTGTAAATAGCTTGATCATGATCTAGCAAAAATCCATTTTTATTTTACCAATCACAGATTGAAAAAAAAGTTAACAATTATTTAATCAGAGCGTGATTCCAGTTTGAGTAATTATCTAATTATTAATCTAACTGAATGTTGTAAAGGCTTAAATTAAAATGTCCATTTTTGAAAGTGCAAATCTAATAGAAAACAGCTTGCATATCACAGAATGGCAGGTACAAATCTCAACCAACCAGGGACAACAGCCTGGTCTTTGGTGCTATTTTACGGTACCAGTGAACATAATGTTCCAGATCTCAGAGATGGCCCAGGATCGATTACTTGCTTCCTGCAGCAAAGCTTCCTGATGTGAATTTATAAAATGGCCTTTGTGTTCTGCCAGCTTGCATTGGTTGCACACCAGGACTCAGATACAGCATTGCACTACACCATATGTTGGATGAATTTCACACTTGAGCCTCTGTGCAGCAGCAGCCAGCTGATGGTCCTTGCAGGCCTTGTATCTGCGGGACGGTTTGTGGATTTCCGAGGTGCAGTTCACAGGTGGTGCAATGCACATGACTGGGTTCAAAGTCACAAAGCTGACAGTTTGTTGGCTCCCCGTTTCCATATTTCTTCTCCTCCAGCAACAGAGCCAGATCCCAGGGCGAGAGATGGCTTTCCTTCGCCCGGAAGGTGGCTCAGCTATATTTTTGAATCTTTGTGCCTCCTTTGTCCTCATGGGTTTTTTTACTTCTCCCAGTGAGGCCCCTTCAGCTGGGAATTCATTTGTTGGAGTTAGTTCCTGAGCCAAGGATTCAAACTGCTGTCTCCAAGTTTCATTACAGAAGTCATCATTAGACCTGAGAGACACAAAGTGTGGTTACAAATCCTCGGCAGAAATTCACCGAGCAGTCAGCTCTGATATAGAGCTACAACGTATTTGTATGTTTGTGTTGCCCCTTCTTTCCATATGACATGTTACACCGAGTGATGTCACCAGTTTGGATTCAGTTTCCCAGATATAAACAGGGTAGGCAGACTGCATTTTGTTCACATGGTATGTTAGAGACATAAGAAATAGCAGCTGGAGTAGGCCATTTGGCCATTCAACAAGATCAAGATCATGGCTAATCTTCTACCTCAACTCCACCTTCCCGCACTATCACCATATCCCTTAATTCACCAAAATTCATCAATCTTTGCCTTGAATATACTCTGAGAACGACGGAGAATCCACAGCTCTCTGGGGTAGAAAATTCCAAAGATTCACAACCCTTCGAGTGAAGAAATTTCTCCTCATGTCAGTCCTAAATGGCCGACCCCTTATTCTGAGACTGTGACCCCGTGTTTTAGATTCCCCAGCCAGAGGAAACATTTCCCCAGCATTAACCCTGTCAAGCCCGTTAAGAATTTTATATGTTTCAATGAGATCACCTTTCATTCTTCTAAACTCTAGGGAATATAGGCCTAGTCTATTTAATCTCTCCTCCTAGGGGAATCCCCTCATCCCAGGAACCAGTCTGGTGAACCTTCGTTGCACTACCTTTAAGGCAAGGTATGTCTTTCCTTCGGTAAGGAGACCAAAACTGTACACAGTACTCCAGGTGTGGCCTCACCAATGCCCTGTATAATTGTAGTAAGACCTCTTTACTCTTATACACTGATCTCTTTGTATCAAAAGCTAACATACTATTCTCAATGATGGTGGAGCCCAGCACGTGAGTGCAAAAGACAAGGCTGAAGCGTTTGCAACCATCTTCAGCCAGAAGTGCCGAGTGGATGATCCATATTGACCTACTCCTGAGGTCCCTACCATCACAGAAGCCAGTCTTCAGCCAATTCGATTCACTCCATGTGATATCAAGAAATGGCTGAGCGCACTGGATACAGCAAAGGCTATGGGCCCTGACAACATCCCAGCTATCGTACTGAAGACTTGTGCTCCAGAACTAGCCGTGCCTCTAGCCAAGCTGTTCCAGTACAGATACAACACTGGCATCTATCTGACAATGTGGAAAACTGCCTAGGGATGTCCTGTTCACAAAAAGCAGGACAATCTAATCTGGTCAATTACCGCCCCATCAGTCTACTCTCAATCATCAGCAAAGTGATGGAAGGTGTCATCGACAGTGCTATCAAGCGGCACTTACTCACCAATAACATGCTCACGGATGCCCAGTTTGGGTTCCGTCAAGACCACTCAGCTCCCCACCTCATTACAGCCTTGGTCCAAACATGGACAAAGGAGCTGAATTCCAGAGGTGAGGTGAGAGTGACTGCCCTTGACATCAAGGCAGCATTTGACCGAGTGTGGCATCAAGGAGCCCTAGTAAAACTGAAGTCAATGGGAATCAGGGGGGAAACTCACTGGCTGGAGTCAGACCTAGCACAAAGGAAGATGTTTGTGGTGATTGAAGGTCAATCATCACAGCCCCAGGACATTGCTGCAGGAGTTCCTCAGGACAGTGTCCTAGGCCCAACCATCTTCAGCTGCTTCATCAAGGACCTTCCCTCCAACATAAGGTCAGAAATGGGGATGTTCGCTGATGACTGCACAGTGTTCAGCACCATTCACAACTCCTCAGATAGTGAAGCAGTCCATAGTCCATGCCCGCATGTAACAAGATCTGGATGACGTTCAAGCTTGGGCTGATAAGTGGCAGGTATCATTCGCGCCACAGAAGTGCCAGACAATGACTATCTCCAACAAGGGAGAGTCTAACCACCTCCCCATGACATTCAATAGCATTACCATCGCCGAATCCCCCACCAACCACATCCTGGGGGTCACCATTGACCAGAAACTTAACTGGACCAGCCACATAAATACTGTGGCAACAAGAGCAGGTCAGAGGCTAGGTATTCTGCGGCGAGTGTCTCATCTCCTGACTCCCCAAAGCCTTTCCACCATCTACAAGGCACAAGTAAGGAGTGTGATGGAATGCTCTCCACTTGCCTGGATGAGTGCAGCTGCAACAACATTCAAGAAGCTCGACACCATCCAGGACAAAGCAGCCTGTTTGATTGGCACCCCATCCACCATCTTAAACATTCACTCCCTCCCCCACCGGCGCACCGTGGCTGCAGTGTGTACCATCTACAAGCTGCACTGCAGCAACTCGTCAAGACTTCTTCCGCAGCACCTCCCAAACCCACAACCTCTTCCACTTAGAAGGACAAGAACAGCAGGCGCATGGGAACTCCACCACCTCCAAGTTCCCCTCCAAGACACACATCATCCTGACTTAGAAGTATATCGCGAATCTTTCATCGCCGCTGGGTCAAAATCCTGGAACTCCCTACCTAACAGCACTGTGGGAGAACCTTCACCACACGGACTGCAGCGGTTCAAGAAGGCGGCTCACCACCACCTTCTCAAGGGCAACCAGGTATGGGCAATAAATGCTGGGACTGCAGCGACGCCCAGATCCCATAAGCGAATTTAAAAAAATCATCCCTCCTCACAGCTGTAACTGTTTCTTTAATCAATACTGCGACCACCCCCCCTCCTTCTTTATCGCTCCCTCTATTCCATCTGAAAACCCTGTAACCAGGAATGCTGAGCTGCCATACCTGCCCTTCTTTCAGTCATGTCTAAGTAATAGCTATAATATCATACTCCCAAGTGTCTATCTGTGCCCTCAGCTCATCTGCCTTATTCCCTGGACTCCTTGCATTGAAGTATATACCATTCAGCACTGCCAAACTCCCTTGTTTTCTATTTTCTAGCCCTTGTTTCCTCGGTCTTCCAAATACATTTTTGCTTCTCAATTTCAGCTTTGCTTCTGTCCCTTCTGAATCTATTCTCAGGTTCCCATCCCCCTGTCAAGCTAGCCTAAACCCTCCCCAACAACACTAACAAACCCCCCCCGCAAGGACATTGGTCCCGGCTCTGTTGAGGTGCAACCCGTCCGGCTTGTGCAGGTCCCACCTCCCCAGAAACGGTCCCAATGCCTCAGGAATCTAAAGCCCTCCCACCTGCACCATCTCTCCAGCCACGCATTCATCTGCTCTATCCTCCTATTCCTGTACTCACGAGCACGTCGCACCGGGAGTAATCTGGAGATTACTACTTTTGAGGTCCTACTTTTTAATCTCTTTCCTAGCTCCCTAAACTCTGCCTGCAGGACCTCATCCCTCTTTCTACCTAAGCCATTGGTACCGATATGGACCACGATGTCTGGCTGTTTACCCTCTCCCCCCAGAATGTCCTGCAGCCACTCGGCGACATCCTTGACCCTGGCACCAGGGAGGCAACATACCATCCTGGAGTTACGTCTGTGGCCACAGAAACGCCTGTCTGCTCCCTTAACTATCGAATCCCCTACCACTATTGCTCTTCCACTCTTCTTCCTCCTCGCCTGTGCAGCTGAGCCACCCGTGATGCCGTGGACTTGGCTCTGGCTGTACCCAGAGGAACCATCGCCCTCACCAGTACTCAGAACAGAATACTGGTTGGAGAGCGCAATGCACTCCGGGGACTCCTGCACTACCTGCCTGGTCCTCCTCTTCTGTCTGGCGGTCACCCATTCCCTCTCTGCATGCATACTCTTAAGCTGCGGGATGGCCACCTCTAGAAACATGCTATCCATGAAGTTCTCAGTCTCCTGGATGCACCGCAGTGACTCCAGCTGTCGCTCAATCTCCGAAACACGGATCTCGAGCTGCCATAGCTGGTGGCACTTCCTGCACATGTGGTCATCCAGGCTACGCGAAGCGTCCAGGACCTCCCACATGGCACAGGATGTGTACTCCACGGGACTGAGCTGCCCTGCTGGGCCTCTATTTAATAGACTAAGAACTAACTTAGCAGAAATAAACTTTAAAAAAAACACTCACCAGCGACTCACCAACAGCTCCTTCCCTTGTGACGACGTCACTTTTTCTACTCTGACGTCACTCTTCCGAATTCTGCCTCTGTTGAGTTGCTGCCTCTCTCGCTCTGGTCTCGCCCAGGACCGCTGCCTCCTCCGGTCTCGGGCCTGCACTCCACGCTCCTTTTATCGCCGCTGCCTCTCTCACTCTGCTCCTGCTCTGGTTTTGCCCAGGTTCGCTGCCTCCTCCGGACTTGGGCCTGCAAGATAGTCCAAGCCTGAAGGTGCCCTACCAGAATGATCCTACTTCTACAATGGGTAGACAACCATGTTTTGCAGTATATAGTATCTGGAAATTAAAGGACCCTTTACAATTACCTGGCCCATTACCTCGACACTGCTCCTTTTTCTGACCTGGTTGCTATTCTTCTCTGCTTTTGACATCAGCCACCATTGATGCCAGCCTACATCCTACACCAATGGCCCCATATTAATGCAGCTGATAAAATGAGTGGTCTATTCAACTGAGTGAAAATGCTGAGCTGTGATCAAACTTGGTTTCCTGTTTGAATGAGTGAGGATGTTCTCCAAGAAGAGGACAAAACTGGATCCAATAACTGTATGGTTCCTATCTTGTATTTCTGGACAATGAATTATTGTGTCTAAAGCCTAAGACTGCTGTCAGCATAAACCCTGATCCTGGTGGCAACTGAGTGATTGGGGCAGCAATGTCAGAAGTGTAGTAGAGATCTCACTTACCATGTTTCCCAAGACTAACCAAATTACTATGGGGAAAAATGGACAATTGAGTGTTAAAGCACTCAAATCTGTGGAACATTAATCTAAGGTGCAGATTGGATATTTCAGGGGGACTCACCCCACACTGTTACAGTAACACATCACTGTTATGATGCATTAATCTCACCCAGATGGAATGAAGTTAAGGGAAAGGCTGCACTCAGAAAGAGAGTCTTCATTTAAAGGGAAGGAAACTGAATTTGTCTTTCCAAGTACTAGGTTTCCCTTCTGCCTCCCGACTCCACTGCGCTGGCAGATAGGAGGTAGGAGCCATGAGAATTCCGGTGTGGGAAAGCCCTCCTGCCAGCCTACTTCCTCTGATGTCAGCAGCTATGCTTAGGGCAAATATTCAGCCAGCTCCAGGCCGCATGGGAAACTAGCAGCCCTGGAGAATGTTGCATTCCCTACGCTGCATTGCCAGCTGATGTACGCCTCAGGCCCTGAGGAAATTTGGGGCCTTAATCTTTGCAGTCTTCTTGGGCCTCAGGCTTGGCTTGCAGCCATTTCAAATGTTTTTAAAAAAATGCTTCTGGCCTGTTTAGACAATCTCCCTAGTCCCATTGGGTCTCAGGCCTCACTCACAGCCTTGAGGTCCAATCTGTATTTCAACCCTGTATCCCTCACTGCTGGAGTGCCTGTCCATCCCTACCCCCACATCCGCTTCACTGCAGCTGCTCTCATTCACACAACCCACACTTTAAAAGCCTGTTCCTGGAACAACTCGGTGTGCCCACCTTGGGTGTCACAGACTGCAGCTGTTGAGGCCCTGAAGACATACTTGAGATAGCCCTCTATTCTGGTCGTCAGATATTTGGGGCCAGGATACAGGAGATACTCTCTCTTGGGTTTTTAGGGTGTGGTGGGAACCATTAGGTCTGACATCCCACTGATCAACGAAGAACCTGAAACTAGGCCCATAGAGTCGACCAACATGATGTTCTGTTTCTCAAGATAGAAGCACATGCCAGGCCTCCGGCCCAGCCCTTCATAAGCCTACTCAAAGAATATGTGGGAGGTAGAACCAGGCTGCCAGGCAGTGGCCCCGTCCCAGGACTCAGCAGTCATGATACCAGGACAGCCATAATCCCAGAAGCCTCTTGTTTCAATCCACCAGCCAAATACCTCTTGTGACACTCAGGCAGCACCTAGAAAATGCACTAGGAAAGCAAGTCAAGGCACCCAGGAGAAATGCAGAGATGAGTAGTGCCTTAGACAGAAGTTGAATTGTGTTATATGTATAATGAGATGTTGCAGTTTGAATTGGCCAGCCACCATGTCTCTTTAATCTGGTCAGAAGTTACACTGGTGTAATGGGGGTCAAAATGATGGTAATTCTGACGTATGACATCATCTAATGATTCCTATTTCATTTAAGTGGACTGCTGGAAGTGCCGGCAGAAGAGCCGCCGCCCCCCCGGACTGAAAATATTGGGGCACCTGGTGAGCAATGGGCCTCTCCAAAAATCTACTCCTGAAAATACCATGTGCCCACATTACAACCCTATCTCACTAATGACAGTGAGGAGTAAGCAAGGCAGTGGGGGAGGATTTAAACTGGAGGGGTGTGGGTTGGGAAAAAGAACGGGTTGGGAAACAGAACAGGTTGAAAAGAACAACAATTAATGGTATCAATAGGAGAAAGATAAAGTAAGATAAGGAAAGTTTGAAGGACAGGCTTAACCTGGTACGGTGTATGCACGAACGCTATAAACATTCCCAACAAGATGGCTGAACCCGACACTGTTGTGGCAGTTGGAAGCTGTAATGTGAGACGGATCTTGGAAATACATCGTCTACCTGGACTTTCAGAAATTCTTTGATAACGTACTTCACACTAGGTTACTTCACCAGATAGATCTTGTGGTATCAGTAGGAATTTGATATGCTAGATTAGGAATTAGCTCCAATCCCACAGCCAAAAAGTTGTAGTTAACGGAGGTGGATCAGCCTGGAGACTAGTGGTGTCCCCCAGAGATGGATCCTCCGCCCGCTACGGTTCAGTTTTTATTATTGACCTGGCAGTGGTGTTAAGAGTATGGTCAGTAAGTTTGCAGAAGATCCCAATAATCTGTCCAAGTATTAAGATAGTAGAGTAATGTAATCAAATGCAAAACAATTTAGATGCACTTAGGGAATGGGCCACACAATTGCAAATGGCATTAACTTAGATAAATGCAGTGTTGGTAGGACCAACACAGAATAAACACATCATTTACAGGGCACAATACTGAAAGAGGTTGAGAGAGAAAAAGATCTTGGTGTTATTGTGTGCAGATCACTGAAGGTTCATGACCAATGTAGAGAAGTTGTAGATAAAGCTGAAAGGGTATTGGGTTTAATTGACATCATTCACTACAACTCAAAGGACAGCATTCTGTTATTATACAGGTCGCTGGTTAGACCACATCTAGAGTACTGTGCCCAGTTTTGGTCTCCTCACATGGTAGGTGATAGTGGCCTTGGAAAAGGTACAGAGGAGAGCAAAGAGAATGATTCCTAGCTAAGAACCTTAGTTACTCAGATAGGCTGAAGGAGCTGGTCCATTTTCTTTATACTAGTGTTAACTAGGGGTGACCTGATAAAGGTTTATCAATTAATGAAAGGGCTAGATAGCATGCCTATTGATAGATTATTCCAATTTGACACACTGGGGAGGACCAGGAAACATAAGTTTAAAGTCATAGAGTTATACAGCACAGAAAGAGGCCCTTCGGCCCATCGTGTCTGCGCCGTCCATCAATCCCTGTCCAGTCTAATCCCATTTTCCAGCATTTGGTCCATAGCCTTGTATGCAATGGCATTTCAAGTGCTCATCCAAATGCTTCTTGAATGTTGTGAGGGTTCCTGCTTCTACCGCCCTTTCAGGTAGTGAGTTCCAGATTTCAACCACCCTCTGGGTGAAAAAGTTCCTCCTCAAATCCCCTCTAAATCTCCTGCCCCTTACCCTGAATCTATGCCCCCTTGTTATTGACCCCCCTACTAAGGGGAAAAGTTCCTCTTTGTCTACCCTATCTATGCCCCTCATCATTTTGTACACCTCTATCAGGTCCCCCCTCAGCCTTCTTTGCTCCAAGGAAAACAACCCCAGCCTGTTTAGTCTTTCTTCATAGCTGAGGCGCTCCATCCCAGGTAACATCCTGGTGAATCGTCTCTGCACCCTCTCCAAAGCAATCACATCCTTCCTATAGTGAGGCGACCAGAACTGCACACAGTACCCCAGCTGTGGCCTCGCCAGCGTTTTGTACAGCTCCATCATAACCTCCCTGCTCTTATATTCTATGCCTCGGCTAATGAAGGCAAGTATCCCATATGCCTTTTTAACCACCTTATCTACCTGTTCCGCTGCCTTCAGGGATCTATGTACATGTACACCAAGGTCCCTCTGACCTTCTGTACTTCCTAGGGTCCTAACACTCATTGTGTATTCCCTTGCCTTATTTGTCCGTCCAAAATGCATCACCTCGCACTTTTCAGGGTTAAATTCCATTTGCCACTTTTCCGCCCATCTGACCAACCCGTTTATATCGTCCTGTAGCCTGAGGCTTTCCTCCTCGCAATTTACCACCCCACCAATTTTCATGTCATCTGCGAACTTACTGATCATACCTTTTACATTCTCATCCAAATCATTTATGTAGATCACAAACAGCAAGGGACCCAGCACCGATCCCTGAGGTACCCCACTGGACACAGGCTTCCA
Source organism: Somniosus microcephalus (assembly GCF_052327205.1). NCBI lineage: Eukaryota > Metazoa > Chordata > Chondrichthyes > Squaliformes > Somniosidae > Somniosus > Somniosus microcephalus. The sequence continues at coordinate 77,819,133 of NC_141005.1, forward strand.
GTCACAAAAGCAACCTTCGACCATCACCCTCTGCCTCCTGCCACTCAGCCAGTTTAGGATCCAACGCGCCAAGGCACCCTGGATCCCATGGGCTCTTACCTTCTTGACCAGTCTCCTATGCGGGACTTTGTCAAAAGCTTTACTGAAATCCATGTAAACCACATCCACAGCATTTCCCTCATCCAACCCCCTAGTCACCCCCTCGAAAAATTCAATCAGATTGGTCAGACATGATTTACCCTTGACAAAGCCATGCTGACTATCCCCGATTAATCCTTGCCTCTCCAAGTGGAGACTAATTTTGTCCCTCAGAATTTTTTCCAATAATTTCCCTACCATAGATGTTAGGCTCACTGGCCTGTAATTCCCTGGTTTATCCCTGCTACCCTTCTTGAATAATGGTACTACGTTGGCTGTTCTCCAGTCCTCTGGTACATCCCCTGTGGCCAGAGAGGTTCTGAAAATTTGTGTCAGAGCCCCTGCAATCTCTTCCTTTGCCTCACACAACAGCCTGGGATACATCTCGTCTGGGCCTGGGGATTTATCCACTTTTTGGCCTGCTAAAACCGCTAGTACCTCCTCCCTCTCAATGCTAATATGTTCAAGTGTGTCACAGTCCCCTTGCCCGATTTCTATGTCTACATCGTCTTTCTCCATAGTGAACACAGATGCAAAAACAACTTCAACTTGTATTTATATAGCGCCTTTAACGTAGCAAAACGTCCCAAGGCGCTACACAGGAGTATTACAAGTCAAAAAATTTGACACTGAGCCACATAGGAGAAATTAGGGCAGGTGACCAAAAGCTTGGTCAAAGAGGTAGGTTTTAAGGAGCGTCTTAAAGGAGGAAAGAGAGGTGGAGAGGCAGAGAGATTTAGGGAGGGAATTCCAGAGCTTAGGGTCTAGGCAACAGGAGGCTCAGCCACCAATGGTTGAGCAATTATAATCAGGGATGCTCAAGAGGGCAGAATTAGAGGAGCGCAGATATCTCGGGGAGATGTGGGGCTGGAGGAGATTACAGAGATAGGGAGGGGCGAGGCCATGGAGGGATTTGAAAATAAGGATGAAAATTTTGAAATCGAGGTGTTGCTTAACCGGGAGCCAATGTAGGTCAGCGAGCACAGGGGTGATGCGTGAACGGGACGTGGTGCAAGTTAGGACACGGGCAGCCGCGTTTTGGATGACCTCAAGTTTACGTAGGGTAGAATGTGGGAGACCAGCCAGGAGTGCATTGGAATAGTCAAGTCTAGAGGTAACAAAGGCATAAATGAGGGTTTCAGCAGCGGATGTCGGGCGATGTAACAGAGGTGGAAATAGGCGGTCTTAGTTATGCCGCGGATATGTGTTCGGAAGCTAATTTCAGGGTCAAATATAACACCAAGGCTGCGAACAGTGTGGTTCAGTTACAGACAGAGGTTAGGGAGAAGGATGGAATCATTGGCTAGGGAACGGAGCTTGTGGCGGTGACCGAAAACAATGGCTTCAGTCTTCTGCTCTCTCAGGTGGACGTAAAGGATTCCATAGCACTATTTCAAAGAAGAGCAGGGAAGTTATCCCCGGTGTCCTGGCCAATATTTATCCCTCAACCAACATAACAAAAACAGATTATCTGGTCATTATCACATTGCTGTTTGTGGGAGCTTGTTGTGCGCAAATTGGCTGCCGCGTTTCCCACATTACAGCAGTGACTCCACTTCAAATGTACTTAATTGGCTGTAAAGCACTTTGAGACGTCCGGTGGTGGTGAAAGGCGCTATATAAATGCAATCTTTCTTTCTTTCCCAATATTTAATTGGAGAAAATTTGTGCTCATCCAGAATTGGATGTCGGACAAGCAGGCGAGAGTAGGACTAGACTGGATGTTAGGCGATTCTTCTTTCCCCAGAGAGTAATGAGCATCTGGAATGCATTGCCGCCTGGTGTGGTGGGTGCTGACTCTCTGCAGGTCTTCAATAAGCAGCTGGACCGGCTCGACACTGGAGTAGAGATTGCATCATAGAGGTCAGGGCTTAACAGATAACACTTGGTCCATGTGATCTCCTGGATTGGTTTTGATAACCTGAGGGGGTCAGAGAGGAATTTTCCAGAGTATTTTTTCCCTTATTGCCCCAGGGTTTTTTCCCTGTTCTCTTGCCTCTCCCAGATTACATGGCTGCAGAAGGGGGGTGAAGGGTAGCAAGTGTCTAATCATAATGTTCTAAGCATGTGTATAGAGCAGGCTTGATGGACCGGCTGGTCTTTTCCTGCCCGTCAGATTCGTATATTCATAACACAAGTCACCTCCCATAGTCTGGGCTGACCATACACCCCCATTTTCCAGGGACACTCCCCGGATGAGGTACTGTGTCTCCCCGGGCAAACAATGTCCCCGGAAGAGTCCCTAGTTCACGAAACTCATCCCCAAAAACCCTAGCTGCCATTTTATTTGAATAAGCTCCATTCATCCTAATTGCAGCTCGAGTAAATCCGCGGCCGCACTCAAGGACCCAGAGATGGACCAATCAACAGGGCCCATTGTTGATTGACAGATTCCCTGCTCATTGGCAGTGGCGGACCAATGAAAGGGCGGATCACCGTTTGCTGTCTGTCAAATTGCTTTGACTGGATTGGATTCGGTTTGGACCAATGAAAGGACAGAGTGGAGCATGAGTGCTGGCCAATGGGACGGCTGTGCTTGCGCGGGAGGTGTGATGGTGGTGTTGTCTGTGTGAGCCGGAGCCCAGGGACAGGGAACACTGAGGGTGCGTTAATGTGTGGAGTGGAAGGGTTTTAGTGTCTGCCTCTGTAACTCGGCCGACAGGGCACGGTAACTCAGTCCTATGAGAACAGTGCCAGTCTGAGGCTAAATATAGCTCTGTGTGGCTGTGTAGCTAGAAGGGGCCGTCTTCGTGGCTGAAGGTAGCGGAACTGCTGCACGCCATTTCCATTATAATGATGCCATATGCAAGCAGCATGGTAAACCCGCCCTCAACCGTCTCTGTGCCAGGGCGACCTCCCTCTTCCCCAGTCTGTTTGTGACAGGAGGACGCTTTTCCCTCTCTGTGCCAGGGTGACCCACTTGGGCAATAAATGACTTGGGCAGTGATGTGAGCAAAGAGATTTTCTGAATAGACTGTGGGCACGAAAAACTGACGTTCCTGAAGAGTGTTATTGTGTTATTTATAAACGGTGCCTGAATGCGCTTCAATAGTGCGACGTCACATCCGCAGGTATTTATATTCCCATTTGTTTTGCATTTGTAGTCTATGGCCCAGTAATTCCGGGCACAACGCGTGAGTAAGGACGGGGTACTCACGCATGTGCCCGGAGGAATTGCCGATTGTCAGCATGCACAGCGCAGGTGCTGAAAACCGGCATTTCCTGTCCTCTGACCCAAGGGGTTAAGAGGCTGAACGCGTGCGCGGTATCGGGCAGCGCGTGCGACTTGGATTTCCTCTATTTTTAGAGAGTTGCGCGTGTGTAAAGGCCTCCGGTATTTACGCATTGAAAAACCACACGTAAGTACTTAGTTTTACAGGTAAGTGGTCTATTAATACAGTTGAGAATTTTTTTTTCCACAGGTTTGTTATTTTTAAAGAATTTTCAGTAAGGTAAGTTTAGTTTTAGCCCCGATTTTTTATATAAATTTTTTTTTCAAATTTTAAAATGATTGTTTAAAATAGTTTTTCAGAGCTCTTTATGGTTCATTTAAGTAGTGCAATTTTTTTTTAATTTTCTTTCAGGTTTAAGTAGTGTTTTGGGGCCAGGAGTTTTCATGAGTTTGACAGCTCTTACTGTCAAACTCATGAATGAACTTTTGCAACCTCCCATTGGTTGCCCTGTGCTCACGTGATCCCAGCTGGCTCATCGCACTAAGTACGCCGCTGGGTCACGCACGCACAGCGCGGCAGGACCTCAAGCGGTCCAGTGAGAGGAAATGCAATGCGGGCCAGAATTAAAATGTCAGCGCGCCGGGTAAGTGAACATCGGGGGCTTGCACGCGCGGCTAGCTCCCGATCCTAATTTCAGGGCCACGATGTGCAACTGTTAAAATATAGGCTGCTAAAAAGTTTGCCTCGCTATGCTGCGCAACCTACATTTCCCAACCTGGCTACTTTGCTGTGCTCCCATCCTGTTCGTCGCTGCATTCGGTTTAGAAAATATGGTCACCCTATCATCGGCCAGCACTCGTACTCCTCGTGATTCGCAATGGGACCAGGTGCGAAAGGTAACCTGGATCAGCATGCTCTGAGCAGATCATAAACCCGTGTATTGTCTGGACTCAAATAGGATTCCCACTACACACCCATAGAACTTCAGGAGCTCATTAACACCAGTTACAGCCGTCCCAGATGGAACTACCAAACAGGCTGATTCACAGATTCACATTTACAGTAGTAATCAAATATAGCTAATTATTGAAAACAGCTCAAATAACAGGCATTTGGAATCAGTTTTTGAAACAGGTAAGCAGACAAACCAGTCAGACGAGCTCCCGTTGAATGATTCTTTCCACAGGTTTACAAATGAAAGGTTGCAGACTTCTCTCTGTAGCTTCTTGGCACCCTAATTAAGCAGGGAGGCAGGAACTGGCGCAGTAATGATGTGGTGATGCGGGGTTGGAGAAGAGCACGATATCTGTTGAGAATGGAGTCAGACATGAGTTACAGCAGGGAGAGAGAGTGGAATGTAAGGTCCAAGATAAAGCAGGAATGGAGTGGGATGTGAGGCTCGAGATAAAGCAAGGATGGACTGGGATGTGAGGCCAGAGTTCAATTAGTTATGATTTGAAGCAGGGAGAGAGATTATGTTTCCTGCTATCTGGGAATGGGAAGCAACAAACTCCTCTGAATTCCTTTAGACAAAGCCACTCAGTTAGACCCAGGCTGTAGTGAATAACCAACTGTTTAGTAAACTGTTCAACAACAAACTGCTCTGATGTCACAACAACCTCCTCATGACATCATGAAGCTGCTGAAATCCCTTCAGTGTTTACTTCCTGTCAGCACACAAATACAAACAGTGCGAATCATTTCTTCAGACTGTAGTTTAGGGAGAAATCACGGGAGTTATAAAATCATCCTTTCTACTAGAGTACAAATGGCACCTGCCCCATTCCATATTATTTGAGACTATTCCACTGGAGTGAAGGGCCCTTACTGGTTCCCCATATTGCCAGGGCTGGAAATGATGCTTTTACATCATAACCTGTGAAAAATCACATGACATCAAATCTTGGATCGATAGTTTATTTTTAATTGATTTTCAGTCACATGACATCATCAATTTGGAGGATTTCTGTTGATCTGTGTGCCCTACAATCCTGTGCGCCCTACAATCCTGTGCCTCCATATTCCGGCTCAAGTACTTTGAACACCTGTGATCCTGTAGTGTTTGTATTAGGAACAAACAGCTACACAATCCAACATAGCTGCCCAGAGTATCTGTATCTCGGGTCTATGGCTCAACCCACACACACCTTAAACTGTCACAAGCAGCCTGCAGGCCTTACATGGGCACAAAACCCAGCGCCCACATCACAACTGAGGTTTATATCACAATGAAAACCATAGCAACCCAGAAACTGGAAGGCCAGGTATAAAACAGCAAAGAGCACCACTGTGACGGATGTGAGGAGTCAGAGGCTTAAAACACAGATGGACAGTCTGGTTAACCATCTCCACCAACTGATTTGTGTCTCAGTGGGTTCTAATGACCAACTTGCTACCAAGAACCACAGTGAGAGCCTTCTGTTTCAGGGATCTGGACTCAGCTTATGCAGATTCATTGATGGAATTCCTCCTACCCGAGTTAGAGAACAAATGAGTAGGAACATTAAGTGTACTGAGGCTTCTCACCAGCTGGGTCTCCTCACACTTAGGGCTGGGTTTTGTCAGTGTGGGCGGGCTGGGGCATGTCAGGTGGAAATCGTGTCAGGACCCCGACTCCTAAGTGAAGTGCTGAAAAAGTGGGATTTTCCCCTAACTGGGCAATTCATTTCCTGCGTGTGGGAACAGCTGGCCCAATGAGTCTTTTCACACAGAAAGTCGCCTCCGATGACGTCATCAATGCTGCTGGATTTAAGACCTGCAAGCAGCCTTGCTTCCTCTGGAGACTGCAAAGGCTCTGCAAATTGTATGAAGGAGTTGATTTCCCGACAATGTCCACGATGAAGCAAAAGTGTTCTCCTCGGTTTGATGAGCCCTCCCTCCAAGCTCTGGTGCACGGAGCCAGATGTAATAAGGAGGTGCTGTTCCCTTCCTCAGGGAGAAAAAAGCCACCCCAGCAAACAAAAGCTGTGTGGCTGCAAGTGGCCCAGGAGGTCAACTCCATTTCGATGAGCCGCAGAACCTGGCTGCAATGCAGGAAGCGGTTTCATGACCTCCTTCGCACAGGAAAAGTGAGTATGACTTTCCCATCACCCTCAATCTGATTCCCATCACCTCTCCTCACCAGCACTCTGCTTTGCCAACCTCTTCCTCCACATCCCACTTGACACTTACATGCCGGCACCCTTACCCATTCCCTCTCTCTCGAAGCTCATATTCACTTAACTATTTTACCATGCAGCCCTCACACTCCCTATCAATGTGATGCCATGACAACAACAACTTTCAACACACAGGGATGGTCCTTTGTATCCTTCTAAGCATCTATGCTATGCATTTACTACACTCACTCCTTCATTCTCACTCAAACTCCACTTGTGTTCCTCACTGCAGGAAAAGAGAGCCCACAATAAGAGGGAAAGAGCGAGGACAGGAGGAGGGCCACCCTCACTAGCCCAGCTCACCACCTGGGAGGAGACGGCCCTGGAAATCGCCAGGATCGAGGAGGATACCCAAGTGGGGGACGGATAGACGGGCGCATCACAGCAAGCTGGTGACAGAATAGATTGGCATCTCTCTCACTGACATTGCATGAGTCACTGATAATGAATCTGATGCTCCAACAGATTGACTTATGATCATCTGCACTATTCAATGTTCATGTAAGCTTGACCTCATATCTCTAACTCTTTCCTTTACTCCCCCACAGGACCATCGAAAGCCCCCATCCCCACTAGCCAGGAGGAAGAGCCTGAGCCTCCAGACTCCTCAGAGGAAGCTGCAACCTCTGAGGGCGCAGCCTCAGCAGAATTCAGCGCACCCAGCACCAGCGCAGACACTCACACCTCGGTGGGACCTTCTCGAGATAGAGTAGTGTTGGCACCTGGTGTATCACAGCTCACAAGTGAGCATCAGCAGATGGTGGAGACAGAGACAGCAGTGGAGAGTCCTCGTTGGAGGGCGCAGGACTCTGCCAGCTCGGCTTAGCTGCATTTCGACCCTGTGCCTCCGTGTCCATCCAGAATGAGAGCGGTGTTGGAACTCCAGGAACAGGTGTCTCTGGCAGGTTTTGTCTCTAGGGTCGCTGCGAGTGTCGAGCGAATGGAGGAGTCCATCGCAGAGCCTTTGTGGAGGCATTGGCGCATGAACGCATCACCGCGGAAAGGATGGCAACCTCTGTGGAAAGGATGGCGACAGTAGAGGAGAGGATGGCTACGGCCACGGAGGAGCTAAGTCGCTAGAGTGTAGAAAACATGGTCATTGTTCAGAATAGACTGGCATCTCTTGAAGAGCGATGGTCAGCTACTGAGCATAGAAACCAGACCTTCATGGAAGTCCTCTGGAGTAGGACTTCCAGTGCAGAAACGGGTCCTCATGGCCCCCTGAAGCGCAGCAAGGTGCTGTCAAGCCACTTGCTAGCTCTGAAGTGGGGCTGACCCATGAGAGGCAAGTTGGTGGCAGACAACAAGGAAGTGGGGGCTCCTCGCCATGCGATCAAACGACCATGCCACTGCAAAGCTCTCGGTCAGAGCCCCACCAGAGTCTTTACCCAACTGAGATGGGCATCTCAGCCCCTGCACAGCCGCAGGAGCAGCAGACTGTTGCTGTGCCCTCACAGGTTCGCAACCCCAGACGACGGCCGCCAAAGGTGTCGAGACATGAGCAGCAAGAAAGTGAGCAAGGGGACTCCATATCTGCTGAAGCCACAAGGGAAGCACCATGTAGGAGCACGCATAAGAGAAAGATAATGCACATCGTCACAAGGGTAGTCACTTGGGTGTTATGTTGTGTTTATTTTTGAAATGCCACCAGTTGCTTGTTGTGATAAAAAATTCTGATGGCAAACTGTTGCAGTTGTGGCCTGTGTCATTTCGCAAATGGGACTTCCACATTGAGTGCTCAGAGCGACTTGCAATTGTCAGTATGGTGGTTAGAGTGATAGGAATCCACAGGTTCTTGTCCATTGTCGATGCTCTGGTAAGAAGGTGCGAGACAAAAGTGTTTGATTGTACAGGCTAAGCAAATGTGACCAACATACATAGATACATAGAAGATAGGAGCAGGAGTAGGCCATTCGGCCCTTCGTGCCTGCTCCGCCATTCGATGAGATCATGGCTGATCCTTTAATTCAGTATCCCGTCCCCGCCTTCTCTCCGTAACCCTTAACCCCTTTTGCCCGTAGAAATATATCTAATTCCCTCTTAAATATATTTAATGAGCTGGCGTACACTGCCCTCTGTGGCAATGAGTTCCACAGGTTCACCACTCTCTGAGTGAAGAAATTCCCCCTCATCTCTGTCCTAAATGGTTTAGCCCTTATCCTTAAATTATGTCCTCTAGTTCTGTTCTCACCCGCCAAGGGAAACATTCCTTCTGCATCCAGTCTGTCTAGACCTGTCAGAATTTTATACACTTCTATGAGGTCCCCTCTCAATCTTCTAAACTCCAGTGTGTACATCCCTAAACTACATAGTCTCTCCTCATAGGTCATTCCCGCCATTCCTGGTATCAGCCTGGTGAATCGCCGCTGCACCCCCTCCATGGCAAGAACATCCTTCCTCAGATGAGGCGACCAAAACTGTACACAGTACTCGAGGTGTGGTCTCACCAGTGCCCTGTACAGCTGCAGCAAGGTATCCCTGTTCCTGTATTCTAACCCTTTTGCTATGAAGGCCAGCATACCGTTTGCCTTCTTGACCGCCTGTTGCACCTGCATGCTCGCCTTCAGTGACTGGTGTACAAGAACACCCAGGTCTCTCTGTACTTCCCCCTCTCCCAATCTATTGCCATTTAAATAATAATTTGCCCTCCCGTTCCTGCACCCAAGGTGGATAACTTCGCACTTGTCCACATTATAGTGCATCTGCCATTTATCCGCCCAATCGCCCAGTCTGTCCAAATCGCTCTGGAGCTTCCTGGTCTCTTCCTCTGAGCCCACCCCCCCTCCTAGTTTAGTGTCGTCTGCAAATTTGGAAATGCTGCATCCGACTCCCTGATCCAGGTCATTAATGTAAATTGTGAACAGCTGGGGGCCCAGGACAGATCCCTGTGGTACCCCACTTGTTACTGCCTGCCATTCAGAAAATGAGCCGTTTATTCCAACTCTCTGTTTTCTATCTGACAGCCAGTTCCCTATCCACGCCAAAACTTTCCCCTTTATCCCATGAGCCTCAATTTTCCATGCTAATCTTTTATGTGGGACCTTATCGAAGGCCTTTTGGAAGTCCAGGTACACCACATCTACTGGCTCTCCCCCATCTATTCTACCAGTTACTCCCTCAAAAAATTCCAATAGATTAGTCAAGCACGATTTACCCTTTGTAAATCCATGTTGACTCTGTCCTATCCTGTCCCCATTTGCTAAGTGCTCCGCTATTTCATCCTTAATGATGGACTCCAGCATTTTGCCCACAACTGATGTAAGGCTTACAGGTCTGTAATTACCTGCTTTTTCCCTACCCCCCTTTTTGAATAGTGGGGTAACGTTAGCTACCCTCCAATCCATCGGCACTGTTCCCGAGTCTAATGAATTCTGAAAAATCATCCTTAGTGCATCCGCTATCTCTAGGGCCACCTCCTTCAGTACCCTAGGATGCATGTTATCAGGCCCTGGGGATTTGTCCACCTTCAATCCCTTTAGCTTCCTTAACACCATATCCTTAGAGATATTGATTTGCGTCAGTTCCTCCTTTGCCATAATGGGGGGATGTGTTCCTGTAATCACCCCGACATAATGGGGGGATGTGTTCCTGTAATCACCCCGACATAATGGGAGACGTGTTCCTGTAATCACCCCGACATAATGGGAGATGTGTTCCTGTAATCACCCTGACATAATGGGAGACGTGTTCCTGTAATCACCCCGACATAATGGGAGACGTGTTCCTGTAATCACGCCGACATAATGGGACACGTGTTCCTGTAATCACCCCCCGACATAATGGGAGACGTGTTCCTGTAATCACCCCCCGACATAATGGGAGACGTGTTCCTGTAATCACCCCCCGACATAATGGGGGGACGTGTTCCTGTAATCACCACCCGACATAATGGGAGACGTGTTCCTGTAATCACCCTGACATAATGGGAGACGTGTTCCTGTAATCACCCCGACATAATGGGGGACGTGTTCCTGTAATCACCCCGACATAATGGGGGGATGTGTTCCTGTAATCACCCCGACATAATGGGAGACGTGTTCCTGTAATCACCCCGACATAATGGGAGATGTGTTCCTGTAATCACCCTGACATAATGGGAGACGTGTTCCTGTAATCACCCCGACATAATGGGAGACGTGTTCCTGTAATCACGCCGACATAATGGGAGACGTGTTCCTGTAATCACCCCCCGACATAATGGGAGACGTGTTCCTGTAATCACCCCCCGACATAATGGGACACGTGTTCCTGTAATCACCCCCCGACATAATGGGAGACGTGTTCCTGTAATCACCCCCCGACATAATGGGACACGTGTTCCTGTAATCACCCCCCGACATAATGGGAGACGTGTTCCTGTAATCACCCCGACATAATGGGGGACGTGTTCCTGTAATCACCCCGACATAATGGGAGACGTGTTCCTGTAATCACCCCGACATAATGGGAGACGTGTTCCTGTAATCACCCCGACATAATGGGAGACGTGTTCCTGTAATCACCCCGACATAATGGGGGACGTGTTCCTGTAATCACCCTGACATAATGGGAGACGTGTTCCTGTAATCACCCCGACATAATGGGAGACGTGTTCCTGTAATCACCCCGACATAATGGGAGACGTGTTCCTGTAATCACCCTGACATAATGGGAGACGTGTTCCTGTAATCACCCCGACATAATGGGAGATGTGTTCCTGTAATCACCCTGACATAATGGGAGACGTGTTCCTGTAATCACCCCGACATAATGGGAGACGTGTTCCTGTAATCACGCCGACATAATGGGAGACGTGTTCCTGTAATCACCCCCCGACATAATGGGAGACGTGTTCCTGTAATCACCCCCCGACATAATGGGACACGTGTTCCTGTAATCACCCCCCGACATAATGGGAGACGTGTTCCTGTAATCACCCCCCGACATAATGGGACACGTGTTCCTGTAATCACCCCCCGACATAATGGGAGACGTGTTCCTGTAATCACCCCGACATAATGGGAGACGTGTTCCTGTAATCACCCCGACATAATGGGAGACGTGTTCCTGTAATCACCCCGACATAATGGGAGACGTGTTCCTGTAATCACCCCGACATAATGGGGGACGTGTTCCTGTAATCACCCTGACATAATGGGAGACGTGTTCCTGTAATCACCCCGACATAATGGGAGACGTGTTCCTGTAATCACCCCGACATAATGGGAGACGTGTTCCTGTAATCACCCTGACATAATGGGAGACGTGTTCCTGTAATCACCCCGACATAATGGGGGACGTGTTCCTGTAATCACCCTGACATAATGGAAGATGTGTTCCTGTAATCACCCCGACATAATGGGGGACGTGTTCCTGTAATCACCCCCCGACATAATGGGAGACGTGTTCCTGTAATCACCCCGACATAATGGGAGACGTGTTCCTGTAATCACCCCGACATAATGGGGGACGTGTTCCTGTAATCACCCTGACATAATGGAAGATGTGTTCCTGTAATCACCCCGACATAATGGGGGACGTGTTCCTGTAATCACCCCCCGACATAATGGGAGACGTGTTCCTGTAATCACCCCGACATAATGGGAGACGTGTTCCTGTAATCACCCCCCGACATAATGGGGGATTTGTTCCTGTAATCACCCCGACATAATGGGGGATGTGTTCCTGTAATCACCCCGACATAATGGGAGACGTGTTCCTGTAATCACCCCGACATAATGGGAGACGTGTTCCTGTAATCACCCCCCGACATAATGGAAGACGTGTTCCTGTAATCACCCCGACATAATGGGGGACGTGTTCCTGTAATCACCCCGACATAATGGGAGACGTGTTCCTGTAATCACCCCCCGACATAATGGGGGATGTGTTCCTGTAATCACCCCGACATAATGGGGGGATGTGTTCCTGTAATCACCCCGACATAATGGGAGACGTGTTCCTGTAATCACCCCGACATAATGGGAGACGTGTTCCTGTAATCACCCTGACATAATGGGAGACGTGTTCCTGTAATCACCCCGACATAATGGGAGACGTGTTCCTGTAATCACCCCCCGACATAATGGGAGACGTGTTCCTGTAATCACCCCCCGACATAATGGGGGGATGTGTTCCTGTAATCACCCCGACATAATGGGAGACGTGTTCCTGTAATCACCCCCCGACATAATGGGAGACGTGTTCCTGTAATCACCCCGACATAATGGGAGACGTGTTCCTGTAATCACCCCGACATAATGGGGGACGTGTTCCTGTAATCACCCTGACATAATGGAAGATGTGTTCCTGTAATCACCCCGACATAATGGGGGACGTGTTCCTGTAATCACCCCCCGACATAATGGGAGACGTGTTCCTGTAATCACCCCGACATAATGGGAGACGTGTTCCTGTAATCACCCCCCGACATAATGGGGGATTTGTTCCTGTAATCACCCCGACATAATGGGGGATGTGTTCCTGTAATCACCCCGACATAATGGGAGACGTGTTCCTGTAATCACCCCGACATAATGGGAGACGTGTTCCTGTAATCACCCCCCGACATAATGGAAGACGTGTTCCTGTAATCACCCCGACATAATGGGGGACGTGTTCCTGTAATCACCCCGACATAATGGGAGACGTGTTCCTGTAATCACCCCCCGACATAATGGGGGATGTGTTCCTGTAATCACCCCGACATAATGGGGGGATGTGTTCCTGTAATCACCCCGACATAATGGGAGACGTGTTCCTGTAATCACCCCGACATAATGGGAGACGTGTTCCTGTAATCACCCTGACATAATGGGAGACGTGTTCCTGTAATCACCCCGACATAATGGGAGACGTGTTCCTGTAATCACCCCGACATAATGGGGGGATGTGTTCCTGTAATCACCCTGACATAATGGGAGACGTGTTCCTGTAATCACCCCCCGACATAATACATAGATACATAGATACATAGAAGATAGGAGCAGGAGTAGGCCATTCGGCCCTTCGTGCCTGCTCCGCCATTCGATGAGATCATGGCTGATCCTTTAATTCAGTATCCCGTCCCCGCCTTCTCTCCGTAACCCTTAACCCCTTTTGCCCGTAGAAATATATCTAATTCCCTCTTAAATATATTTAATGAGCTGGCGTACACTGCCCTCTGTGGCAATGAGTTCCACAGGTTCACCACTCTCTGAGTGAAGAAATTCCCCCTCATCTCTGTCCTAAATGGTTTAGCCCTTATCCTTAAATTATGTCCTCTAGTTCTGTTCTCACCCGCCAAGGGAAACATTCCTTCTGCATCCAGTCTGTCTAGACCTGTCAGAATTTTATACACTTCTATGAGGTCCCCTCTCAATCTTCTAAACTCCAGTGTGTACATCCCTAAACTACATAGTCTCTCCTCATAGGTCATTCCCGCCATTCCTGGTATCAGCCTGGTGAATCGCCGCTGCACCCCCTCCATGGCAAGAACATCCTTCCTCAGATGAGGCGACCAAAACTGTACACAGTACTCGAGGTGTGGTCTCACCAGTGCCCTGTACAGCTGCAGCAAGGTATCCCTGTTCCTGTATTCTAACCCTTTTGCTATGAAGGCCAGCATACCGTTTGCCTTCTTGACCGCCTGTTGCACCTGCATGCTCGCCTTCAGTGACTGGTGTACAAGAACACCCAGGTCTCTCTGTACTTCCCCCTCTCCCAATCTATTGCCATTTAAATAATAATTTGCCCTCCCGTTCCTGCACCCAAGGTGGATAACTTCGCACTTGTCCACATTATAGTGCATCTGCCATTTATCCGCCCAATCGCCCAGTCTGTCCAAATCGCTCTGGAGCTTCCTGGTCTCTTCCTCTGAGCCCACCCCCCCTCCTAGTTTAGTGTCGTCTGCAAATTTGGAAATGCTGCATCCGACTCCCTGATCCAGGTCATTAATGTAAATTGTGAACAGCTGGGGGCCCAGGACAGATCCCTGTGGTACCCCACTTGTTACTGCCTGCCATTCAGAAAATGAGCCGTTTATTCCAACTCTCTGTTTTCTATCTGACAGCCAGTTCCCTATCCACGCCAAAACTTTCCCCTTTATCCCATGAGCCTCAATTTTCCATGCTAATCTTTTATGTGGGACCTTATCGAAGGCCTTTTGGAAGTCCAGGTACACCACATCTACTGGCTCTCCCCCATCTATTCTACCAGTTACTCCCTCAAAAAATTCCAATAGATTAGTCAAGCACGATTTACCCTTTGTAAATCCATGTTGACTCTGTCCTATCCTGTCCCCATTTGCTAAGTGCTCCGCTATTTCATCCTTAATGATGGACTCCAGCATTTTGCCCACAACTGATGTAAGGCTTACAGGTCTGTAATTACCTGCTTTTTCCCTACCCCCCTTTTTGAATAGTGGGGTAACGTTAGCTACCCTCCAATCCATGGGCACTGTTCCCGAGTCTAATGAATTCTGAAAAATCATCCTTAGTGCATCCGCTATCTCTAGGGCCAACATGAGTGCGTCCCTTGCATCCCGGGCAGCAATATTGTCGAGCTCTGGCGACTTCTGGCCTGTGCATCTTCAGGTGGGTGACGAGCAGCTTGGCGCTCCTGTTGATGCTCCTGCTGTTGCTCATGGCTCTGCTACTGCCGCGGCTGGTCTTCATCCGAATCTGATGTCCAGGAGGAAAGGAATTAAATGGTTCCCATGCTTCTGGTATATGCCTCAGTTGAGGAAGCGCTTAGTCAAGGTGGGGAGAGGGGTATCCTAGGAGGTCACACTGGAAATGGGTGTCAGGGTCCAAACTTCCACAACACTGAGTATGCCTGCTAAAAGATCCCCCAGACCTGAAACAACAAAATTCTACAACCTGCAAATGATCATTGGTGAAAACTCCTTTGTAATGGTGGAAACATAGAAGATAGGAGCAGGAGTAGGCCATTCGGCCCCTTGAGCCTGCTCCGCCGTTGAATGAGATCATGGCTGATCATCCAAATTCAGTACCCTGTCCCTCCTTTCTCCCCATATCCCTTTAGCCTTAAGAAATATATCTAACTCCTTCTTGAATATATTTAATGAATTGGCCTCTACTGCCTTCTGTGGTAGAGAATTCCACAGG
Source organism: Somniosus microcephalus (assembly GCF_052327205.1). Lineage (NCBI taxonomy): Eukaryota > Metazoa > Chordata > Chondrichthyes > Squaliformes > Somniosidae > Somniosus > Somniosus microcephalus. The sequence goes on from NC_141005.1 coordinate 77,834,688, forward strand.
TTCACCACTCTCTGGGAGAAGAAATTCCTCCTCATCTCAGTCCTAAATGGCTTACCCTTATCCTTAGACAGTAACCTCTGGTTCTGGACTCCCCACCATCGGGAACATCCTTCCTGTATCTAGTCTGTCTAGTCCTGTTAGAATTTTATGTTTCAATGAGATCCCCTCATTCTTCTGAACTCTAGTGAATATAAGCCTAATCGACCCAATCTCTCTTCATACATCATTTCTGCCATCCCAGGTACTAGTCCGGTGAATCTTCACTGCACTCCCTCCATGGCAAGAATATCCTTCCTCAGATAAGGCGACCAAAACTGCACACAATACTCAAGGTGTGGTCTCACCAAGGCCGTTCAGATAATAATCTGCCTTCCTGTTTTTGCCACCAAAGTGGATAACCTCGCATTTATCCACATTATACTGCATCTGCCATACATCTGCCCAATCACTCAACCTGTCCAAATCATACTGGAGTTTCTCTGCATCCTCCTCACAGCACACATGCCCACCCAGCTTTGTCATCTGTAAACTTGGCGATATTACATCTAGTTTCCTCGTCTAGAATATTAATATATATTCTGAATAGCTGGGGTCCTAGCACCGATCCCTGCGGTGCCCCACTAGTCACTGCCTGTCACTCGGAAAAAGACCCGTTTATTCCAACTCTTTGCTTCCTGTCTGCCAACCAGTTCTCTATCCAAGTCAGTACCTTACCCCCAATCCCATGTGCTTTAACTTTACACGCTAATCTCTTATGCGGGACCTTATCGAAAGCCTTCTGAAAGTCCAAATACACCACATCCACTGGTTCTCCCTTATCTATTCTACCAGTTACATCCTCAAAAAATTGCAGATCAGTCAAGCATGATTTACCTTTTGTAAATCCATGTTGACTTTGTCCGATTCTGTTACTGTTTTCCAAGTGCTCTGCTATAACAATGGACTTGTAGGACTCAACGGATTCCTATCTAAATCACTGAGGTCGAGGCAGTTCAGTAAATTAACCGAATTTAATTAAACTGGTGAACAAAACCATGCAGGAGCAACAGCAAACAGGTCTACACAGAAACTAGTTCCACGAGGTCTGAACTCAGAACCTCCCACCTCTGACGTCATGACGTCATCACGTTTCCCGCCACTCGGGACACCACGTGACCAACGTGATGACGTCATTGCGTTGTTTCAGGGTTTTTACAGAAAGCTTGTTTACACTCAGCAAACGGACATAGGTGCTGTAACATTGCTTTAAAGACAGTTATTCATTTGTACAGGAGTTCATTGGTGGTTTTACCACAGATTCTAGCATTTTCCCCTCTACCGATAATTCCCCGTTTTCTCTCTACCACCTTTTTTAAATAGTGGGGTTACATTAGCTACCCTCCAATCCTTGGGAACTATTCCAGAGTCTATAGAATTTTGGAAGATGACCAGCAATGTATCTACTATTTCTAGGGCCACCCTAGGATGTAGATTATCAGGCCCTGGGGATTTATCGGCCTTCAATGACGTCAATTTCCACAACACCATTTCCCTACAAATACTGATTTCATTCAGTTCCTCCCTCTCATTAGACCCTATGTTCCCCGACATCTCTGGAAGGTTATTTGTGTCCTCCTTTGTGAAGACAGAACGAAAGTATGTATTTAATTGGTTTGCCATTTCTTTGTTCCCCATTATAAATTCTCCTGATTCTGACTGCAAGGGACCTACGCTTGACTTCACCAATCTTTTTCTCTTCACATATCTATAGAAGCTTTTACAGTCAGTTTTTATGTTCCCTGCAAGCTTACTCTCATATTCTATTTTCCCCCTCTTAATTAATCCCTTTGTCCTCCTTTGCTGAATCCTAAACTGTTCCCAATCCTTAGGTTTGCTGCTTTTTCTGGCCAATTTATGTGTCCTCTCCTTGGATCTTATGCTATCCCTAATTTCTCTTATTAGCCACGGTTGTGTCACCTTTTTTGTTTTATTTTAATGCCAAACTGGGATAAACAAATTCTGTAGTTCATCTATGCGATCTTTAAATGTTTGCCATTGCCTATCCACCATCAACCCTTTAAGTAATGTTCCCCAATCCATCCTAGCCAACTCGCGCCTCATACCATCGTAATTTCCTTTATTTAAATTCAGGACCCTAGTCTCTGAGTCAACTACTTCACTCTCCATCTTAATGAAGAATTCGATCATATTATGATCGCTCTTCCCCAAGGGGCCTCGCCCAACAACATTGCTAATTAATCCTTTCTCATTACATAATACCCATCTAAGGTGGCCTGATCTCTAGTTGGTTCCTCGTCATATTGGTCCAGGAAACCACCCCAATACACTCTAGGAATTCCTCCTCCACAGTATTATTACTAATTTGGTTAGCCCAATCTATATGTAGATTAAAGTCACCCATGATAACTGCTGTGCCCTTATTGCACGCATCTCTAATTTCCCATTTAATGCCATCCCCAACCTCAGCATTACTGTTTGGGTGTCTGTATACAACTCCCACTAACGTTTTCTGCCCCTTGGTATTTCTCAGCTCTACCCATAAAGATTCCACATCATCAGAGCTAATATCCTTCCTTACTATTGTGTTAATCGCCTCTTTAACCAGCAATGCTACCCCACCTCCTTTTCCTTTTTGCCTGTCCTTCCTGAATATAGAATACCCCTGGATGTTGATTTCCCAGCTTTGGTCACCCTGGAGCCATGTTTCCGTAATTCCAATTATATCATATCAGTTTACATCTATTTCCACAGCCAATTCATCTACATTATTACGAATGCTCCTTGCATTAAGACACAATGGGGGAAAAATTCAATTGTTTGCGCCTCCCGTTAGCGCCTTAAGGGAAATAAATTCCTCCTCATCTCTGTCCTAAATGGTTTACCCCTTATCCTTAGACTGTGGCCCCTGGTTCTGGACTCCCCGGCCATCAGGAACATCCTTCCTGCATCTAGTCTGTCTAGTCCTGTTAGAATTTTATAAGTTTCAATGAGATCCCCTTTAATTCTTCTAAACTCCAGCTTCTAAACTCAAATATAGGAATAATGACATCACAGCTTTCAACAGACCAACTAAACCAACATGATTGCAAAATCTTCGAGTCATCTCTCCTTCAAACTCTTCCCCTCCCCCTGCCAACTTTTCTCAGACACTTTGCCCTCTCCCACCAATCCCCCAGTATCTGCACAGCGGGACTCTCTCCCCTCCAACCCTTTGGTTCTAGATAGCACTCGCCTATCTGCCAGTTACTGTTGACACTCTCCTCCATCCCCCAGTTAAAGCTGATACTTTCCTCTCCTCCCCCAGTTAAAGTTGACACTCCCTTCCTCTCCTCTCCCCCAGTTAGAGCCAACACTCTTCTCCCCCAGTTACAGCTAACATCACCAGTTCTGATGAAGGTAACCAACTTGAAATGTTTTTCTCTCCACAGATGCTGCTTGACCGGCTGAGTATTTTCAGCATTTTCTGTTCAGATTTAAGGAAACTATAGAATGACTAGAGCCCTGGATTAATTACCTCTGATTACCTAAAGAGTTAAGAGTTAAAACAAAAACCATACATCTGGTTTCCCCCCTCTGTCCCCACTTAGTGCCACTCAATGACTCCTACCTGAATGAATTGGGAAAGCCAGCAAGAAGAAATTGAAGAGAAGACTTGAATTGTGAAGTTTCCACAAAGTCACCAAGTTTTCCTCGCCGAACCCTTTTTGGCCTTTACCTCAATAATTTGGAGACCCTGGTCCTCATGGTGAGCCGGGGCAGCTCAGCTGCTCTGTCACCAGTGTACATTTTCCCTCGATGGTTGTGTCCATCTTCTCCCCTAAAACAGACCCAACAGACACTCAGGGCTGAATTTTGATTCTGGAGGCATGTAGGAGGCGGGACTACAACTTTCAGGGTTGTAGTCCCGCCTCCATCGAGTTGTGGCCAACCCACGTGATTTTCACTTGATTGACCTCAAGAGCTTTTGACAGATGAAATATCATTGTTTGACAGCTCTTTGAAGCTGTCAAACACTGAATCTGTACACAAAGTTAATTCCTTCCTCTCAGGCCGATTTAGAGATCTCTCCAGAACAGAAAGCTGAATGCTGCAACTTTTGACAGCTCGCGGCCATTCTGCTTTCTGTGTCGGTGAGATGAGGGACTCCCGAGACCTGAAGGAAGGCTGTAAAGGTAAGTAAAACTTCTTTGAACACTTTACACACACCAAACACACTTACCTCTTCACTCATGCACCCATCACTCACCTGAACACCGGACATCTCAAACCCTCCAAGTCCTTCAACCCGACGGCCCGCCTCGCTAACTTGGCGTAGTTTGGAGCCATTGGGAATCCCACACTTCAGGAATAAAAATAGGGATTAGGCTAAAAACTGCCTGTTGACAGGCAGTTAATTGGCACTAATCCCCTTCCCGCCTCGGGGAGGCGGGTCCCAGCACAGGTCGGGTATCCGCCTCCTTTGAAACTGGCATGGAGGCGGGTTGGGTTCGTGCCCCCCCGATTTCGAGATTTTAATCCCCCACACGCCTCCAATCCCGCCTACACGGCCCAATGAAAATCCTGCCCCTCAGAGTTTGTAGGTCAGATGAGGTCACCCCCCCTGCCCCCCCTGCCAATGACCAGCCTACATTCCAACTGGCGTGAAAGGATGAACCCAGAACATGCAGGTAGTTTGAGGCATCTGAGTGACTTGGTGGCCAAAGATGGAACAGCTTGTGAAGCAAAGGCAGCCGTTCCCTTGGGCAGCCACCAAATAGAGGTTGTGCTTTTTTACAGACAGGGTAGTGCGGGTCATAAGATGTAGCGCGGGGACGGTGCTTACCAGGCTCCAGTGCTGATGTGGCGACACGGTGTGGGCTCTGTCATTGCTGCATGCACAGTACAGGCAGTCCTGTCCTTCAATTAGCCTCACTTTGGTAAATCCGACCGTGGCACTCTTCCACAGTTCAGAGAATCTCATTTCCATTTGCTCCGACATCCTACAGAGATGATGAGACTGCACAGACTCCCTTGGCCACCACTTCCTGTGCTTGCCCAATTCCAAGTAGAAGCAGAGAAAAAAAAGCAGGAATGACAGGATGGCGTCAGACGTCAGAATTCTCTTCATTATTGTTCCGGTTACACCTGCATAAAGGAAATGGACATGTTTGCAGGATCAGCTGTTCCTGAGGAAAGGGAGGTTTAAAGGCTTTTTTTTGTTGCCAACTGTAGCCTGGAATATCTATATTCTTGCAGTAATTTGAAATTATTTTTCTTTGGGGGGTTGCTAAGATTGCCATCACGCTGCCTCGTCTGGGAATCCTTGGAGACCGCAGGGGTGAATTTAACTGTCTGTCCGGCTGAAACTGCTTAAAATCACCAGTGACAGTCACCTGACGATAGTCCACGCTGGTCTCGCAGGTTACAATTTTAACCTGTTCTGAATAGGCAAGGAGGACACTCGCTGGAAACTGGCTGGGTCCTTGTTTAAATATGCAGACTGAGCTCTGATGATATCATCAGTGCCCAATTGGTATTTTAAACATGGGTCTGACTAGGTAAGCGGCTGTGACCTTCTCACAAGGTCCACTTAGTGGGAAGAGAAGTCACAGAATCATAAAATGGTTACAGCAAAGGAGGAGGCCATTCGGCTCGTCGAGCCCTTGCCGGCACTTCAGAAGAGCACTTGAGCTAGTCCCACTCGCCCGCCCTTACCCCGTAGCCCTGCATTTTTTTTTCCTTCAGGTACTTATTCAATTCCCCTTTGAAAGCCACGATTGAAACTACTTCCACCACCCTTTCAGGCAGTGCATTCCAGATCCTAACCACTCGCTGCGTAAAAAAGTTTTTCCTCATGTCGCCTTTGTTTCTTCTGCCGATCACCTTAAATCTGTGCCCTCTGGTTTTCGACCCTTCTGCCAATGGGAACAGTTTCTCTCTATCTACTCTGTCCAGACCCCTCGTGATTTTGAACACCGCTGTCAAATCTCTTCTCAATCTTCTCTGCTCTAAGGAGAACAACCCCAGCTTCTCCAGTTTATCCACGTAACCTAAGTCCCTCCTCCCTGGAACCATTCTTGTAAATCTTTTCTGCACTCTCTCTAAGGCCTTCACATCCTTCCTAAAGTGCGGTGCCCAGAATTGGACACAATACTCCAGTTGAGGCCGAAACAGTGTTTTATAAAGGTTCATCGTAACTTCCTTGCTTTTGTACTCTATACCTCTACTCATGAAGCCCAGGATCCTGTATGCTTTTTTAACCACTTTCTCAAACTACCCTGGCACCTTCAACGATTTGTGCATATATACCCCCAAGTCTCTCTGTTCATGCACCCCCTTTAGAATTGTACCTTTCAGTTTATATTGCCTCTCCCCTTTCTCCCTACCAAAATGTAACCCTTCGCACTTTTCTGCATTAAATTTCATCTGCCACATCTCCGCCCATTCCACCAGCCTGTCTATGTCCTCTTGAAGTCTATCACTATCCTCCTCACTGTTCACTATACTTCCAAGTTTTGTGTCATCTACAAATTTTGAAATTGTGCCCTGTACACCCAAGTCCAAGTTATTAATATATATCAAGGAAAGCAGTGGTCCTAAGTATCGACCCTGGGGAACACCACTGTATACCTTCCTCCAGTCTGAAAAACAACCGTTCATCACTACTCTCTGTTTCCTGTCACTTAGCCAATTTCATATCCCTTTTATTCCATGGGATTCAACTTTGCTGGCAAGCCTATTATGTGGCACTTTATCAAACACCTTTTGGAAGTCCATGTACACCACATCAACCGCATTGCCCTCATCAACCCTCTCTGTTACCTCATCAATCAAATTAGTCAAACACGATTTGCCTTTAACAAATCCGTGCTGGCTTTCCTTAATTAATCCACACTTGTCAAAGTGACTGTTAATTTTGTCCTGGATTATTGTTTCTAAAAGCTTCCCCACTACCGAGGTTAAACTGGCTGGCCTGTAGTTGCTGGGTTTATCTTTACACCCTTTTTTGAACAAAGGTGCAACATTTGCAATTTTCCAGTCCTCTGGCACCACCCCCGTAGCTAAGGAAGATTGGAAGATTATGGCCAGTACCTCCGCAATTTCCATCTTTACTTCCTTCATGACCAGAGGATGCATCCCATCCGGTCCTGGTGACTTACCTACTTTTAAGTACAGCCAGCCTTTCCAGTACTTCCTCTATCAATTTTTATCCCATCCAGTATCTCAACTACCACCTCTTTCACGATGATTTTGGGAGCATCTTCTTCATTGGCAAAGACAGATGCAAAGTATTTTTTTTAAATTCGTTTATGGGATGTGAGTGTTGCTGGCAAGGCCAGCATTTATTGCCCATTCCCAATTGCCCTAGAGAAGCTGATGGTGAGCAGCCTTCTTGAGCCGCTGCAGTCCGTGTGGTGAAGCTGCTCCCACAGTGCTGTTAGGTAAGGAGTTCCAGGATTTTGACCCAGCGACGATGAAGGATCGGCGATATACGTCAGGATGGTGTGTGACTTGGAGGGGAACTTGGAGGTGGTGGTGTTCCCATGCGCCTGCTGCCCTTGTCCTTCTAGGTGGAAGTGATCGCAGGTTTGGGAGGTGATACCGAAGAAGCTTTGGCGAGTTGCTGCAGTAGATGGTACACACTGCAGCCACGGTACGCTGGCGGTGGAGGGAGTGAATGTTTAAGGTGGTGGATGGGGTGCCAATCAAGCGGGCTTGCTTTGTCTTGGATGGTGTCGAGCTTCTCGAGTGCTGTTGGAGCTGTACTCATCCAGGCAAGTGGAGAGTATTCCATCACACTCCTTACTTGTGCCTTGTAGATGGTGGAAAGGCTTTGTGGAGTCAGGAGGTGAGACAACCGCTGCAGAACACCTAGCCTCTGACCTGCTCTTGTTGCCACAGTATTTATGTGGTTGGTCCAGTTAGGTTTCTGGTCAATGGTGACCCCCAAGATGTTGAAGGTGGGGGATTTGGCGGCTGTGATGATTGACCTACGACCACCATAACCATCTTCCTTTGCGCTAGGTATGACTCCAGCCAGTGTAGAGTTTCCCCCCCCCCCCCGATTCCCATTGACTTCAGTTTTACTAGTGATCCTTGATGCCACACTTGGTCAAATGCCGCCTTGATGTCAAGGGTAGTCACTCTCACCTCACCTCTCATTTAGTACCTCAGCCATGCCCTCTGCCTCCATGCATAGGTCTCCATTTTGGTCCCTAAATCGGCCCCACCCTTCCTCTTACTACCAGTTTACTATTTATATGCCAATAGAAGACTTTTGGATTCCTTCTATGTTAGGGGCAAAAAAAGTGTCTTTTTCATTTTTTTGACCTTACTCCTTCGGGCCTCACAAGGGAAGTTTAGGGCTCCCCTGCACAGGTGGTTGTCCACCTCGATCGCGAGGTGCTCCTGAAACCCCCTCCCCTCAACATAACCGAGTGCCAAGGACCGTTCCTTCAATTCCCGACACTTTCGGGCAGGGAACTGACCGGGGACATGCAAATGACACCCGAATCACCTGGGCATGAATGTGCCGAGGTCAGGGCAGTTTGTCTCCAGCTTCGGCATGGGCCCACCCAATTCCCAAGTAAAAGTCAGGGCTCAAAATTCCACCCCCTCCTCCTGCCACACCCACACCCCTCCCCACACATCTGCAAAGCCAACACCACAGGTTTCCCTATGGGGATCCCATTACTTACCATTCATGTGGAAAAAGAAAATTCACAGTAGCAATGGTGCATCCGGCAGCATCACACGAGGCTGAGACACTCCCACTATTAGCCTCTCAAATGAGTTTCCTAACATGGAGGCTCCTATGAAGGCAGGAATAAAGGAGTTGTGCCCCAGCAGACTGCACTTCAGCAAGGAAGTCCTGCATGATCTGAAAAAAAGAAAGCACATACATTTATACAGCGCATTTCACCATCTCAGGACATACCAAAGAGCTTCACAGCCAATTAAGTACCTCTGAATTGTACTCACTGTTGTAATGTAGGGAAGCTATTGGGAGCAGCAGCGGAAGCAGACCGATCTGTGAGGGAACCGGCGACAGCAGAGCGAGTAAATGAAGCCCAAGGCCCAGACCGAGCTATTGGGAGCAGCAGAGGGAGCGGAATGACCTGTGAGGGAACCAGCGGCAGTGGAGCAGTAAATAAAGCCCAAGGCTTGAGGCCCAGACCAACCTACAGGTAGACTATCCTTTATCCGAACTTCCGAAAACCTCTAAAAACCGAAAGTTTTTTTGTTCAGTGTAAGTCGTGCACACAACATGACCAGAGTGGCGCACAACTTATGCTGAGCAGGGCAGAGGGTCACAGAGTTCCCTCCTGGGTAGGAGACTGCAGGCCGAGCCGGGCAGTGTGAAGGAGGTGCCGGGAGAGTGAACCCAACAATACAGCATCCCGTCCGATAGCTGCAGCGGCCCGTCCGATATTCTTTTCTCCCCCCGACCCGACCCGTCCGATATTCTTTTCTCCCGACCCGACCCGCGGCCCGTCCGATATTCTTTTCTCCACCAGCCCCCCGCACCGCCGACCCCGACCCCCCCCACCGCCGGACCCCCCTGACCTGAACCGCGGCCCGTCCGATATTCTTTTCTCCCGACCCGACCCGTGGCCCGTCCGATATTCTTTTCTCCCGACCCGACCTGTGGCCCGTCCGATATTCTTTTCTCCCAACCCGACCGATATTCTTTTCTCCACCCCCACCTCCCCCCGGCGCCGACCCCGACCCCCCACCACCGCCGGACCCCCCTGACCTGAACCGCGGCCCGTCCGATATTCTTTTCTCGACCCCGACCCCCCCCCCCCCCCCAACCTGAACCGCGGCCCGTCCGATATTCTTTTCTCCACCCCCACCCGACCCCCGACCTGATTTGCGGGCCAGCTTAGTAGGAGTCAGCCGATATCCGGCTTTCCAGAGAAGCAGGAAGGGGAATGAGACACGGAACAGTCGCAAGAGGTAGCCTGAACTTTTACAATTTATATTAAATACAGATTTCCCAGTCTTATAATAATACCTTCTGAAATCTGAAAAATTCCGAAAACCGAAACTCAGCTGGTCCCAAGGCTTTCGATAAGGGATAGTGTACCTGTACTGGGAGCAGCAGAGGGAGCAGACTACTTTCGAATCAGTTCAAACAACAGGGGGCAAAAAAATCAAAGTGTGTCATCACAGGGAAGCTGGTAAGTTGGTGAGTATTTCTCTTTTTTTCTCTCTCTACACTAGGGCATTGGTTTAACTAAGAGCCGGGAAATTAAATTTTCAATCGGGGTAAGTAAAACAGTAAGTGAATTAATAATAAGAGTATTAGTTAAAGTTAACCTAGGACTTGTGGGCTAGGTTACAGTTAAAACCTAAAGCATATAACTAAATTTAATAACTTAAACAAGGTTATTACCTAGATTAAAAGCTACAAATAGACAATTGAGTGATAATTCAAAACTTGAAAACCTAATTCGTTCAATAAAATACAATGGAGATGGCAGGGCAGGTGATGTGTTGCAGCTGTAGCATGTGGGAGCTGGTGGACCCCAGTGCGATCCACAGCAACCACATCTGCAGTAAGTGTCTGCAGCTCGAGGAACTTCAGCTCCGAGTTGATGAGCTGGAGTCCGAGCTTCGGACACTGCGATACATCAGGGAGAGTTACCTGGATACTTTGATCCAGGAGGCAGTCACACCCCTTAGATTAGGTACTTCAGATTTGGTCCGTGGTCAGGGACAGGAGGGTGTGACTACGAGTGAGGCAGGTATGGGGATCCAGAAAGTAGCACTGGAGGAGCCTCAGCCCTTGCACTTGTCCAACAGGTACGAAGTTCTTGCAGCCTGTGTGGACGAGAGCAGGGACTGCAGGGAGGATGAGCAAACCGACCACAGCACTGTGGTACAGGGGGCCATTCAAGTTGGGGGAATAAAAAGGAATGCAGTTGTGGTGAAATAAGTCTTATAAGTATATACCTTATTCTACCTGTGTATAGTTTCCTATTGTAATCTATTGTACCCCTGCTGTTTTCTTGGTTGGCCAGGAATGCTGATGTACTGTATACCACTCTGCTGTGCCATTGATTGTCCTGATCTGTTACTTCGTCCCTGGCTCCGCCTCCTAGTTCACTTCTGAGAAGCTGGTCAGAAGGCTAACATGTGTGTTCTGTTCTGTCCAGTTCTAAGCTATTAAAAGCCAACTGTTTGAGTTATAACTACCAGTCTCTGTAGCTATTTAAGGTATATCAGTAGTAGTGGTAGAGGACAGTATAGTTAGGGGGATAGGTACTGTTCTCTGCAGCCAAGAGCGTGAGTCCCGAAGGCTGTGTTGCCTGTTAGGGTTAAGGTAATCTCCTCAGGGCTAGAGAGGAACTTGGAGTGGGAAGGGTAAGATCCAGTTTTCGTGGTCCACGTAGGTACCAACGACACAGGTAGGACTAAGGAAGAGATTCTGCTGAGGGAATATGAGCAGCTAGGGGCTAAATTAAAAAGCAGAACCACAAAGATAATAATCTCTGGATTACTACCTGAGCCACGAGCAAATTGGCATAGGATCGATAAGATCAGAGAGATGAATACGTGGCTCAAAGATTGGTGTGGGAGAAATGGGTTTCGATTCATGGGGCACTGGCACCAGTACTGTGGAAAGAGGGAGCTGTTCCGTTGGGACCATGCTGGGACTCGTGTCCTGGCAAATCGAATAACTAGGGCTGTATATAGGGCTTTAAAATAAATAGTGGGGGGAGGGTTCAGGTGAGGTGAAATTTAGAAAGTTAAAGAGAAAGGACAAGGCAGTAGTGCAGGGTAGCGATAGGGGTAATGATAACCAGAGCCTGACAGGAAGGGACAGAACGTACAAACATAAGACTGCACCGGCAAATAGGGTAAGAGTAGGGAAAAATGGTAAAAAGACAACATTAAAGGCTCTTTGTCTGAATGCACGCAGCATTCGCAACAAGATAGATGAATTGATGACACAGATAGATATAAATGGGTATGATCTGGTAGCCATTAGAGAGACGTGGTTGCAAGGTGACCAAGTCTGGGAACTGATTATTCAGGGTAATTTAACAATTTGGAAGGATCAGCAGAAAGGAAAAGGAGGTGGGGTAGCTCTGTTAATAAAGGATGAGATCAGTACAGTTGAGAGAAATGATTTTGGCTCGGAAGATCAAGATGTAGAATCAGCTTGGGTGGAGATAAGAAATAGTAAGGGAAAGAAGTCACTGGTGGGAGTACTCTATAGGCCCCCTAACAGTAGCTACATAGTAGGACAGAGTATAAATCAAGAAATAATGGGGGCTTGTAAGAAAGGTACTGCAATAACCATGGGCGATTCTACTCTTCATATAGATTAGACAAATCAAATTGGCAAAGGTAGCCTTTTGAGGACAAGTTCATAAGAGTGTATTCGGGATGGTTTCTTAGAACAATACGTTGTGGAACCAACCAGGGAGCAGGTTATTTTAAATCTAGTAATGTGCAATGAGGCAGGATTAATTAATGATCTTGTAGTAAAGGATCCTCTAGGGAAGAGTGACCATAGCATGATAGAATTTCACATTCAGTTTGAGGGTGAGAAACTTGGGTCTGAAACTAGTGTCTTAAACTTAAATGAAGGCAATTACAAAGGTATGAAGATAGAGTTGGCTAAAGTGGACTGGGAAAATAGGTTAAAGGGTAAGACGGTAGACAAGCAGTGGCAGACATTTAAGGAGATATTCCATAACTCTCAGCAAAGGTATATTCCAGTGAGAAGGAAAGACTCTACAAGGATGAACCATCCGTGGCTAGTTAAGGATGGCATTAAATTGAAAGAAAAGGCATACAATGTTGCGAAGATTAGTGGTAGGCCAGAGGATTGGGAATTTTTAAGAAACCAGCAAAGGATGACAAAAAAATAATAGAGGGAGGAGATAGATTATGAGAGTAAATTAGCAAGAAATATAAAAAAGACAATAAGAGCTTTTACAGGTTTATAAAAAGGAAGAGAGCAGCTAAAGTAAATGTTGGTCCCTGAGAGAATGAGACTGGGGAATTAATCATGGGAAACAAGGAAATGGCAGAGACTTTGAACAAATATTTTGTATCAGTCTTCACGGTAGAAGACACTAAAAGCATCCCAATAATAGTAGATAATCAAGGGGCAAAAGGGAGGAACTTAAAACAATCACTAGGGAAAAAGTACTTGGCAAACAAATGGGACTAAAGGCTGACAAGTCCCCTGGACCTGATGGCCTGCATCCTAGGGTCGTAAAAGAAGTGGCTGCAGAGATAGTGGATGCATTGGTTGTAATTACCAAAATTCCTTGGGGCCAAGATCAGATCAGCCATGATCTTATTGAATGGCGGAGCAGGCTCGAAGGGCTGAATGGCAGGCTCCTGCTCCTATTTCTTAGGTTGTTCTTATGAAACACGGCAACCAAGCTGCACACAAGGCCACACAAACAGCAATGAGATAAATGACCACTTAAACCGTGTAAGTGATGTTAATTGAAGGATAAATGTTGACCAGGACACCAGGTGAACTCCCTTGCTCCCCTTTGAATGATGCCATATCTTTTATGGAAACCCACGAGGGCAGCGGGGACCTCTGTTTAATGTCTCATCTGAAAGACAGCACCTCTGACAGTGCAGCACTCCCTCAGTATTGCACTGGAGTGTCAGCCTAGATTAATTAAGAGGGGGAAAATAGAGTATGAGAGTAAGCTTTCAGGGAACATTAAAAACTGACTGTAAAAGCTTCGATAGATAGGTGAAGACAAAAAGATTGGTGAAGTCAAGCGTAGGTCCCTTGCAGTCAGAATCAGGGGAATTTATAATGGGGAACAAAGAAATGGGCGACCAATTAAATACATACCTTGGCTCTGTCTTCACAAAGGAGGACACAAATAACCTCCCAGAGATGTCGGGTAACATAGGGTCTAATGAGAGGGAGGAACTGAGTGAAATCAGTATTTGTAGGGAAATGGTGTTAGGGAAATCTGATAATCTACATCCTAGGGTACTTAAGGAAGTGGCCCTAGAAATAGTAGATGCATTGCTGGTCATCTTCCAAAATTCTATAGACTCTGGAACAGTTCCCATGGATTGGAGGGTAGCTAATGTTACCCCGCTATTCAAAAAAGGTGGGAGAGAGAAAACGGGGAATTATAGACCGGTAAGCCTGACATCGGTAGTGGGGAAAATGCTAGAGTCCATTATATAAGATGTAATAGCAGAGCACTTGGAAAACAGTGACAGGATCAGACAAAGTCAACATGGATTTACAAAAGGTAAATCATGCTTGACTAATCTACTGGAATTTTTTGAGGGTGTAACTGGTAGAATAGATAAGGGAGAACCAGTGGATGTGGTGTATTTGGACTTTCAGAGGGCTTTCGATAAGGTCCCGCATAAGAGATTAGCGTGCAAAGTTAAAGCACATGGGATTGGGGCTAAGGTACTGACTTGGATGGAGAACTGGTTGGCAGACAGGAAGCAAAGAGTTGCAATAAATGGGTCTTTCTCCGAGTGGCAGGCAGTGACTAGTGGGGTACCGCAGGGATCGGTGCTCAGACTCCAGCTATTCACAATATATATTAATGATCTAGATGAGGGAACTAGATGTAATATCTCCAAGTTTGCAAACGACACAAAGCTGGGTGGGCGTGTGTGCTGTGAGGAGGATGCAGAGAAACTCCAGTATGATTTGGACAGGTTGGGTGATTAGGCAGATGCAGTATAATGTGGATAAATGCGAGGTTATCTACTTTGGCAAAAACAGGAAGGCAGATTATTATCTGAACGGCAATAGATTGGGAGAAGGGGAAGTGCAACGAGACCTGAGTGTTCTTGTGCACCAGTCGCTGAAGGTAAGCATGCAGGTGCAGCAAGCGGTTAAGAAGGCAAATGGTATGTTGGCCTTCATAGCGCGAGGATTCAAGTACAGGAGCAAGGATGTCTTGCTGCAGTTGTACAGGGCCTTGGTGAGACCACACCTTCAGTATTGTGTGCAGTTTTGGTCGCCTTATCTGAGGAAGGATGTTCTTGCCATGGAGGGAATGCAACGAAGATTCACCAGACTGATACCTGGGATGGCAGGAATGACGTATGAGGAGAGATTGGGTCGATTGGGCTTATATTCGTTGGAGTTTAGAAGAATGAGAGGGGATCTCATTGAAACTTATAAAATTCTAACAGGACTAGACAGACTAGATGCAGGGAGGAGGTTCCCGATGGCGGGGGTGTCCAGAACCAGGGGTCACAGTCTAAAGCTAAGGGGTAAGCCATTTAGGACTGAGATGAGGAGGAATTTCTTCACCCAGAGAGTGGTGAACCTGTGGAATTCTCTAACACAGAAGGCAGTTGAGGCCAATTCATTAAATATAATCAAGAAGGAGTTAGATATATTTCTTAAGGCTAAAGGGATCAAAGGATATGGGGAGAAAGCAGGGACAGGGTACTGAATTTGGATGATCAGCCATGATCTCATTAAATGGCGGAGCAGGCTCGAGGGGCCGAATGGCCTACTCCTGCTCCTATCTTCTATGTTTCTATTATGTGCTCAAGTCTCTTGAGTGGGGCTTGAACCCAAGACCGTCTGACTAAGAGACAAGAGTGCTACCACGACCAAGTTTGACACCTTCTGGAAAGGAGACCAAAGCTAGTAGACAGAACCTTCATTAAACGATAAAGACTAGAGGTGCAACAAGGAGCACATGCCAGTGTAGCAGAGAAATACAACTACAGGAACTGCTAATAAGGGAGAACTTCGGATAATATTAGTCTCTCAAGATCTCTGATTCTGAGCAAAGGGTATGGTAGCCTAGCGATTCTGGTCCTGAACTAGCAACCCTAACGTCCCAAGTTCAAATCACACCTTGGCAAGTCATGAAATTCAATCAAGAAATAAATGATCATAAAAGTTTCTGGATTGTTGTAAAAACCTAACTAGTTCAGTGTCCCTGGTTGGGCTGATACTTGATACCAGTCCCACACTATGTGATTGACTCAATGACCTGGCAAGTTGCCGAGCAAATCACTCAGTTGCAAATAATCGCTGCACGTAATGCAGCAGCCTGGCATAGTTGTAGCCAGAGAATCCTATCCATCAGCCAGCATCCCAGACTCAATCACCACTGGCAGGGTGGACCCACCAGCAATGGCTGCACAAGGGTTTACAATCAGTTGGAAGTGGAGGGAGTCCTCAATATTGACTCTGGAGCCCATAAGGTTCCATGGCTTCCGGTCAAACAAAGCCAAGGAAATCTCTTGCTCACCAAAACCCACCACCCCTACAAATGACAAATATGTACCTCTCCATGTTGAACAGGACATTGAGGAAGTTCCAAGGGACGCAAGGGCACAGAATGGACTCTGAATAGGGAACTTCAAGGTCCATCACCAAGTGTGGCTCTTTTATTACCTCTGAAGACTGGGCCTGGTGGGGAGGGAACCAACGAGAGGCAGTAACATACTTCACCTGGTGCTCATCAACCTACCTGTCAAAGACAGGTCTGTCAATCAAAGCATTGGTAATCGAACCTGGTTAATTTCCACCCTGTCAGCCACCTACCATTCGTCAGTAAAGTTATGGATGGAATTATTAATACTGACATCAAGTGACACATGCTCACCAATAACCGGTTCCCCGACACTCAGTTCGGGTTCAATCAGCTCCAGACTCCATCACGACCTTAATCCAGACATGGACACAAAAGCTAATGCCAGAGGAGAGGCGGGAGAAGCTGCTCTCAACAAGGCAGCATTTAACAAAAGGGAAAAAAACGAGCCATCTCACTCTGACCTTTAATGGCTGCACCAACCAATCAATATCTAGAGGTTCAGCATTGACCAGATGTTTAACACGACCAGCCTTGTCAGCATGATGGCTGCAAGACCAGAGCAGAGGCTGCCTATTCTGCAACGAGTGGCTCACCTCCTGACTCAAGGTCCCTTAACAATCTGCGAAGCTCAAGTCAGGAGTGTGATGGGACACTCACCACTCGCCTGGATTGACAAACACGTTCACCATAACAAAAGCAAAATCTACGCATGCTTTGTAGATTTCCAGAAGGCTTTCGACTCCATCTGGCATGACGGTTTATTCCCGAAACTTATCAAAAGCGGGATAGGAGGGAAAACATATGATGTAATTAAATCAATGTATACAAACAACAAATGTGCAGTTAAAATTGGAGACAAACAAACAAAATACTTCCCACAGGAGTGGGGGGTGACGCAGGGCTCGCCAATCTCACCAACACTCTTAAATATTTACATTAATGGATTGGCAAAACTACTTGAACAATCTACAGCACCCGGCCTCACCCTATATGAATCCAAGGTTAAATTCCTCCTCTATGCAGACGACCTGGTTCTGCTGTCACCAACTAAGGAGGGTCTACAGCAGAATCTGGACCTGCTGGAGTCGTACTGCCAGGCTTGGGCCCTGACAATAAATCCCCAAAAAACCAAAGTCCTTGTGTTCCAGCAAAGATCCAAACATCAGGGACCCAAAATAAATTTCACAGTAGGAACAACCAAAATTGAACAAACCACTAACTACACATACTTGGGCTTAAAAATCAGTTCTACGGGAAACTTCAAACTGGCTGTGAATGAACTGAAAGAGAAAGCAAGAAGGGCTTTCCATGCCATCAAAAAATCAATCCAAATAGAAATCCCAATTAGCATTTGGCTCAAAATTTTCAAATCAGTAATTGAACCAATTGCACTCTATGGTAGTGAGGTATGGGGACCGCTAACACAACAAGAATTTGCAAAATGGGACAAACACCCAATTGAGATCCTACATGCAGAATTCTGTAAAAGTATCCTCCGGACTCAAAGGAAAACCGTAAACAATGCATGCAGGGCAGAACTAGGCCAATATCCATTAATAATCACTATCCAAAAAAGAGCCACCAAATTTTGGAATCACCTACAAATGAGCAACCCCCAATGCTATCACTACGACGCCCTGAAATGCCAAGAGCTGACCATAAAGAAGAATACCCTCAGTCAACTAGTCCTGGGACTCAGCGAAGTAACTACTAACAATAACCAGTCCCAGGACAGTGACAGGGTAACACAAAGAATTCGACCCAACACAATCGTCGCTAAGCAAAAGGAAAAATATCTGACATATTGGGCAGAAACAACAAAAACCCAAAGCAAACTCAATTGCTACTTGGCCCTAAACAGACAATACAACATAGCTGATTACCTGACCATGGTAAAGGATAACAAACTGAGAAGAACCTTGACAAGGTACAGACCTAGCGAACATAGCCTAGCGATCGAAAAAGGCAGACACAGGCAGACCAGGCTGCCAAGAGAAGACAGGATATGCTCTCACTGCAGTCAGGGAGTAGTGGAGACAGAGATGCACTTCCTCACAGCCTGTGGAAAATATCAGGGCATCAGGGAGAATTTCTACCAAAAATTCTCACAAATATGCCCTGAATTCAGAAATCTGAATGACAACCAAAAACTCCCATTCCTACTGGGGGAGGAGAGAAGCTGTGAAACACTGGCGGCACACTATGTTACAGCTTGCCATGAACAGAGGGACAACCAGTAAACTAAGAAAAGAGTATATATAAACAAGGCGAATGTATATTTATACACTCAGGGATATACCTGTTTATACACTGTATGAATAGAACTGCGTTTATGTGTTCTACCATAAATGTATTTTGATGCTTTGGCAACATAAGATGTACCTCATCATGCCAATAAAGCGATTTGAATTTGAATGCAACAGCAATAACACTCAAGAAGCACAAAACTACCCAGCACTAAGCAATTTTCTTAACCACCGCCCGAGTTTGCACTTAATGTTCCACTATTGACAATCCACTGGATGTACTGCAGTAGCTCACCAAGGTTACTTCCATTACACCTCCCTAACATCCATCAATGAGGACCAGAACAAGAACATAATGAAAATTATCACTGCCAAGTGCTACTCCAAGTAATACACCATCCAAATGTGGACATATAATCACCATTACTTCATTGCCACAGCATCAATATCCCGGAATTCCCAACCTAAAACCATTGTGGGAGTACCATCATCACAAGGACAGCAGCATTTGAAGACGGCAGACCACCACCCACATTTCCTCAAAGCTGAATGGCCGAGCAACTCTCTGTTGGTGCCGGGCAGCCTGTGACCCATGTTAAAATTCGCACATGCACAAAACTGAGAATGAGCCGCGCAGCCCCTTAAAGAGGCCGTGCACCCAAGAAAAATTAGGGGGAACGTTGCCCACCACCGACTTCTCAGGGAAACTAGGGACGGACAATAAATGGGACCTTGTAGGACTACCCACATCCTGAGAACAAATAAAAACTCTCATTGATGGAACCAAGCTCTTCGGCCTCCCTGAGCTAAACCATCCCATCGGACGCCTACAGCTCAGTTTCTTTCCCAGATTTTCAGTGACCTCACAAGCCTTGACATTCCTCACCTACCTACTTAGCCTCCCTGATCCTCAGCAACTTCCCCAGACTCCCACAGCAGCAGTCACCTAGAACAACAATCCCTCCATCAAGCACTGCCAGGTGAGGTACAGCACAAGATAAAAAGAGGTGACAATACGTTCAAGGGCTTTGGAGAGGAAAGATAGGTTGGTGATGGGGCAGTAACTAGTGAGGACATAAGGGTCCAGGGTGGGTTTTCAATAAGGCTAATGACAGCAGTTTTCAAAGAGGTGTGGGAGAGAGTTCCTGAGGAGAGGCAACCATTTACAATATCAACTAGCATGGGGGCTAGGAAGGGAAGTTCAGTGGTCAAATTGTAGTGTCAATGGGGGGCATCAGTGCAGGAAGAGGGTCTCTGGACATTACCAACACTTGAATTCTTGTGGTGAGAAACTAGAAAAAGTAGGGGGTTGAAGGCTAGTGTACAGGGCAAGGTTTTAGCTTGATTGCCAAGTGGAAAGGGGAGAAGCAATAGAATTGATGGTCTCTATCCATGAGTTCCTCACATTTGTTAGAGTTAAGGGTGGAGGGGACAGGGGCTCAGCAGAAAGTTCATAGTGGAGGAAAGATGCTGAGAAGCATCTTTATTCTCCAAGGTAATCCCAGAATAGTTGGTGGTTTTGACAGATCAGAGGGAGGTTCAGTAAATCTTGATGTGGAAGTCTAAACCAGTGGTGCCCCGATAGGTTCAGATCTGCGCCCCCTGCACTTAAGGGAGCGAAGATGGGAACCGTGTTGGGGAACAACAGGGATGAGAGACTTTTCTAATGATAATGGCATCAAAGGTGCAGAGATATCATGGTGAATGAGGGTCAAAGGCAAGGAAGCTGGAAGTTTGAAAATGCAGTTGTAAGTGAGGTGAGGCACAGCTTTTTTCCAGGGCAGAAGTGGGTTTGGAAGGTGTTGTGTATGTACCTTTAAGAGAATAACTGGTCTCAGACTGCAGTACCGGCAGTGACCACCCCTGTATAAAAGGCGCTAGTAAGCCTCTGTAGTTTCAGTTTCCCGATTGACTTCATTCAGTAAAGACTTGTTTTGTTCAACTCCTGCTGTCCGTGTCTCAATCATACACGGACATAATAGAAGGGGGTAGGTGTGGGTGCAAAGGGTTACAAAGAGGTGGCCTGAGATTGCCTTAAAACTTAGGGAGATCATGGCAGTAAAGAGGCCACAGGATTTGGAAAGGTAGGTCAAAAGGATGGACATGAATATAGGTAGGAGAGCTTATAAGGAGGGAAAGGTTTACAGAGGACTGTACGGAGGGGGGTTCAGGAGAGTTTGATAGGAGATCTGATGGAACTTGAAGTCACCAAGTATGAGTTGTTACTCAGTGTTGAGGGATGAAAGCAGAGAGGATATCTTGAACTAAACTTGGGGGGGGGGGGGTGGGGGGAAAGAGAGGGGTAACTTGGGTTTTTGAAAGAGGCGAGGAACTGAGTCAGGTGTGCAAAGGAGGAGAGTGTCAGAAGAGTAGTGGCAGGGACCAAGGACTGCCTTGGTAATAAGGTCTACGCTACCACCATGGTGGTTACGGGGCAGGTGATGGAAACTGCAGCCAGGCAGCGAGGCTTCAATAAGAGGCAAGTTGCCACTAACCATGAGCCAAGTTTCAATCAAAGCCAGGGATGTCAATGCAATCATCCACAATAAGATTATGGATGGCAGGAGCATGGTTTGCGAGTGAACGGACATTCCGGAGGGAAATGCACAGAGGACAAACGTGATTATTGATTGCAGTGGGGAAAGAGTTAAAATGACATCACTGGCAGTTTCACTGAATGGTGTAAGAGAGACAGGTGCTAACATAAAAGACCACATCCATAAAGATGCGGTCAAGATAGCTGACCTTTGAAGAGAAAAAAAGCCATTAAATGGAGACAGGATGTCCAGCATTTCAACTGCCTTTAACAGCTTTATTACCTAGGTCGCATTCCAAGGTATCTTTTAATTAGCATTCAGCAGTTTGAGTGATTGATTTAGGAGGCAGCTTACACATGTTTACATTAAGATTTGTAACCAATCCGTGAAGGTGCATGCGGGCCAAGATCCAATCAGGTGGCAGGAATGAATTGTGCATGAGCTGGGCATGTGTATTTCAATGTATAAAAATCTAGTGTTTGCTGTAACAATTTGGTTTAAAATGCTCCACAACATTGATCCACCAACAGAGTCCAAGGGATGTGATGAGTGTGATATGAAGGAAGTTGATAAGGTCAGCCCCCAGTGACAGAACTACACAGGTCGGTGTCGTGTATTGATTGCGAGTTTGACACCAGTCAATACGGTAATGTAATGTCCATTGCATTATGGGAATTTCCCGGGAAGAGGGCAGTCGGCCATTTTATGCAATAAAGTGAACATCGCCATTATAAGCCTGTCTGCCTGACTCTGATTTAATTCGACATATCTACATGCTTGATTGAATGCATTGAAGCATAGATACAACATTGGCGACGAGGATAACGAACAGGAATCATTTTAAATAGGTAGTTGCCCAAGTTTTAGTTAGCTAGGATGGAGAAGACCGGCATTCAAAATTTTGCATGCTTTGCCGAGCCAGCCACGTTGGGTCCAAGATGGACGAGGTGGTTAACGTCTTTTGAGCTTTATGCTGACGGCAAAGGACTCATTATCGACGATACCTCTACAGGTGCCACAAAGCAGAGGAGAAGAGCTCTACTTCTACACCTAGCAGGACCAGATGTCCAGGATATCTTTTCGACTCTACCGGACACAGGAGAGCCAGCAGACTACACGGCGGCGGTTAGTGCTTTGAATCACTACTTCGTGCCCCAGGTCAACGCAGCATTTGCTAGACAGACTTTTTATAAGTTGTCCCAGAAGACAGGTGAGACTGTGCAACAATTTGCTACTCGCTTGCGGCAGGCTGCTAAAGACTGTGCTTTTGGGGGGGTTGCGGATAATCAAATAAGAGACGCTATCCTGAGTAGGTGCACGTCAGCCTATGTGCGGAGGAAATTGCTAGAGGAAGGGCAAGGTCTAATGCTCGCCTGCACGTTACAATTGGCCTCACAATGTGAAAACGTCGAGGAGCAGATGTCAGCCATGTCATGTACAGAGAAACTGTTCGTCGTGTTACACAGAAAAGAGGGTATTATGTGAAAAGCTCGATAGAGAAACCAAAGGGAAATGGCGATAGGAACGAAAGGAAATGTTACAGATGTGGACACACAGACCACATGGGCAGAGATCCGAAATGCCCAGCACGCGGACAAACGTATCACAAGTGCAAGGGAAAGGATAATTTCTCCAAAGTATGCCGCACAAAGGGTACAAAGAAACACAGTGTGAACAATGTAGAGGAACAAAATGACTTTGCATTTGCTGTTACTGGAAATAACGAGAGAGAGAGACCTACCTTTTGTGTGGGGGGAGTAAACCTGAGAATGTTAATTGATTCGGGTGCAACTAGTAATGTGATAGATGAGAATACATGGGAAGGATTAAAGTCAGAACACATTAAGTGTCAGTCACATGTCCCTAAGACAGAGAGAAAGTTATTCTCTTATGCTTCTAGCCGACCAGTCAGTTAAAGGTGTATTCACATGTGGGATTACAATAGGTGAGAGAACTGAGCAGGCGGAGTTCATTTTGGTTAAAGGCCATGGAGAGCCGTTGCTAGGAAGGGAGACGGCCATGAAACTGGGAGTTTTAAAAATAGGCGCAGATGTCTCAGCTGTGGTAGATGTAAGACAGCTACTAGAACAGTGGTATCCAAAGGTGTTCCAGGGAGTAGTACAGGGAGAGACTGGGGGAGGGGAAGATACACGCACGCTGAAGATGGGTTGCTGAATTTTTAGTGTTTTTAGTGTTTGAAGTGGGGAAAAAAGTTTCATTTCAAGTTTTAAAAGGTTTAAAAGTTAAATTTAATTTTAGTTAAGTTAGTTTAGTTTAGTTTAAGTTAGTTTAGATTAAGTAAGGAAGGAAAAGACCGCCAAAAAGACCACCAAAGACAAGAGCCGATAGAGATGATCAGCCATGATCTCGTTGAATGGCGGAGCAGGCTCGAAGGGCCGAATGGCCTACTCCTGCTCCTATCTTCTATGCTTCTATGTAAAACAGCAGCAAGAAACAAAGACAAAAAGAAACAAAGCAAAGGGACAGAAGAAGGAAAGGAATAAACCCGGGGAAAAACTGGGAGAACGAGGCACCAAGGAAGAGCCGGAGCGGCGGCCGGGACACAGAGCCGGAGCGGCGGCCGGGACACAGAGCCGGAGCGGCGGCCGGGACACAGAGCCGGAGCGGCGGCCGGGACACAGAGCCGGAGCGGCGGCCGGGACACAGAGCCGGAGCGGCGGCCGGGACACAGAGCCGGAGCGGCGGCCGGGACACAGAGCCGGAGCGGCGGCCGGGACACAGAGCCGGAGCGGCGGCCGGGACACAGAGCCGGAGCGGCGGCCGGGACACAGAGCCGGAGCGGCGGCCGGGACACAGAGCCGGAGCGGCGGCCGGGACACAGAGCCGGAGCGGCGGCCGGGACACAGAGCCGGAGCGGCGGCCGGGACACAGAGCCGGAGCGGCGGCCGGGACACAGAGCCGGAGCGGCGGCCGGGACACAGAGCCGGAGCGGCGGCCGGGACACAGAGCCGGAGCGGCGGCCGGGACACAGAGCCGGAGCGGCGGCCGGGACACAGAGCCGGAGCGGCGGCCGGGACACAGAGCCGGAGCGGCGGCCGGGACACAGAGCCGGAGCGGCGGCCGGGACACAGAGCCGGAGCGGCGGCCGGGACACAGAGCCGGAGCGGCGGCCGGGACACAGAGCCGGAGCGGCGGCCGGGACACAGAGCCGGAGCGGCGGCCGGGACACAGAGCCAGAAGCCCGGGAAAGGCCCGAGGAGCCAGGCCGAGACAGAGGCCTAGAGACCTCTGAGGGAGAGGGGTGCAGCCAGGAGACACCGGGAAATGGCAAATCCCAGACGCAGACCAGGACAGTGAGTACGGGGCCCGGGGAGGGCCTGGAGAGTGAGCGGATCCAGGGCCTGGGAAAGTTCGCGAGCAGGGAGAGAGAAACACCAAACTCGGGGCCCCAGAAAAGCATATTCTAAGGTCAACAATAATTTCTACCTCAAAAATACTAAAAATGAGCGAATCAGAGGAGCCACAGCAGCTCACGAGGCACACTGAGAGCAACCTCTTCCAGATTTCCCCCAACACCAAAAACAATGCTAAAAAATCGATCAAGCATGAGCAGCTGAGAGAAAGACCAGAAACTCTTTTTGCTGACTGGTACAGCATTGGGAAAAAGTGTAATCTCATTTTTTACTCAGATCAGTCAGCGGCTTGGTTCACAGCAATAAAATCACACTATACCAGGGTGAAGCAGGAAAGAACCGCTAATGGGTCCAAACTGAAAATTAAGAAACCAGGGGACCCGGACAGTGCAACCACGACTGTCAACATGTACGATAACGGAACAATATTGGTGCAAGGCAACCTCGACGACTTTGAAACGGCCTTCGAGACACTGAAAAAAATAACTGAGAGGGGAAGGAACAGCCCCAGAGTGGCTAACAGGGGAAAAGCGACTCGCACTCCCCCCACCATTGACAACCCAGCACGAGTAAATCAGCCTGGTCAGGAGGTGAACGAGCCACACAGTTCTAACCAGACACTCACCCCGGGGCCCCACAGCCACATGGTACAGCTGACTAACCCCAGCGTAATTACCAGGGAGGAAGCCACACATACTCCCCCTACCACTTCCAGCTCACCAAGAGAAGAGCAGCCTAGCCAGGAAGTGAGTGAGCCCTCCAGCGCCGACCGGACACACACCCCAGGATCACACAGCCAGATACAACTAAAGGATAAATTTAACCAGTTGGAGACAGAGCTGGTTAAACTTAGAGAGGAGGTCCTTAAACTGAAACATGAACAAAAGCAAGAGAGGGAGAGATATAGGAGAGAGCTGAATCTACTTGGGAATCAGGTGAAAGAGCTGCAGGAAAACAAAGAGAGCCATAGAGGAGAGATAGCACCATTAGACCAGCAGCCAGAGGCTAGAGATAAGGCAATACAGAGCCCGACTGAACAGCTGCACTCCCACACTGAACAACAGCAGCAGACACACAATACAAGGGGTGCCACACAGACCGACCAGCATACTGAAGCTCAGTCATCCCCCACCACTGTGGAACCACAAGCGAGCCGCTCACAGGAGGAGCGCACACACCAGACACGACCACCCCAGTCCAACACACACCCTATGAGATCAGGCGAAAGCCACCAGACAGTAAACACCAACAAGGCTGACATCGTAATACTCATAGACTCAAATGGGAAATTTCTATGGGAGAAAAAGCTCTTCCCTAGGCATATAGTAAAAAAGATCCGGTGCCCAACAACAGACAGAGCCCTGGAATGGCTGACCAAAACCCGATTAGGCGCCCCCCAACACATAATACACACTGGCACAAATGACCTAAAGGTCCAGCAGAAAGGGGTAGCAACATCGCTCAGAGCAGTGATTGAGAAGGCAAGCAATACATTCCCAAACACTAGAATCACCGTTTCCACAATATTGCCGAGAACAGACTTTAACAACAAAACAATTCGTGAGATAAATGCCAGCATAGCAAGAGACTGTGAATTAAAACACAACGTGCACCTGGCCCAACACCCCACCCTCGATGTGGAATGTCTTCACGACCGCGTCTATATCCACAGGAAACGAATATCGATCTTCGCTAAAGCCCTGAAGGACGTCGCTTTTAACCGGGTCCATACCCAGACTCCAGGAGGACGCCCCCCCCGACCACCAGCGATCAGCGGGGTACATACCAGGACTACTACAGAGACCACCACCACACCAACCGGGACCAGAGAGGATCCCCCATGCACAACAACATCAGACCTGCACCACTCCTGTCCTACAGGGGAACAGGACTGCCCCCAGCCAGACAGAGGGAGATGCACAGGGCGTATGCAATACCTCAGGCAGAGACAATCCATTAAGAGACACTAAGCAGACGTGCAGCAGCATCTACTTCCGCCTTATGGATCAGAAAATGGAAAAAAAAAATTAAGGACTAATTACTAGAAAGAGTTGTAACCAAGTAGTATTAGCATTTATAGACAATTGAGATGATCTTTTTCCCCCCCATTTAGACACGACAAACGCATATCATTCTTTAACCTATCATAGTAAAAGATCAAACTTAACATGAAATCCTTATATATTTCGACCTGGAATATCCAAGGTCTACGCTCTTCGGTGCTCGACGTGAAGAGTAGGACCCCAGAGTTCATAGATGAAACTAAAGATCAGGATATTATCATTTTACAGGAAGCTTGGTATAGAGGAGAAGGACACATTGGCCGTCCCCAAGGGTATACACAGCTGGTGGTCCCCTCCAATAAATTGCCAGGAGTAACCCAAGGCAGAGACTCCGGAGGCATACTGATTTGGTTTAAAACAGAGCTTAAGAATTGCATCAAATTTATAAAAAAGGGCGAAAACCACATGTGGCTCAAAATTGAGAGGGGGATTATCTCTAACACCCAAGAAGTTTTCATTTGCGCACTCTATATCCCCCCAATGGAATCCCCGTACTTTAAAGAGGACACCTTCTCCAACATTGAGAGGGAGATTATCCAATTCCAGGCCCAGGGGAACGTGTTGATCTGTGGTGACCTCAATTCAAGAACTGGCGAAGAACCAGACTTCACCAATAATCAGGGAAATAATTACATATTCAGGAATAACCACTTCGATATCCCTTCCCATCCATACAGGCATAACTGCGACAAGCAGACAAATACTAACGGAAAACAGCTCCTGCAGCTCTGTCGAAGCCTGGGTCTGTACATTGTCAATGGTAGGTTCATGGGAGACCTCCTAGGAAGATCGACCTATTGCTCACCTCTTGGCTGTAGCACCGTAGACTATATGATTACGGATTTGGATCCATCCTCTTTCAGAGCATTCACAGTCAAACCACAAACAACACTGTCAGACCACAGTCAAATTACTATGTATCTTAAAAAGACAGAAACAACCAACACAGAAACACAACCCAGTAAGCTGTACAACACCAAAAAATCGTACAGATGGGCCAAAAACAGCACGGAAAAATACCAGAAAGCAATTAGCAATCAATCAACTCAAGCTCTCTTGGACACCTTTCTGGATAACATATACACTCACAATAAAGAAGGTGTAAACCGGGCAGTGAATAACCAAAACAATATTTTTGATAATTTGGCAACAAGGTCAAACTTGAAAGCTCGCAAGAACAAGCCCAAAACAAAAAACTATGAAAAATGGTTTGACCCAGATTGCCATAACATGAGGAAAAAACTTAGAAAAATATCAAACCAAAAACACAGACAGCCAGAAAACGAGGAATTGCGCCTTACTTATTGTCAGACACTAACACAATACAGAAACACACTCAGAACCAAAAAAGAGCAGTATATTAAGAATACACTCAGCTCCATTGAGGAATCCACTGATTCCAATTGTTTCTGGGACAACTGGAATACATTACACAAAAAACAACACGACGAATTGGCCATTCAAAATGGAGACACATGGGAAAACCACTTTGAAAAATTATACCAGAAAAACACACTAAGGCCAGAGCAACACCAAATCTGCAAAAAACTGAAAAAGCTCGAAATGGCCATAAAAGATAACCAAAACCCGCTAGACTCCATAATAACAGAAAAAGAACTATTTGAAAAACTCAAGGACCTGCGACCAGGAAAAGCTTGCGGTGCAGATGGCATACTAAGCGAGATGATTAAACACACAGACGATAAAATGAAACTGGCTATCCTAAAACTCTTCAACTTGGTTCTGAGTGTCGGTTACTTCCCTGATATCGGGAACAAAGGACTCATAACGCCCATATACAAAAGTGGGGACAAAGTCGACCCAAATAACTATCGAGGCATCTGTGTAAACAGTAACCTGGGGAAGGTATTCTGTATCATAAACAAAAGACTTATAAACTTCCTTGAGGAGCACAATGTCTTGAGTAAAAGCCAAATTGGATTCCTGCCAAACTATAGAACATCAGATCATATCTTCACCCTACAGACCCTAATTGACAAACACGTTCATCAAAACAAAAGCAAAATCTACACATGCTTTATAGATTTCCAGAAGGCTTTCGATTCCATCTGGCACGACGGTCTATTCCTGAAACTTATCGAAAGCGGGGTAGGGGGAAAAACCATATGATGTAATTAAATCAATGTATACAAACAACAAATGTGCAGTTAAAATTGGAGACAAACAAACAAAATACTTCCTACGGGGCGGGGGGTGACGCAGGGCTCGCCCATCTCACCGACACTTTAATATTTACATAAATGAATTGGCAAAACTACTTGAACAATCTACAGAACCCGGCCTCACCCTATATGAATCCAAGGTTAAATTCCTCCTCTATGCAGATGACCTGGTTCTGCTGTCACCAACTAAGGAGGGTCTACAGCAGAACCTGGATCTGCTGGAGTCGTTCTGCCAGACCTGGGCCCTGACAATAAATCCCCAAAAAGCCAAAGTCCTTGTGTTCCAGCAAAGATCCAGACATCAGGGACCCAAAATAAATTTCACACTAGGAAGAACCAAAATTGAACAAACCACTAACTACACATACTTGGGCTTAAAAATCAGTTCTACGGGAAATTTTCATCTGGCTGTGAATGAACTGAAAGAGAAGAGAAAGCAAGAAGGGCTTTCTATGCCATTAAAAAATCAATCCAAATAGAAATCCCAATTAGCATTTGGCTCAAAATTTTTAAATCAGTAATTGAACCAATTGCACTCTATGGCAGTGAAGTGTGGGGACCGCTAACACAACAAGAATTTGCAAAATGGGACGAACACCCAATTGAGATCCTACATGCAGAATTCTGTAAAAGTATCCTCCGGACTCAAAGGAAAACCGTAAACAATGCATGCAGGGCAGAACTAGGCCAATATCCATTAATAATCACTATCCAAAAAAGAGCCACCAAATTTTGGAAACACCTAAAAATGAGCAACCCCCACTGCTATCATTACGAAGCCCTGAAATGCCAAGAGAGGACCATAAAGAAGAATACCCTCAGTCAACTAGTCCTGGGACTCAGTGAAGTAACTACTAACACTACGAACAATAACCAGCCCCAGGACAGTGACAGCGTAACACAAAGAATTCAACCCAACACAATCGTCACTAAGCAAAAGGAAAAATATCTGTCATATTGGGCAGAAACAACAAAAACCCAAAACAAACTCAATTGCTACTTGGCCCTTGTGGTAAACCACTTTTATCGTTCACTATCGTTACACTATAGTTATCACTGTTGTATTGTTATCACTGTTCTCACTGTTGTATCACTATACGAGGTCGCCTCTTGTCGCGCTGTTATACCTGGGCTGACCACCTCCGACTCCGCCCATGGCTCCACCTACCTGCCCAGGTATAAAGGTAGTCGACTGGCTGGTATTCCTCCTTGTTGGACCCGATCACCCACGAGGGTGGACTCTGTTATTTAGTCAATAAAAACCTTTAGTTACGTTCCTAACTCGTCGCTTTTTATTGGACGAATTGATAGGTATATCAATTTTATTGACTAAATTTTAAAGATGTCTACTACTGGCCAGCCAGAAGCCCTCCCAGAAGCACAGCCACAGCAGCTTTCAGACACCGGGCTACACCAGCCACACCAGCCGGCTTGGCTGCAAGCCCTCAAACCACCGCACCTGGATCTAAACCCACAGGCAGCAAACTCAGCCCTCGACTTCAAACACTGGCTGGGCTGCTTCGAATCCTACCTGGAAGAATCCGGCGTCCCTCAGAGATCCAAACTAAGAGTTCTGAACGCCCAAGCGAGCCCGAGAGTATACGCACTCATCCAGGACATGACTACATACGAGGCCGTTATCAACCTACTGAAACAGCAGTACCGGAGCCCGGTAAATTACATGTACACCAGGCACCTCCTAAGATCCCGCCCGCAACAGCCAGGAGAGTCTGTAGCTGAATTTTTACGGGCGCTAAAAGCACTCGGCAGGAACTGTGACTTTAAAGCGGTGACGGCTGTTGAAAATACGGAAGATAATATCCGCGATGGCTTTGTGAAAGGCCTACGGTCCGACTACTCACGGCAAAGACTGCTTGAAGCTAAAGACCTCGACCTGGACAAAGCTGAAGCCCTCGCTCTCTCCCTAGAGGTGGCCCATCAGGACCAGGAGGCGTTTTCCAGGTACTGCTCGCGACCCTGGGACTCGGGCCCGACCCCTACCGCAATACCCTTCGCAGCGCCGCCCCCGGGACCTACCTCAGCGTCGGCGTCCCGGACCCGACCGGGACTGCCACCCCCGGTACCGGCTCCGACATCGGGCACCCGCGATCGGGCCGCCGGCTGCTTCTTTTGCGGCCAGGAGAAGCATCCAAGGTCGCGCTGCCCAGCCAGGAACTCTACTTGCTCAACCTGCAGGAAGAAAGGCCACTTCTCTAAGGCCTGCAGGAGCGGATCTTCAGAGGCCAGCAGTGCCTCATGCGAACTGTGGGGGCGGCCATCTTCTTTCAAGGCAACTGAGGCCAGCATCCCCACACGTGAGTCATGGGGGCGGCCATCTTTGATCAAGGCAACCGACCCCAATAGTGCCTCATGTGAGTTATGGGAGCAGCCATCTTCTCCGCCATTTTGTCCTACCTCGTGGGAGACGCCATTTTACCCACCACGCCCGACTGCCACCGGGCCTCCGGACCCGACGACCGCCTCGCCCGCAGACGACAACGACTCGCTTACCTACACACTAGCCTCTGCCACTCTGGATCAAGCCCGCCCGCACCACCTGTCCAAGTCGATGATGGACATCAAAGTAAGCGGCCACGCCACGACCTGCCTGTTCGACAGCGGAAGCACGGAGAGCTTCATCCACCCAGACACGGTGAGCCACTACTCCCTCCCTGTCCTGCCAACGCGCAACCGAATCTCGATGGCATCGAGGTCCCACGCCACGGACATCAGCGGCTACTGTGTTGTGACCTTGTCGGTTAAGGGTACGGAGTATAAAAATTTTAAACTCCTCGTCCTCCCCCAGCTCTGCGCTGCCGTCCTACTAGGGCTGGACTTCCAATCCCACCTCCAAAGTGTAACCCTAGCATACGGTGGACCCCTCCCCCCACTCACAGTCGACAACCAGCGAATGTTAAACCGCCCACCGCGTAACACCTGCAGCCTATCCACCCTCAAGGTGCCGCCACCTTCCCTGTTCGCTAACCTCACCCCCGACTGCAAACCCGTCGCTACCAAGAGCAGGCGGTACAGCGCTGGGGACAGAGCCTTCATTAGCTCTGAGGTGCGGCGCCTCCTGAAAGAGGGCATTATCGAGGGGAGCAACAGCCCCTGGCGTGCCCAGGTCGTGGTCGTTAAGACCGGCGATAAAAATCGCCTGGTCATCGACTACAGCCAGACCATAAACAGATACATCCAGCTGGACGCATACCCACTTCCCCGCATATCTGACATGGTCAATCAGATTGCACAATACCGCGTATTCTCGACCATCGACCTTAAGTCGGCCAACCACCAACTCCCTATCCACCCCGAGGACCGCCAGTGCACCGCCTTCGAGGCGAATGGGCGCCTATACCACTTCCTTAGGGTCCCCTTCGGTGTCACCAACGGGGTCTCGGTCTTCCAAAGGGAGATGGACCGGATGGTTGACCAGAACGGACTGCAGGCCACATTCCCCTACCTAGATAACGTCACCATCTGCGGCCGCGACCGGCAGGACCATGACGTGAATCTGGAGAAATTCCTCCGTACGGCCCAACGGCTGAACCTCACCTACAATAAGGAGAAATGTGTGTTTAACACCTCGCGCCTTGCCATCCTTGGCTGTGTAGTAGAGAACGGACTCATCGGCCCCGACCCCGAAAGAATGCGCCCCCTCATGGAGCTACCCCTCCCCCACTGCCCTAAGGCACTTAAGAGAACCCTGGGGCTCTTCGCCTACTATGCCCAATGGGTGCCCAATTATGCGGACAAAGCCAGACCCCTCATGAAGTCCACATCCTTCCCCCTCACGGAGGAAGCGTGCGCGGCCTTCTCCCTCATCAAGGGAGACATAGCCAAGGCCACAATGCACGCAGTGGATGAGTCCATCCCCTTCCAAGTGGAGAGCGATGCATCCGACTTCGCCCTAGCCGCTACCCTTAACCAGGAGGGGAGGCCGGTGGCCTTCTTCTCAAGGACCCTACAGGGCCCCGAGATCCGACACTCGTCGGTCGAGAAGGAAGCCCAGGCAATTGTGGAGGCGGTACGGCGCTGGAGGCATTACCTGGCAGGCAAACGATTTACCCTCCTCACCGACCAACGTTCGGTTGCTTTCATGTTTAATAACAAGCTGAGGGGCAAAATCAAGAATGACAAGATCTTGAGGTGGAGAATCGAGCTATCCACCTACGATTATGATATCTTGTACCGGCCAGGTAAGCTGAACGAACCCCCTGATGCTCTTTCACGAATTACATGCGCCAGCGCGCATATTGATAGACTTCAGACCCTCCACAACGACCTCTGCCACCCCGGGGTCACCAGACTTTACCATTTCATTAAGGCCCGCAACCTGACCTACTCCATCGAGGAGGTCAGGACCATGACCTGCCAGACCTGCGCCGAGTGCAAACCGCACTTCTATAGGCCGAACAGAGCAAGCCTGATCAAGGCCACCCGCCCCTTCGAGCGCCTGAGCATCGACTTTAAGGGGCCTCTACCGTCATCTGACCGCAATGTGTACTTCCTCAACATCGTTGATGAGTACTCCCGTTTCCCTTTTGCCTTCCCCTGCCCAGACATGACCAGTACCACGGTCATCAAGTGCCTGAACGACCTCTTCGCCTTGTTCGGGTTCCCGAACTATATACATAGTGACCGGGGCTCCTCCTTCATGAGCGAGGAACTCCGTCAGTTCCTACTAGCGAGAGGTATTGCAGCAAGTAGGACCACCAGCTACAACCCCCGAGGGAACGGCCAGGTGGAAAGAGAGAACGCAACGGTATGGAAGGCCGTCCTCTTAGCCTTAAAGTCTAAGGGCCTCCCAACCTCCCGCTGGCAGGAAGTCCTCCCGACAGCGCTGCACTCCATCCGGTCACTACTTTGCACTGCCGTTAACGCCACCCCCCATGAACGAATGTTTGTTTTCCCCAGGAAGTCGACTGTGGTAAACCACTGTTATAGTTATCACTGTATATTGTTCTCACTGTTCTCACTGTCACATCACTACACGAGGTCGCCTCTTGTCGCACTGTTATACCTGGGCTGACCACCTCCGACTCCGCCCATTACCTGCCCAGGTATAAAGGTAGCTGACTGGCTAGTATTCCTCCCTGTTGGATCGGATCACCCACGAGGGTGGGCTCTGTTATTTAGCCAATAAAAACCTTCAGTTACGTTCTTAACTCGTCGCCTTTTATTGGACTAATTGATAGGCATATCAATTTTATTGACTAAATTTTAAAGATGTCTGATAATGAACAGCAACAGCAAGGAGCTCACCCAGCAGCACAGCAACAGCAGCCTCCAGACAACGGGCCACACCAGCCGGCTTGGCTGCAAGCCTTGAAACCACCCTACCTGGATCTAAACCCACAGGCACCAAACTCAGCCAACGACTTCAAACACTGGCTGGACTGCTTCGAATCGTACCTGGAGGAAGCCGTCGTCCCTCAGAGATCCAAACTAAGAGTCCTGAAAGCCCAAGCGAGCCCGAGAGTATATACACTCATCCAGGACATGACTACGTACGACGACGCCATCAACCTACTGAAACAGCAGTACCGGAGCCCGGTAAACTACATGTACACTAGGCATCTCTTAAGATCTCGCCAGCAACAGCCAGGAGAATCGATAGCTGAATTTTCACGAGCGCTGAGACAACTCGGCAGGAACTGTGACTTTAAAGCGGTGACGGCTACTGCGAACATGGAAGACAATGTCCGCGACGCCTTGGTGAGAGGCCTACGTTCCGACTACACACGGCAAAGACTGCTTGAAGCCAAGGACATAGACCTGGACAAGGCCGAAGCCCTCGCCCTCACCCTAGAGGCCACCCAGCAAGACCAGGAAGCGTTTGCCAGGTACTATTCGCGACCCTGGGACTCGGGCCCGACCCCCACCCCACCACCCTTCACAGCACTGCCCCCGGGACCTACCTCAGCGTCTGCATCACGGATCCGACCGGGCCCGCTAGCCCCGGTACCGGCCCCGACATCAGGCAACCCCGATCGGGCCGCTGGCTGCTTCTTTTGCGGCCAGGAGAAGCATCCGAGGTCGCGCTGCCCAGCCAAAAACTCGACCTGCAAAACCTGCCTCAAGAAAGGCCACTTCTCCAAGGCCTGCAGAAGCAAATCCTCAGAAGCCAGCAGTGCCTCATGCGAACCCTGGGGGCGGCCATCTTTGTGCGGGGCAGCCGAAGCCTGCAGAGCCTCATGGGAAAACCAGGGGCGGCCATCTTTGTGCGGGGCAGCCGAAGCCTGCAGAGCCTCATGGGAAAACCAGGGGCGGCCATCTTTGTGCGGGGCAGCCGAAGCCTGCAGAGCCTCATGGGAACAGCAGGGGCGGCCATCTTTGTGCGGGGCAAACGATTTAAACAGAGCCTCATGTGAACTACGGGGGCCGCCATCTTCGCCGCCATCTTGTCATGACAACGACGCGCTCATCTACACCCTAGCTTCCGTGACCCTGGATCAAGCCCGCCCGCACCACCTGGCCAGCTCAATGATGGACATCAAAGTCAACGGCCACGCCACGACCTGCCTGTTCGACAGCAGAAGCACGGAGAGCTTCATCCACCCAGACACGGTGAGCCACTACTCCCTCCCCGTCCTGCCAACGCGCAGCCGCATCTCGATGGCATCGAGGTCGCACGCCACAGACATCAGCGGCTACTGTGTCGTGACATTGTCGGTTAAAGGGACAGAGTATAAAAATTTTAAACTCCTCGTACTCCCCCAGCTGTGCGCTGCCGTCATACTAGGGCTGGACTTCCAATCCCACCTCCAAAGTGTAACCCTAGCATACGGTGGACCCCTCCCCCCACTCACAGTCGACAACCAGCGAAAGTTAAACCGCCCACCGCGTAACACCTGCAGCCTATCCACCCTCAAGGTACCGCCACCTTCCCTGTTCGCTAACCTCACCCCCGACTGCAAACCTGTCGCTACTAAGAGCAGGCGGTACAGCGCTGGGGACAGAGCCTTCATTAGCTCTGAGGTGCAGCGACTCCTGAAAGAGGGCATTATTGAGGGGAGCAGCAGCCCCTGGCGTGCCCAGGTGGTGGTAGTCAAGACCGGCGACAAAAATCGCCTGGTTATCGACTACAGCCAGACCATAAACAGATACACCCAGCTGGACGCATACCCCCTCCCCCGCATATCGGACATGGTCAATGAGATTGCACAATACCGCGTATTCTCGACCATCGACCTCAAGTCGGCCTACCACCAACTCCCCATCAGCCCGGAGGACAGCCAGTACACCGCCTTCGAGGCGAATGGCCGCCTCTACCAATTCCTTAGGGTCCCCTTTGGTGTCACCAACGGGGTCTCGGTTTTCCAACGGGAGATGGACCGGATGGTTGACCAGAACGGACTACAGGCCACTTTCCCCTATCTCGATAACGTCACCATCTGCGGCCGCAACCGGCAGGACCATGACGTGAATCTGGAGAAATTCCTCCGTACGGCCCAACGGCTGAACCTCACCTACAATAAGGAGAAATGCGTGTTTAACACAGCGCGCCTTGCCATCCTTGGCTGTGTAGTAGAGAACGGAGTCATCGGCCCCGACCCCGAAAGAATGCGCCCCCTCATGGAGCTACCCCTCCCCCACTGTCCAAAAGCACTTAGGAGAACCCTGGGGCTTTTCGCCTACTATGCCCAATGGGTACCCAATTATGCGGACAAAGCCAGACCCCTCCTGAAAACCACATCCTTCCCCCTCACGGAAGAGGCGTGCGCGGCCTTCTCCCTCATTAAGGGAGACATAGCCAAGGCCACAATGCACGCAGTGGATGAGTCAATCCCCTTCCAAGTGGAGAGCGATGCATCCGACTTCGCCCTAGCCGCTACCCTTAACCAGGAGGGTAGGCCGGTAGCCTTCTTCTCAAGGACCCTACAGGGCCCCGAGACCCGACACTCGTCGGTCGAGAAGGAAGCCCAGGCAATTGTGGAGGCAGTACGGCGCTGGAGGCACTACTTGGCAGGCAAACGATTTACCCTCCTCACCGACCAACGCTCGGTTGCCTTCATGTTTAATAACAAGCTGAGGGGCAAGATCAAGAACGACAAAATCTTGAGGTGGAGAATCGAGCTTTCCACCTATGATTATGAGATCTTGTACCGGCCCGGTAAACTGAACGACCCCCCTGATGCTCTTTCACGCATTACATGCGCCAGCGCGCAAAGTGATAGACTTCAGACCCTCCACAATGACCTCTGCCACCCCGGAGTCACCAGACTCTACCATTTCATTAAGGCCCGCAACCTGCCATACTCCATCGAGGAGGTCAGGACCATGACCAGGAACTGCCAGATCTGTGCTGAGTGCAAACCGCACTTCTATAAGCCGGACAGAGCAAGCCTGATCAAGGCCACCCGCCCCTTCGAGCGTCTGAGCATCGACTTCAAGGGGCCCCTACCGTCATCCGACCGTAATGTGTACTTCCTCAACATCGTTGATGAGTACTCCCGTTTCCCCTTTGCCTTCCCCTGCCCAGACATGACCAGTAACACGGTCATTAAATGCCTGAACAAACTCTTCGCCTTGTTCGGGTTCCCGAACTATATACATAGTGACCGGGGCGCCTCCTTCATGAGCGAGGAACTCCGTCAGTTCCTATTGGAGAGGGGTATTGCAGCAAGCAGGACCACCAGCTACAACCCCCGAGGGAACGGCCAGGTGGAAAGAGAGAACGCGACGGTATGGAAGGCCACCCTCTTAGCCTTAAAGTCTAAGGGCCTCCCAACCTCCCGCTGGCAAGAGGTCCTCCCGATTGCGCTGCACTCCATCCGGTCACTACTTTGCACTGCCATTAACACCACCCCCCATGCTCGAATGTTTGTCTTCCCCAGGAAGTCGACTACGGGAACCACCCTACCAACCTGGCTGACCTCTCCGGGACCCGTCTTGCTGCGAAAGCACGTGAGGGCCCATAAAACGGACCCCCTGGTCGAGAAGGTGAACCTCCTGCACGCCAACCCCCAGTACGCCTATGTGGCTTACCCAGACGGACGGGAGGACACTGTCTCCTTACGAGACCTCGCACCCTCACCCCCCCCTCCCAACCCCCCGAGTCCAGCCGAGGTAGACGGCATGCCGGAACCCCACGAGCCTTTGCCGACTACGCAGACACCAGCTTTAACACCGGATAATGTAACACCGCCGCTGCGACGATCGGAGAGGCTAACGAAGCCTCCGGACAGACTGACATACCAGAGCTGGTAATACACTTCACCCCGCCGGACTCTAATCTAAACAAGGGGTGAATGTGGTAAACCACTGTTATAGTTATCACTGTATATTGTTCTCACTGTTCTCACTGTCACATCACTACACGAGGTCGCCTCTTGTCGCACTGTTATACCTGGGCTGACCACCTCCGACTCCGCCCATTACCTGCCCAGGTATAAAGGTAGCTGACTGGCTAGTATTCCTCCCTGTTGGATCGGATCACCCACGAGGGTGGGCTCTGTTATTTAGCCAATAAAAACCTTCAGTTACGTTCTTAACTCGTCGCCTTTTATTGGACTAATTGATAGGCATATCATCGACTACGGGAACCACTCTACCAACCTGGCTGACCTCTCCGGGGCCCGTCTTGCTGCGAAAGCACGTGAGGGCCCATAAAACGGACCCCCTGGTCGAGAGGGTGAACCTCCTGCACGCCAACCCCCAGTACGCCTACGTGGCTTACCCAGACGGGCGGGAGGACACTGTCTCCTTACGAGACCTCGCACCCTCGGGCACTCCGGAGACACCACCTTTACCCCCCCCACCAGCCCCCCAATTCCAGCCCAGGTAGACGGCATGCCGGAACCCCACGAGCCTTTGCCGACCACGCACAGACACCAGCATTAACACCGGATAATGCAGCACCGCCGCTGCGATGATCGGAGAGGCTTACGAGGCCTCCGGACAGACTGACATACCAGAACTGGTAGTACACTTCACCCCGCCGGACTCAAATCTAAACAAGGGGCGAATGTGGTAAACCACTTTTATCGTTCACTATCGTTACACTATAGTTATCACTGTTATATCGTTACTCTATGGTTATCACTGTTCACACTGTTGTATCACTATACGAGGTCGCCTCTTGTCACGCTGCTATACCTGGGCTGACCACTGCTGACTCCGCCCATGACTCCACCTACCTGCCCAGGTATAAAGGTAGTCGACTGGCTGGCATTCCTCCTTGTTGTATCCGATCACCCACGAGGGTGGGCTCTGTTATTTAGCCAATAAAAACCTATAGTTACTTTCTTAACTCGTCGCTTTTCATTGGATGAATTGATAGGTATATCAATATATTAGCGGGTTCCTCTAATGAGGCCATATGGGTAGAACTTAAAAACAAAAAGGGGGCAAGCACTTTGCTGGGAGTGTACTATAGGCCCCCAAACAGTCAGGGGGAGATAGAGGAACAGATATGTAGGCAAATCTCAGAGAAGTGCGAAAATAATAGGGTAATAATAGTGGGGGATTTCAACTTCCCCAATGTTAATTGGGATAGTCAGAGTGTGAAAGGCTTAGAGGGTGCAGAATTCTTAAAGTGCATCCAGGAGAGCTTTTTGAGCCAACATGTAGAAAGTCCTACAAGAGAGGGGGCGGTACTGGACCTAATTCTAGGGAATGTAGCCGGGCAAGTGGTGGAAGTGTCAGTAGGAGAGCATTTTGGCGACAGTGACCATAATTCGGTGAGATTTAAGGTGGTCATGGAAAAAGACAAAGACGGCCCGGAAATAAGGGTTCTAAATTGGGGGAAGGCCGATTTTAATATGATAAGGCAGGATCTGGCCAAAGTGGACTGGGAGCAGCTGCTTATAGGAAAATCCACATCAAAGCAGTGGGAGATTTTCAGAAGGGAAATGGAGAGAGTACAACGCCAACATGTTCCCGTAAAGGTCAAAAGTGGGACCAACAAGCAAAGGGAACCTTGGATGACAAGGGATATACAAAAATGCATTTGGAAAAAAAGGGGGGCTTTTGGCAGTTACAAAAGACTAAAGACGGAGGAAGCCCTAGAGGAGTATAAAAAGTGCAGGGGCATACTTAAAAAATAACTTAGGAGAGCGAGGAGGGGCCATGAAATAACACTGGCGAGCAAAATAAAAAGAAAATCCTAAGATGTTTTATAAGTATATCAAGGGCAAGAGGATAACCAGGGAAAGGGTAGGGCCCATTAGGGACCAAAGTGGCAATCTGTGTGTAGAGCCAGATGATGTAGGCGGGGTTTTAAATGAATTTTTTGCATCTGTGTTCACTATGGAGAAAGACGATGCAGACATAGAAATCGGGCAAGGGGACTGTGACATACTTCAACATATTAGCATCGAGAGGGAGGAGGTGCTAGCGGTTTTAGCAGGCCAAAAAGTGGATAAATCCCCAGGCCCGGACGAGATGTATCCCAGGCTGCTGTGTGAGGCAAAGGAGGAGATTGCAGGGGCTCGGACATAAATTTTCAGAACCTCTCTGGCCACAGGGGATGTACCAGAGGACTGGAGAACAGCTAACGTAGTACCATTATTCAAGAAGGGTAGCAGGGATAAACCAGGGAATTACAGGCCAGTGAGCCTAACATCTGTGGTAGGGAAATTATTGGAAAAGATTCTGAGGGACAAAATTAGTCTCCACTTGGAGAGGCAAGGATTAATCGGGGATAGTCAGCATGGCTTTGTCAAGGGTAAATCATGTCTGACCAATCTGATTGAATTTTTCGAGGGGGTGACTAGGTGTGTGGATGAGGGAAATGCTGTGGATGTGGTATACATGGACTTCAGTAAGGCTTTTGACAAAGTCCCGCATATGAGACTGGTCAAGAAGGTAAGAGCCCATGGGATCCAGGGTGCCTTGGCACGTTGGATCCTAAACTGGCTGAGTGGCAGGAGGCAGAGGGTGATGGTCGAAGGTTGCTTTTGTGACTGGAAGCCTGTGTCCAGTGGGGTACCTCAGGGATCGGTGCTGGGTCCCTTGCTGTTTGTGATCTACATAAATGATTTGGATGAGAATGTAAAAGGTATGATCAGTAAGTTCGCAGACGACACGAAAATTGGTGGGGTGGTAAATTGCGAGGAGGAAAGCCTCAGGCTACAGGACGATATAAACGGGTTGGTCAGATGGCCGGAAAAGTGGCAAATGGAATTTAACCCTGAAAAGTGCGAGGTGATGCATTTTGGACGGACAAATAAGGCAAGGGAATACACAATGAGTGGTAGGACCCTAGGAAGTACAAAGGGTCAGAGGGACCTTGGTGTATATGTACATAGATCCCTGAAGGCAGCGGAACAGGTAGATAAGGTGGTTAAAAAGGCATATGGGATACTTGCCTTCATTAGCCGAGGCATAGAATATAAGAGCAGGGAGGTTATGATGGAGCTGTACAAAACGCTGGTGAGGCCACAGCTGGAGTACTGTGTGCAGTTCTGGTCGCCTCACTATAGGAAGGATGTGATTGCTTTGGAGAGGGTGCAGAGAAGATTCACCAGGATGTTACCTGGGATGGAGCGCCTCAGCTATGAAGAAAGACTAAACAGGCTGGGGTTGTTTTCCTTGGAGCAAAGAAGGCTGAGGGGGGACCTGATTGAGGTGTACAAAATGATGAGGAGCATAGATAGGGTAGATAAAGAGGAACTTTTCCCCTTAGTAGGGGGGTCAATAACAAGGGGGCATAGATTCAAGGTAAGGGGCAGGAGGTTTAGAGGGGATTTGAGGAGGAACTTTTTCACCCAGAGGGTGGTTGGAGTCTGGAACTCACTGCCTGAAAGGGCGGTAGAAGCAGGAACCCTCACAACATTCAAGAAGCATTTGGATGAGCACTTGAAATGCCACTGCATACAAGGCTATGGACCAAATGCTGGAAAATGGGATTAGATTAGACAGGGCTTGATGGACGGCGCAGACACAATGGGCCGAAGGGCCTCTTTCTGTGCTGTAAAACTCTATGACTCTATGAAAACAGTTACAAAACCAGGTTGCTAAACTGAAAAGCAATCAAGTAAGCAGCATTTCAGCACTAAAGCAAGAACTAAAGCAAGAGAGGGAGAGCTACAGGAGAGAGCTGACTTTACTTGGGGAGCAGGTGAGAGAGCTGCAGAGGGACAGGGAGAGCTACAGGGGAGAGATAGATACATTGGCCCAGCAGCTAGAGGCCAGAGACAGGACAGTGCAGAGCTTTACTGAGCAGCTGCACTCTTTCACTGAGCAACAGCAGCAGACCCACACTACAGGGAGTGCCACACAGACCAACCAGCACACTGAAGCCCAGTCTGCTGTGGAATCA
This sequence comes from Somniosus microcephalus, assembly GCF_052327205.1. NCBI lineage: Eukaryota > Metazoa > Chordata > Chondrichthyes > Squaliformes > Somniosidae > Somniosus > Somniosus microcephalus. Next base: position 77,876,647 of record NC_141005.1, read on the forward strand.
CAGCCGAGCCCCTCAGCCTCCGTCTCACAAGAGGAGCGCCCACACCGGACACGACCCCCCCAGTCCAACACACAACCTGTGAGTCCAGGCGAGAGTCACCAGCCAGCAAACACCAACAAGGCTGACATTGGCCCAGAACTTGGTGTCGGGGGCTTGCCGCGCGTGCAAGCCCCCGATGTGCACTTACCCGGCGCGCCGACATCTGAAACCTGGCCCGCAGTGGATTTCCTGTCAGTGGCCCGGTTCTGATGTCGGCGCACTGTGCTAACCTGACCCAGCGGCGTAGTTAGTGCGATGTGCCGGCTGGGATCAGGTGAGCACTGGTCAGCCAATCAGGGGAGGGGAAACTTCATTCATAAGTTTGAGAGTAAGAACTGTCAAACTCATGAAAAGTACTGCACCCCAAAACACTACTTAAACTTTAAATAAAATATTAAAAAACATCCCAATCCTTAAATTAAGTATAAATAAGTTTAAAAAAAATAATTTAAACAATAATTTTTTTTGTTGAAAAAAATAAATTTTTAATAAAAAGGTGTGGCGACACGCCACCATTGGACATAATCCGCTCACGGCGGCACGGACAGTTTACGCAGGCGCACTGCCGGCAGCAGCCGCCCCCAGCCGGGGGCCCTTTCCTCCGGCAACTTGTTTCCCGCAGGGACAGGCTGCCGGGAGCACTTCCTGTCTGGGGAGTATTTAAGTGGTTGCGCGGGCTTTTCAAGCTCTCTTTTTGCCATGATGTAAATTAAAGTAGTTGTGTTCCATCAACTCTGGTCTCGACTCCCACGTTTGCCGCGGTATCTCAACAAAGGGTCTAAAACTAAACTTACCTTATTGTAGATTCTTTAAAATAATAAACCTGTGGAAAAAAAAATTCTAAATTGCACTAAAACACCACTTACCTGTAAAAATAAATACTTACGTGTGCTTTTTACAAGCGTAAAGACCGGAGGCCTTTACACATGCGCAAATCCCCCAAAACAGAGGCAATCCAAGACGCACGCGCTAGCCTCTTCAGCTCTTGGGTTAGAGAGGAAATGCCGGTTTTCAGCGCATGCGCTGTGCATGCTGAAAACCGGCATTTCCTCTGGCCAGACGCGTGAGTACCCCTTCCGTACTCACGCGTTTGGGGAGGAATTACTGCCCCATTGTAATACTAATAGACTCAAATGGGAAATTCCTCCAGGAGAAAAAGCTCTTCCCTAAACATAAAGTAGCCAAGCTCTGGTGCCCAACATCAGACAAAGCCCTGGAAATGTTGTCCACAAGCCACTTAGGCTCCCCCCAACACATCATGATACACACCGGCACTAATGACCTAAGGGCCCAGCAGGAGAGGGTGGCAACGTCCCTCCGAACAATGATTGAGAAGGCAAGCACCACCTTCCCAAACACAAAGATCACTGTTTCCACACCGTTGCCGAGAAAAGACTTTCACCACAAAACAATCCACAAGGTAAATGCCAGCATATCACGAGACTGTGCATTAAAACAAAACGTGTACCTGGCCCAACATCCCACCCTCGATGTGGAATGCCTTTACGACCACGTCCATCTTTACAAGGAGCTAGTACCTGTCTTTGCTAAGGCCCTGAAGGACATCGCTCTTAACCGTGACCACACCCAGACTCCAAGAGGAAAAGGTCACCCCCCCCCACCACCAGAGACCAGCGAGGTACAGCCCAGGACCACTACAGAGACCACCACCACCCCGGACCCCGCTATCAAGACCCAGTCATCCCCATCCCCATCACCCAGCCCAACCAGGACCAGAGAGGATCCCCACGTACACGCCATCAGAGCACAGCACCATTGTCCGACCTGCACCACTCCTGCCCCCCAGGAGAGTAGGACCACCCCAGCAGCAGGAACTCCAGCCCGGCAGATTGAGGTATGCTCAGGCTGTAAGCAATACTACAAGCAGAGACAATCCATTGAGAGACATACAGCAGATGCTCAGCATCATCTGCTCCCGCCTTATGGAACAGGAAGTATAATGACTAGCCCATTTCACACCTGACAAAAAAAAGGTCTAATTGCTAGAAAGAGTTGCAGTTATATATTCTCAGTATTTGTAGACACTTGAAATGTTCTTTTTTCCTCATTTAACATGACAAACACACACATTCACTCACACACACACCTATTACAGTAAAAGACCAATCTTAACATGAAATCCTTGTGCATCTCAACCTGGAATATCCAAGGCCTACGCTCTTCTGTGTTTGGTTTGAAGAGCAGGACCTCAGAGTTCTTAGATGAAATCAAAGATCTAGACATTATCATTTTGCAAGAAACCTGGTGTAGAGGAGAAGGGTCCACTGGTTGTCCCCCTGGGTACACACAGCTGGTGGTTCCCTCCAATAAACTGCCAGGAGTAACCCAGGGCAGAGACTCTGGAGGCATACTGATTTGGTTTAAAGCAGAGCTTAGGAATTACATTGAATTTATAAAAAAGGGCAAAAATCATTTATGGCTCAAGATTAAGAAAGACATCATTTCTAGCATGCAAAATGTTTTCATTTGCGCAATCTAGATCCCCCCTATAGAATCCCCGTACTTCAAAGAGGACACCTTCTCTAACATTGAGAGGGAGATTAACCATTTCCAGGCCCAGGGGAATGTGTTGATCTGTGGTGATCTCAACTCAAGAACTGGTGAAGAACCAGACTTTATCAGTACTCAGGGGAATAATTACATATTTGGGAATAATCATTTTGATCTTCCTTTTCATTCACACAGGAATAATTACGACAAACAGACAAATGCAAATGGAAAGCAGCTCCTGCAGCTCTGTCGAAGCCTGGGTCTGTACATTGTCAATGGTAGGTTCAGAGGGGACTCTCTAGGAAGATCGACCTATTCTTCACCTCTTGGCATCAGCACCGTAGACTATATGATTACAGATCTGGACCCATCCTCTTTCAGAGCATTCACAGTCAAACCACTAACACCTCTGTCAGATCACAGCCAAATTACTGCATATCTTAAAAGGACAGAAACAACCAATACAGAAACACAGCCCAGTAAGCTGTACAACATTAAAAAATCCTACAGATGGGCCCAAAACATCACAGAAAAATACCAGAAAGCAATTAGCAGTCAATCAACTCAATCTCTCTTAGACACCTTTCTGGAAAACACGTACACTCACAATAAAGAAGGCGTAAACCTGGCAGTGAATAATCTAAATAATATTTTTTAATAATTTGGCATCAATGTCCAACTTGAAATCTTCCAAGAGTAAAGCCAAAACACAAAACCACGAAAAATGGTTTGATTCAGACTGTTATAACATGAGGAAAAAACTCAGAAAAATATCAAACCAAAAACAGACAACCAGAAAACGAGGAATTACGCCTTGCTTATTGTCAGGCACTAACACAATACAAAAATACACTCAGAACCAAGAAAGAACAGTATATTAAGAATAAACTCAGCACCATTGAAGTATCTATTGATTCTAATTGTTTCTGGGACAACTGGAATACATTACACAAAAAGCAACACGATGAATTGCCCATTCAAAATGGAGACAGATGGGAAAACCATTTTGAAAAATTATACCAGAAAAACACAGTAAGCCCAGAGCAAGATCAAATATGTAAAAAATTGGAAAAGCTCGAACTGACCATAAAAGATTACCAAAACCCTTTAGACTCCTAAATAACTGAAAAAGAGCTATTTGAAAAACTCAAGGACCTGCGACCAAGAAAAGCCTGTGGTGCAGATGGCATCCTAAACAAGATGCTTAAACACACTGATGATAAACTGAAATTGGCTATCCTAAAACTCTTCAACTTGGTTCTGAGTGTCGGTTACTTCCCTGAAGTCTGGAACAAAGGACTCATAACGCCCATATATAAAAGTGGAGACAAAGTTGACCCAAATAACTACCGAGGCATCTGTGTGAACAGTAATCTGTGGAAGGTATTCTGTAGTATCATAAATAAAAGACTTATAAACTTCCTTATGGAGCACAATGTCTTGAGTAAAAGCCAAATTGGATTCTTACCAAATTATAGAACATCGGATCATATTTTCACCCTACACACCCTAATTGACAAACATGTTCACCAAAACAAAAGCAAAATTTTTGCCTGCTTTATAGATTTCCAGAAGGCTTTCGATTCTATTTGGCACGACGGTCTATTCTTCAAACTTATTGAAAGTGGTGTAGGGGGGGGAAAACATATGATGTAATTAAATCAATGTACACAAACAATAAATGTGCAGTTAAAATTGGAGACAAACAAAATATTTCTCACAGGGGCGTGGCGTGGCGCAGGGCTCGTCTATCTCACCGACTCTTTTTAATATTTATATAAATGAATTGGCAAAACTACTTGAACAATCTACAGCACCTGGTCTCGCCCTATATGACTCCAAGGTTAAATTCCTCCTCTATGCAGATGACCTGGTTCTGCTCTCACCAACAGAAGAGGGTCTACAGCAGAACCTGGATCTGCTAGAGTCGTTCTGTCAGACCTGGGCCCTGACAATAAACCCCCAAAAAACTAAAATTCTTGTGTTCCAGCAAAGATGCAGACATCAGGGACTCAAAATAAACGTCACATTAGGAGCAACTAAAATTGAACAAACTACAAATTACACATACTTAGGCTCAAAAATCAGTTCTACAGGAAATTTTCATTTGGTTGTGAATGAACTGAAAGAGAAAGCAAAAAGGGCTTTCTATGCCATTAAAAAGTCGATCCAAATAGAAATTCCAATTGGTATTTGGCTCAAAATTTTTAAATCAGTAATTGAACCAATTGCACTTTATGGCAGTGAGGTGTGGGGTCCGCTAACACAACACGAATTCTCAAAATGGGACAAACATCCAATTGAGTCCCTACATGCAGAATTCTGTAAAAGTATCCTCCGGACTCAGAGGAAAACCACAAACAATGCATGCAGGGCAGAATTAGGCCAATATCCACTACTAATTAATATCCAAAAAAGAGCCATCAAATTTTGGAAACATCTAAAAATGAGCAACCCCCACTGCTATCATTACAAAGCCCTGAAATGCCAAGAGGTGAACATAAAGAGTCCCCTCAGTCAACTGGTCCTGGGACTCAGTGAAGTAACTACTAACACTACTAATAATAATCAGCCCCAGGACAGTGACATCCTAGCACAGAGAATTCGACCCAACACAATTATTACTAAACAAAAAGAAAAATATTTGACCTATTGGACAGAAATGACAAAAACCCAAAACAAACTCGATTGCTATTTGGCCCTAAACAGACTGTACACCATGGCTGATTACCTGACCATGGTGAAAGATAGCAAACTGAGAAAAACCTTGACAATGTACAGACTTAGTGAGCATAGCCTGGCCATCGAAAAAGGCAGACACAGGCAGACCTGGCTGCCCAGAGAGGACAGGCTGTGCTCTCACTGCAGTCAGGGAGTGGTGGAGACAGAGCTGCACTTCCTCACAACTTGTGGAAACTATCAGGACATAAGGGGGAATTTCTACCCAAAATTCATAAAAAATAGGCCCTGATTTCAAAAATTTGAATGACCACCAAAAACTCCCATATCTATTAGGGGAACAGAGAAAATGTGTAACTTTAGCAGCAAACTGTGTTACAGCTTGCCATAAGCAGAGGGACAACCAGTGACCATTGAATCTAAGAAAAGATTATATGTATATTATATGTGTGTATATTTATGTATACATGGGTATTTTGTCTATACACTATGTCTGGATCTGCGTTTGTGTGTTCAATTATATATGTTCTTTTTCTGTGCTTTGGCAACATAAGATGTGTCTCGTCATGCCAATAAAGCAACTTGAATTGAATTGAGGAGGGGTGGGACCCGCTCCAGAATCCGAAAGCACAAAGAGAATGGTGGGAAGGACAAAAACAGAAAAAGGAAAAGAAGGCAGGGGTGCTACTAGTTCACCAGTTAGTTGCATTAACGAATAAGGTACAGAGACTTCACACTAGACTTGCAAGTAAAAACGAGAACGTCCAGGAATTTGAGAGTCAATTAATGGGGAGGGGACAATTCGGTCACCACAAGGATGAGAAGTCCAAGTATTGGAATGAAAAACAGGCGCACCTTCGCGCCCCTGTAGGAATATAGGGTTCTGAATCTAAAGATGAAAAACCACCTCCTTACGCCCCGGCGGCATCAGCACCGCCGGTAGAAGATAGTGATAGTGAGGATGAAACTACAAAACAGGGGACAAAGGTAGCACCCCTCAAGAGAGGAGGGACGCTAGCGGCCCCCACGGCAAAATACCAGGCCTTTAGTCCTCTGGAGAAGCAAACGATACTAAAAGATTTGAGGACATTAAAGCCCCGTTGTACTAATGTGGAATTTTGGAGGGAACTTGAGGAAATGTGAGACATCCACGGCCTACATCCCCGGGATATACATCAATTGGTCAGAGCCAAATGTCCTGCGGACAAATGGAGAGATGTAGGAGGGCCTGGAGACCAGGGAGGATTCCGAAGTGGACAGTGGGCATTAATTAACCTAAATGCAGATAGGGCGAATCAAAGGGTTGCTTACGAACGGCAGTCCAGGCGGCCCTGGGAGGATCCTCACCAAACTGGGGACGTATAATGATGATAAAACAGCGAAAGGGGGAAAGCAGTAGCGACTATGGGGAACCATTATTTGTTGCCTATCAGGAATCATCGGGGCAGGCCAATCCCCAAATGGCGGACGGGGCATTTATACAAATGTTTAAGGACGGATTATCCTCGTCCCACCAAGCGATATTAAAGATGGGAGTAGTGGCCGCTAACACTTATGATGCGGTAGTACAATGGGCCTTTAAAGGATAGGCTGCGCCGCTATGTCCTCGAACTAAGCAACCAATTAAAAGAAATGCGACAACAAATTAGAGATAAGCAGGCTGCGGCAGATGACGACACAAGTCTGCTCAAGTTTCCAGCTGTCCCTCCTGTGGGAAGTCAAGTCATGGTAAAAGTTTTACTTGGTAAACCCGGTTTTGCCCCAAAATGGTCAGGACCTTATCAGGTCATCATCAGCGGGGATACCTGTGCCTGCGTTGACATCGAGGGGGTGGGTAGATGGAAACATTGGACACAGTTGAAAGTGTACAACCCCGATTAAACGTACGGGCCACATTGTCCTTGTTGCGAAAAATACTGGCTCATTATCATGGCCCACAGGGGGGAGAAATATACAAGGACAAAAACAGTGTAAGCATAGCATGACGATTTGATCACCGTCCAGATAATTATGTCTGTCCAGCCTTTCAGAATAAACCTTCACCAGGAAGACGGCTGGAGAAGAAATTGAGACGGCTGGATAGAATTGACACAAGGGCGCCTTTTTGAACATTGTTAATTTCTATAAGTGTGGCTATAAATTGATGTAAAAATGGTAAAATTAATTTTGGTGTTATGTACATGTTTATTGGGGGTCTGTCTGTTAATACTGAGGCAGGCTCCAGAGCCGGAGAGCAGTAAGAGAAACCCCAGAGAACTAAATGTAAATACCTTTTTGTATATGTCGTACCAATCTGCAGCGCAAGCAGGAAAAACAAAGGGATGTTGGGTATGTGCACATGTGCCCATCCACTCGAGGGGAGGCATCCCCTTGAGACCCATCCACTTTAATGCATCAGAGACGGCTGAAGGGGTCATGCGCCAAAATGACAGTAGTGATTTTAATGATTCAGATGGCCAAGAGGGGGATAGGGAACAATGGAGGTCAGCAGGTTATAATCTGACCACTTTCCAGGGATGGTACCAGCCTAATTACAATCGCACCAGACCACCCCCGTTCTTGGTTCTCACTAACACCTCGGGAGCTGGAAGACCACAGGGGGGGGGCGATATGTTTAAGTAGAAATGAAACAGGAGGACAAGCAGTGGGACATAGTAATTGTACCCTGTCTTTTAGTGTTACGAAGATTAATAGGACACAGAACTGGGGGCAGGGTTTCTTTGAACTAACAAATGTTCTAAACAAAACAAGTGGAAAGGATATGGAAGGGATCAGATGGAGAGTCCGTGAGTCAGTAGTTCAAAATCTCACCTCCTATAATGGTACTTACTTTATCTGTGGTCACAAAGCATACCCATGGTTGCCACCGACCTGGATCGAGTCTTGCTACCTAGGCTACGTAGTCCCCTATACTAGGTTTGTGGACCAGCTCTCACAAGTACAGGGAAATCATGTACACAAAAGAGACCCGACTGCGTCTCAACGATTCTTTGGTGTCCTGCTAGCCCCGTTGGGGGGTAGGACTGACCATGGGCGAGATGAGAAAGGCTGGAGAAGGTATTAAAAACCACAGCCAATGATACGGCCGAGGCTATCAGTGACATTAGTGCAGAAATGGTGGCACTCCGTACAGTGGCCTTACAGAACAGAATGGCCTTAGATTATTTATTAGCCAAAGAAGGGGGCACGTGTGCGCTAATAGGGACTGAATGTTGCACATATATCCCAGACAAATCGGAGAAAATTAAGAACTTGGCCGAACACATCAGAAAGGAAGTGGAGAAACTCAAACAACCACTTACCTCGACCCTGTGGAATTGGGCGACTGGTTGGTTGGGATCGCTTGGGACCTCACTGGTACAGGGACTGATATTGTTCTTTGTAATAGTAATTGTGATATATTGTATGTTTTTATTGTTGAAATGTTGCTGTGCCCAGATGGCCAAACATGTTGCTCCTGCAGCCCCAGTTGTAAAAGTTTATCAAGGACGAACTGACTTGTTCATCTAAAAGATTCCGAATACAACCAGAAAAGAACGATCGATAAAAGCAATGGGATACAAGGACTAATCATATCAGAATGGTTCCCCGGACCAATTGGGTTTGGCCAGGGACCAACAGGAGGGACTGTAAGAAGTGACATTATAAATAAGGGACATGAACCAAGACAAAATGGCTCCGCCGATCTGAGTGCGACAAGTAATGTCACGTGCAGAACAACAGGAAGTCCACCAAGGAAGACAAAACAAACTCAGCTTAAGACAAAACAAACTCAGCTTAAGGCACAAACTATAATTAAGTTGGTATTGAAAGTGTATAATTGGACAAGGGAATTGTTGCTAAGGGAACGTGATTGGGTGAAGACATTGGTGTGTAATATTTTGCTTATCTGGCTCATAAAATGTATAAAAGGAGTTTCGCTACCACTGTGATGGCGAGAAGAGGGTTACTAGACTGCGGAGTCATTAACCTCTTCTCCCGAAGCGCTTCGTATAATAAACTGTGTGTTTTTACCTTATACAGAAGAGAGTGAATTCATTTACACTTACAGTGGTGCTGTTGTTGTTTGGCGAACTGACCTCTACCTGGCGGAAGCTGAACGCTAACTCTTCGACACCTCCTCCAACCTCCGCCTGGACCATGAACCCACTACTGAACATCAAGCCACCGTTTCCAAGACTGTCACTGACCTCATCTCCTCTGGAGATCATCCCCCCGCGGCCACCAACCTCATAGTTCCCCAACCCCGCACAGCCCGCTTCTACCTCCTTCCCAAAATCCACAAATAGGACTGCCCTGGTCGGCCCATCGTTTCAGCCTGTTCTTGCCCCACGGAACTTATCTCTTCCTATCTCGACTCTATTTTTTCTCCCCTTGTCCAGTCTCTTCCCACCAACATCCGCGACTCTTCCGACGCTCTCCGCCACTTTAACAGTTTCCTGGCCCCAACCGTCTCCTTTTCACTATGGACGTACAATCCCTCTACACCTCCATCCCCCACCAGGATGGCCTGATGGTGCTCCGCTTCTTCCTTGAACAGAGCCCCAACCAGTCCCCATCCACCACCACCCTCCTCCGCCTGGCTGAACTTGTTCTCACATTGAACAACTTCTCCTCTGACTCCACTCACTTCCTCCAAATCAAAGGTGTTGCTGTGGGAGCCCGCATGGGTCCTTGCTGTGCCTGTCTTTTCGTGGGATATGTGGAACACTCTTTGTTCCAGTCCTACTCTGGTCCCCTCCCTCACCTCTTTTTCCGGTACATTGATGACTGTATCGGTGCCGTTTCCTGCGCTCGCCCTGAACTAGATAATTTCATTCACTTTGCATCCAATTTCCACCCTTCCCTCACATGGTCCATCTCCGACTCTTCCCTTCCCTTCCTCGACTTCTCCGTCTCCATCTCTGGGGATAGGTTATTGACAAACGGTCAGGTAAATGCAGCAGTGTTACCAACCGTCGTACCATTCAAAAGGCGCTTCAACTTCAAGAAGGCCGATTGGAACGGTTTTACACGAGCACTTGACCGCAAGGTTAAACGCATTAAACTACTACCTGAGCACTACAACCTCTTTGCAAAAGCTGTCCAAAAAACAGCTAGAAGGAAGATCCCCCAAGGTTGCAGAGTACACTACATCCCTGGTCTCACCAAGGAGAATGCTGAACTCTACTGGGAGTATGTCTCAATGTTTGAATCTGACCCCTTCTCAGAGGAAACAATATCTACCGGTGAGAGGGTGATGTTAAGTATCTCTCAAGAACGTCAAAACACCTGGAACACCTTGATAGAGACAACAGATCCTACAAAAAACAGCAAGAAGGCATGGTCTCTCATACGCAAACTTGGAGGTGATCCCAAGAAAGCTGCCCAACATCCAAATGTGTCTGCTAACCAAGTTGCACACCAGTTGCTCCAAAATGGAAAAATCAACAAGAAACAACCAAGAGCACAACTAGATAGGAAGAAGTACAGCGATGATCCTGGCTTCACTAGACCATTCACCATGGAAGAGCTGGAAACTGGTATATCTAGTCTAAAACACGGGAAAACAATTGGTCTTGACAACATAGCAACGGAGCAGATAAAGCATTTTGGACAGAAAGCAAAGAAATGGCTCCTACAATTGTTCAACCACTGTCTGGCAACACACAAGCTACCTGATATCTGGCAGAAGGCACATGTAATAGCACTATTAAAGCCTGGAAAAGATCCCTCAGATCCTAAGAGTTTTCGGCCAATTTCACTGCTTTGCCACACCTATAAGCTGTTTGAACGCCTGATACTCAATAGGATAGCACCAACTGTAGATGAGAAGATCATTCCAGAGCAAGCAGGTTTCCGCCCCGGCAAATCAACAAGAAGCCAACTGCTCAACCTCACACAACACATCGAAGCTGATTTTGAGGAAGGGATGGTAACAGGTGCTGTTTTTGTAGACCTGTCAGCAGCATACGATACAGTGAACCATAGACGTCTCCTCTGCAAGATTCTAGAGATGACAAAAGAGATTCACTTAACAGAGCTGTTAGAAAGCATGCTTCAGAATCGCCGGTTCTATGTTGAACTAGATGGGAAGCGCAGCAGGTGGCGTATTCAGAAGAATGGTCTTCCTCAGGGAAGCGTGCTTGCACCGCTGCTGTACAACATCTACACGAATGACCGTTTTATATATGCTGATGACTTATGTGTCACTGCCCAAAGCACTGATTATAAGACTGTGGAGAAAACGCTTTCTGAGGCCTTGGAGGGACTAAAATCCTACTATGAAGAAAACCACCTTCGCGTAAACCCATCAAAGATGCAAGTTTGTGCATTACACCTCAGAAACCGTGAAGCCAAACGCCAGCTGAAAGTAACCTGGTGTGGAGCAACACTGACGCATTGCGAGCACCCTATCTACTTAGGAGTCACCCTTGACCGATGCCTCACCTTCAAGAACCACATCGAGAAGACAAAGGCAAAAGTGAGCGTATGAAACAACATCCTGAATAAGCTCACTAACACAAGATGCGGAACAAGCCCGAAAACATTGCGAACCAGTGCACTTGCTCTTTGCTATTCCACTGCCGAATACGCCTGCCCTGCATGGGAAAGGTCTGCTCATGCCAAGAAGATGGATGCCGTTCTGAATGCAAGCTGCCGATTTATCACAGGTTGCTTAAAACCAACAAACACCAACAGCCTATATATCCTGGCGGGTATCGCTCCCCCCGATATAAGAAGAACGGTAGCCAGCAAGAAAGAACGACTCCGTCTGTGGTGAAACAAGTCATAAGTATATACCTTATTCTACCTGTGTATAGTTTCCTACTGTAATCTATTGTAACCCTGCGGCTTTCTTGGTTGGCCAGGAATGCTGATGTACTGTATACCACTCTGCTGTGCCATTCATTGTCCTGATACTGTTACTTCGCCCCTGGCTCCGCCTCCTGGCAGTTCTGAGAAGCTGGTCTGTGAGCTAACATGTGTGTTCTGTTCTGTCCAGTTCTAAGCTAATAAAAGCCAACTGTTTGAGTTATAACTACCAGTCTCTGTAGTTATTTAAGGTATATCACCGTCAAACATCAGATGAGAGACACCCTCTGTATTGTCATAAACACCTACACCCAGCCGCCGAAAGTCAAGAAAGAGCTTCATGAACAGTGTTGTTCCATTACAATCAACCTCATCTGAAGCCCGCATCGTCTTGTGGAAAGACCGGCTCGCCAGTCTTGAACAACCCCCAACGATGGAAATTTTACTTGATGAAAGCCTTCCCCCAGGAGCTAATTGTAACTGGGCAACCTGGAAGTGCCTTAACAGACTTAGGACAGGTGTCGGTTGCTCAAAGGTGTCACTAAGCAAATGGGGATATTCAACCAGCCCGACAACTTGTGAATGTGGAACTGAGGCACAGACTATGCAACATCTCCTGCAATGCCCATCGTTAGAGGAACCCTGCACTGTTGCAGATCTTGCCAAATTCAACAACAAGGCGCAAAAATGTGTCCAGTTCTGGCTGGGCGACGTATGGACTGTCCATGGACACGATAAGAAGACTACAAGCCCACTGACTCCCACAGCTACTTGGACTACACTTCCTCCCACCCCGCCTCCTGTAAGGACTCTATTCCATTCTCCCAGTTTCTCCGTCTCCGCCGCATCTGCTCTGACGATGCCACCTTCCATACAAGTGCTTCCAACATGTCTTCCTTTTTCCTCAACCGAGGATTCCCCTCTACAGTGGTTGACACGGCCCTTAACCGTGTCAGTTCTATCTCCCGCACTTCTGCCCTCACCCCTGCCCCTCCCTCCCGGAAACACGATAGAGTTCCCCTTGTCCTCACCTTTCACCCCACCAGCCTCCACATTCAACGGATCATCCTCCACCATTTCAGCCACATCCAGCGTGATCCCACCACCAAACGCATCTTCCCCTCACCTCCCCTTTCAGCATTCCATAGGGACCGCCCCCTCCGCAACACCCTAGTCCACTCCTCTATCGCACCCAACACCCGTTCCCTTTCGCCCGGCACCTTCCCGTGCAAGCGCAGGAGATGCAACACACGCCCCGATACCTCCCCACTTCCTACTTCCCACTGTCCAGGGCCCCAAACACCCCTTCCAGGTGAAACAGCGATTTACTTGTACTTCTTGCCATTTAGTATGCTGTATTCGCTGCTCACTCTACATTGGGGAGACCAAACGCAGATTGGGTGACCGCTTTGCGGAACACCTCCGTTCAGTCCGTAAGGGGGACCCCGAGCTTCCGGTCGCCTGTCACTTTAATTCACCACTCCACTCCCACTCAGACCTCACCGTCCTCGGCCTCTTGCATTGTTCCACGGAAGCTCAGCGTAAGCTCGAGGAACAGCACCTCATCTTTCGATTAGGCACTTTACAGCCTTTGGACTCAACATCGAGTTCAACAATTTCCGATCATAACCCCGGCCCCTATCATATATATATTTTTTATCCACACTTTTGTTCTGTTCTTCTCTCCCACAGGGCAGCTGTCTTCCATTCCGCCACCACAATTTACACTTCATCTCGAGCCATCCCTTGTTTCTTAACCTGTCCCATTACCATCTCCTTTTGCCTTGAATATCTCTTAATGTCTCTTAACCTCTCCTGCCTTCTATCCTATCACAGGCCTTCCCTTTTGTTCGTTCATCCCCTCCCCCCTTTCACAGCCCCTACACTTGCTTAAAAATCTGTTCCATTTCCTGCTTTTTTCCACTTCTGACGAAAGGTCATCGACCTGAAACGTTAACTCTGTTTCTCTCTTCACAGATGCTGCCTGACCTGCTGAGTTTCTCCAGCATTTTCTGTTTTTATTTCCTTCTTGGCTCCCATGTTAGCTGACATTGTTAATGGTGCTCTCTCGGTATTGTCCCACTTTCGTTCAAATCTGCCATTATTACCCCTTCCTCAAAAAACCACTCTCGGCCCCTCCGTCCTTGTAAACTATTGCCCCATCTCCAACCTCCCTTTCCTCTCCAAAGTTCTTGGATGCCTTCCAAATCTGTGCTCATCTTTCGCAGAACTCCTCGTTTGATTCCCTCCAATCAGGCTTTGTCCCTGCCACAGTATAGAAACTGCTCTTACCAAGGTCACAAATGTCATCCTAGTTGACTGCGACAAAGGTAATCTTGTCCTTCTGGACCTGGTTATGGTTGACCACAAACTTCTGCTCCAACGCCTCTCCACCGTTGTTCAGCTGGATGGGACTGCACTCGCCTGGTTCCATTCCTATCTTTCCAGCCGTAACCATAGAATCACCTGCAATGGCTTTGCTTCCCAATTCCGCACTGTCACCCAAGGATCTATCCTTGGCCCCCTCCTATTTCTCATACATGCTGCCCCTCGGTGACATCATTTGGCAATACAACGTGAGTTTTCACATGTACGCTGATGATACCCAGCTCCACTTCTCCCGAACCTTCCACCGTCTTTATACTATCAGACTGCTTCTCCGACATCCAGCACTGGATGAGTAGAAATTTCCTCCAATTAAATGTCGAGAAGACCGAAGCCATTGCCTTCGGTTCGCGCCACAAACTCCATTCCCTTTCACTGATTCAATCTCTCCACCAGACAACTGTCTAAGGCTGACCAAGTCTGTTCACAAACTTGTTGTCATATTTGATCACGGTGCCCGGGACTACTTTTATACTCCTCCCCTTTGGGGAATTCCATTGACGTCACATTTCCAAGAAGGCTCCTCCCCCTTTTCCTGGAATTGCTCCTCCCCTTTCCTGGAAGGCTCCACCCCCGGATATGCCGTCACTTGGACGGCGAAATTTAAATATCTATACAATTGTCAAATTGCGAGCGCGGCAGCGCGAGCAATTTTCCCCGCGCTTGTGCGCCCCCTGCCGGTGGTGCACAGGTGAGCGGCTTAGTATTACCCGCCCACTTCGGCACCAGGCACCATTTGTCTAAAATGGCTGCTCGGCGAGAGAACCCACATAAGAGGTGGTGTTTTACACTGAATAACTATACTGATGAGGAGTATGCGGCCGCTAAAGGCCTAATGGACGAGTCTCCTACCATCTATGGAATTGTTGGGAAAGAGGTTGGGGAAAATGGGACCCCACACCTACACGGATTCGTGAATCTAAGGAAGAAGGTGCGACTTACTTTTGTGAAAGGATTCCTTGCACGGGCCCATTTTGAGCATGCCAGAGGTACTGATGAAGAGAATAAGGTTTACTGTTCTAAAGGTGGAGATTTTTTTGAGATTGGAGCTGTGCAAGGCCAAGGAAAGCGCACTGACCTGGAAGAGGTTGTAACATCCTTGAAGGAAACTCGTGGGAATTTGAAGAGGTGCGCTGAGGACTACCCCTTGATGTATATCAAATACTACCGTGGTCTGACTGCCTGGGTTCAGATGGCTGGACTGATTCCTCCCAGAGACTTTAAGACTGATGTTCATGTCCTTTTTGGTGATTCTGGTGTGGGCAAGTCCAGACTTGCCTCTTCCCTGTATGATGATGTTTATTATAAGCCCCGTGGCCCTTGGTGGTGTGGTGTATGTAACCTGTTCCACCTTCAGAGAACTACTTTAAGAGATGTACTACTTTCTCTTGGCTGCTGTATACTGTAATACCGGTGGTGACCACACCGGTATATAAGTGTTGTGTAAGGATTTGCTGGGCAGTTCAGCCCAGACCTCCGAATAGTAAAGACCTGTTAAAAGTTATTCTTGTTATCTGTGTCCAGTGATTGATCCTAAACATAACTGGGACACACAGACTCAACAGGTGGGATGGCTACTCTGGCCAGTACTGTGTGATACTTGATGACTTCTATGGATGGCTGCCCTATGATGACCTCTTGAGGCTCACTGACCGCTACCCTATGAGCTTCCTACCTCATATCCGTTCTATCACTAAGATTGCACATTTCCACCTTCGTAATATCGCCTGTCTCCACCCTTACCTCAACTTATCTGCTGCTGAATCCCTCATCCATGCTTTGATCACCTCTATACTTGACTATTCCAATGCACTCTTGGCCAGCCTCCTTAGTTCTACCCTCCGTTAAACTTGAGTGCGGACCTGAGACAGCGGCATAAAGGGAGCACCAGAGAAGGCCCAGGACACAGCGCGGACCCGAGCGGGAGCGGAGGCAGCGGCATAAAGGGAGCATCGGAGAAGGCCCAGGACACAGCGCGGACCTGAGCGGGAGCGGAGGCAGCAGCATAAAGGGAGCATCGGAGAAGGCCCAGGACACAGCGCGGACCTGAGTGGGAACGGAGGCAGCAGAGGCGGCTTAAAAGCACCGGATAAGGCCCAGAACACAGCGCTAACCTGATTAAAACCAAAACTTAAAAGTACAAATAATTGTTTGAAGGAGGCGGAGTATAAATCAAGTGGGAGGCCCAGAGAGAGTGCAGACCAGAGCAGCGGCAGAGTACCTCCAGCAAAAACAAATACTGCAAAACAGCTGAAGTGATGTCACAACCAGAGAAGGAGCTGATTGGTGAGTAGCTGGTAAGTGGCGGGAGTAACTATGACTCTCTTAAGTGATTCTTCACTTGAGTGATAAGTCAATCTGTCTGGTTACATGTAGCTGTGACCGTCTTACGTATTCTGATCGTTCACAGTGAGTCGTACCTCCTCGCTGGTTCCCGCCGGTAACAACGTTTGTCGTTGGCCAAATCGACTTTCAAAGAATACAAGTGGGAGGGTGATCTGTGGAGATCACGGCCTCTGCAGGCTGGGGCAGTTAAACAAAGAAAATGTCGGGTATCCTGAGAAAGCCTACCCTATCCGGATGGGACGTTGCCCGGATAAACAAAGTCCCCGCAAAGTGTAAATGCTGCACATTTGTTGGGAACCTGCCTGTGGAACCCAAACGTACGTCCTCCTCGACTCAAACCTTAGAGGTGGATTTGAGAATATCAAGTTTAGAACATCTGCCCGATTGGCACCCAGTTCGGGTAGTTAGATCTAGGAGAACGGGATGGCCATTTGGGGAGGATGAAACGGAGGTTAGCGTAGAGGGCTTAAATTTTATAGAAGGCCCAGCTGCAAACGTCACCCTCCCAACGCAAATATTTTATAATACTAGCCTTAAAAAGATCTCGGGAATGGTAATGGAGACGGTTACAGACAGTGCACCAATAGATCAAATAGCTGTAGGTAAGGTTACCTATATTGAAGGCATTCGTATAGAACCTAGCAAAGATAGAAATCATAAGACGGAAATAATTATACATTATCCAATCGACGATTTATTCTGCTGTCGATGTAACGAAATATTTTACACAGTTGGATTGTTCGGAAAACATTTGAACAAAAAACATCAAATTAATAATTTTCAAACAAAATGTGGGAAGTGTAATAAAATTGGCGAATATCACTCAATAGCTTGCCATTACGCCAAATGTGAAGGCAAGGGGTTGCCTAATACCGATGGCGTTTTCTCCTGCGAAGTATGTGAAATGAAATTCACGACTCAAAGGGGGCTCAGTCAACATGAGAGGCATAATCATCCGATTCTGAGGAATAGAAAACGTATTGCAGCGTCTATTCCGAAGAAAAAGGTTGGTAGACAATCGATTTGGTTGGCAGAAGAAACCGAACTATTAATTAAACTGGAACATCAGTTCGAAGGTCAGAAAAATATTAATATACTTATTGCTGAGATGAAATCAAAAACAAATAAGCAGATTTCAGACAAGCGACGTGCCATACGAAAAGAAGCAGATAGAATAGCGACCGAGGCTCTGAACACGAACAATGGCGGGGCGTTGGACGATGATTCAGAGCCTATGGAAGCTGCGGAATCGATTACTACCGATCCAACCACTAGTACATTTAATGTCCGAGCCTGGATCCAAAAGATCGAAAACCAGGAGGTGAGAGCCCTGTTAATAGGTCTAGTTGAGAGTATTACAGAGACGGTGTTGGAAAAATATATTACAAACTCCCCAGTTAAAAAAAGGAAAAAGCCGGGCAAGAACATTCAGCAGAAACACAGAATAGCGATAGCTCAAAATTCCGGTGTTAAGAAGAGATGGGCCTCAAAAAAGGCTAAATTTAAATGTACCCAGACTCTCTATAATAACGATAGAAAAAGATTAGCACGACAAATCATGGATGCTCCTGCTATAATAAATTGTCCTCTTACAAAAGAGGAACTCCAAAACTGTTATAGAGCAAAATTGTCATATCCAAATGATAAAGCGAACATTAAGAGTTCGGCAGTATACACTGGGATTATTAACCAAGATATATTAATGGAAGTCATTAAGGTTGAAGAGGTGGTAGAGGCTTTGAAAAAGATTAGAGAAAAGAGTGCAGCCGGACCCGAGGGTATGAAGGTTGATGATCTCCAGGACATCATGGGAGAGGATGAAAATTTACTTCCCCGCCTCTTCACCCTATGGTTGAAAGCATCTATTATTCCACAGGCTTTAAAACAAAGTAGAACTGTACTTATTCCAAAGACCGAGGAGGCAGAGCTATTGAAAGACATTGAAAATTGGAGGCCAATTACAATCGGGCCGATGTTGCTCCGTCTCTTCACTAAAATAATGGCAAAGAGATTGTCAGAGGCAGTGGAAATTAATCCTTGTCAGAAAGGTTTTATAGCTGAGACCCCGGGGTGCAATGAAAACATTGCTATCCTTCAAAACATAATCAAAGGGGCTAAGAAAAATAAAAAAGAACTGGCTATAGTTTTTGTGGATTTAGCAAAAGCCTTTAACTCGGTCGGTCATAAAATGTTATCCATAGGTCTTAAAAGGATGCGAGTGGCGAAAAGGATTATTCACCTAATAGAAAGTCTCTACACCAATAATACAACGGTGGTAGAAGGTGTTAGTACCAAGACAGAACCCATCCATATTAAAAGGGGAGTCAAGCAAGGCGACCCACTATCACCATTATTGTTTAATATCACGATGGACCCTCTTATTTGCTCTTTAGAAAGCGCAAAGGGGTTGAATTGAAATATAACAACAGAGTAATCAATTGTTCATCACTTGTCTTTGCAGGCGATATCGCAATCCTTCGTGACTCCCACTCTGGAATGGCTGCTAATTTGAGGATTTTGCAGGCATTTTGTAAGAATACGGGTCTTTGTACAGGTAGACTACCCTTTATCCGAACTTCCGAAAACCGAAACCCTCTAAAAACCGAAGGTTTTTTCGGTCAGCGTAAGTCGTGCGCACGACATGACCAGAGTGGCGCACGACTTACAGGCCTAGCCGGATAAGGGGTAGTGTAGCATTTTTCCGCACTTCTGAAAACCGAAATCGCTCAGCGTAAGTCGTGCGCACGACCCCCGACCCCCGCGCCGAACCCGACCTCCACTGACCCCCCCGCCGACCCCCACCCCCGCCGACCCCCACCCCCGACCTCCCCCCATTTCGGATAAGATATAGTGTACCAGCCTTTATCCGCACATCCGAAACCAGAAAACCTCTGAAAGCCGAAAGTGGCGCAAAGCATGACCCGACGCTGCCAATGCTTGACCCACGCAGGTGTTATGCTGCTCTGTGAGATATTTGCTGCTCTCTTAGATATTTGCTGGCTTTTAACAATTTGTGAAAATGCTAAAAAGAGCTGCAGATACCCCAATGGGTAACAGTGAGAAGCAGAGAAGGAAGCATCGCTCATTATCGATATCGCAGAAAGTGGCGTTATTGCAGAAGCTTGATCGTGTTGTGTCTGTGCGACATCTTACTGAAGAATATGGTGTGGGAAGTACCACCGTATATGACTTAAAGAAACAGAAAGACAAGTTGTTGAAATTTTACACTGACAGTGATGACCATAAACTAATGAAAATTAGGAAAACATTGCATAGGGCAAAAAATGAAGATCTTGACCGTGTGCTGATTGAGTGGATTCGACAACGCAGAGGTGAACGTGTGCCACTGACTGGTTTGATGGTCATGAAGCAAGCTAGAATATACCATGAAGAACTGAACATTGAAGCTGAGTGTGAATATTCAGAAGGTTGGCTGCATAAATTTAAGAAGCGTCATGGTATAAAATATCTGAAAATCTGTGGTGAAAAAGCTTCTGCTGATCATGAAGCAGCTGAAAATTACATAGATGAGTTTGCAAAAATAATATCGGATGAAAACCTCGGTCCTGAACAAATTTACAATGCTGATGAAACAGCTCTGTTCTGGCACTACGTTCCTAGAAAAACATTAGCAACGGCTGATGAGAGTGCACCAGCAGGTTTTAAGGATGCTAAAGGACAGGTTGACTGTTCTTGGGTGTGCCAATGCTGCAGGCACACACAAGTTAAAGTTGGTAGTGATTGGAAAAAGCCAACAGCCGAGATGTTTGAAAGGTGTATGCAATTTACCTGTGCATTATTATGCGAGCAGGAAAGCATGGGTAACCAGAGGAATATTTTCTCACTGGTTCAATAACCACTTCGTACCAGCGACACGAGCTCACTGCAGGCAAGTTGGACTGGATGAAAACTGCAAAATGTTATTGTTCCTGGACAACTGCTCCGCACATCCCCCTCCTGAACTTCTTGTGAAAAGTTATGTTTTCGGCATTAACTTTCCTCCTAATGTGACATCTTTAATACAGCCTTGTGACCAAGGAATTTTACGCTCCATGAAGAGCAAGTATAAAGACGTTTTTTTGAACTCTATGCTTGATGCAATCAACAGAGGCGAAGGAATCCAAAGCTTCCTGAAAGAATTCAATGTTAAGGATGCCATTTATGCAGTTGCTAATGCTTGGAACGATGTTGACAAACCAACATTAACAAATGCTTGGCACAGACTTTGGCCTTCAACGATGCTTCATGAAGATGGACCTGCAGATGAAGAGTTTGAAGGATTTCCTGTCAGTCAGGAGAAGATGATGATATCAAACCTCCTCACTTACGCCAAAGGTTTATCATCCGAAAGTGTAAATACGTTAGAGGAAGCCGACATCGAAGAAGTGCTGAACATTGACAATGATGCACCTGTTGTGAATTCGCTGAGTGATGGGGAAATTGCTGAAATGGTGTTAAATAAAGACAAGCATGAGGACAGTAGTGATGATGATGATGACATTGTGAACACAGGTGAAAAAATCCCCATAGACGATATGGTGACAATGTGTGATCAGTTAATTGCTGGCCTTGAACAACGTGCATTTATCAGTGAGCAAGAGATTATGCAAGTTTACTCAATTAAAGCGAGACTGC
This sequence comes from Somniosus microcephalus, assembly GCF_052327205.1. Taxonomy (NCBI): domain Eukaryota; kingdom Metazoa; phylum Chordata; class Chondrichthyes; order Squaliformes; family Somniosidae; genus Somniosus; species Somniosus microcephalus. The sequence continues at coordinate 77,898,037 of NC_141005.1, forward strand.
TTAGACAGAAACCAATGTTAATGAGACAGATGACACTGGAAGAAGTCTTTAAAAAGGCCGTCTGTCGTAGTCATGCTTCATCACTTGAGAATCCTGTTCCTGGCCCATCTTCAGATGTCCAACTCCAACCTGATGACAATGATGACAACACTGATGTACCCTCTTCTCCAAGATCCTCAAGCCAGATGTAATGTACCTTTATTGCATGTTTATGTACAGGTATTTAGCTTAGTTTGTACCTGTACATGTTTGAAGTTTTACTGAATGTTTTCCTTACAAATAAACTGTACTACAGTATTTATCCCTGTAACTACAGTATTTATAGTCTTTATTTATCCCACTCAGGTATTCATAAGGTCCACCGACCCCCACCCTTTCGGATAAGGGATAGTGTATCCTTTATCCGCACTCCCGAAAACCGAATTAATCTGAAAACCGAAGTGTTTTCGCTCAGCGTAAGTCGTGCGCATGACCCCGACCCTCGCCGACCCCCACCCTTGCCGACCCCCACCCCCGACCCCCACCCTTTCGGATAAGGGATAGTGTATCCTTTATCCGCACTCCCGCAAACCGAATTACTCTGAAAACCGAAGTGTTTTCACTCACCTTCCGAAATCCGAAATTTTCCGAAAACCGAAACACGGCTGGTCCCGAGGTTTTCGGATAAAGGATAGTCTAACTGTATTAATATAAAAAGACTGCCGGATTCCATTTTAGTTATTTTAGGAAGACCTTTCTATATAATTATAAAGATAACTGGAACATCAATGGTAGTCCGGTGAGTTATATTCCCCCTGGTGGTATTGAGAAATATTTGGGAGCTCGAATAGACCCGTGGGCAGGAGTCACCGAGGACAAATGGTCTGCAAAACTTAATACAAGAAAACTTTGGTTTAACCGGAGGTTGTATGTCCGGAAAACTCGCTCTACCGGCAGAATTCACCCCCCGAAAACAGCGCCTGAGTAACCGGCAATGTTGCCGGTTCTGAGTCCGAGTCTCCAACGGTTGCCGAGTTCGTCAGTGGGGGTAGTTCTACAAACTGCCACTACTCGGCCTCTTGGCGCCAGCGGAACTCGGAACACCTCAGAAACCCTGCATCAGGAGTCTCACCCTCCCACGCTGCCGGTAGCCTCTTCTGATCCGCCGCAGAAGAATACTGCGATTATTTCAATCGGATTGTGCAGCAACATGATTTGTCGCCAGCACAGCTATACAATGCCGATGAAACGGGCTTATTTTGGAGGTGTTTGCCAGAATCAACACTTGCTGGGGCTAGTGAGGCTAATGCTTCAGGTTACAAGAAAAATAAAGATCGTGTAACCGTGCTAACATGTGCGAACGCTGCTGGATCACACCGGGTTAAACTTCTCGTCATTGGGAAGTATAAAAATCCCCGTGCATTTAAAAATGTGAGGCACTTATCTGTTGAGTACAAAGCTCAAGCAAATGCTTGGATGGATAAGGAAATCTTTTCAAATTGGTTCCATCATACTTTCGCTCCATCTGTGAGGGAACATTTCCGTAGAATAAGGAAACCTGAAGATAGCAAATGCATTTTATTGCTGGATAATTGTAGAGCCCATCCGCATGAATCCGAGTTGGTTTCTGGAAATATTTTCACCATGTATTTGCCACCAAATGTAAGTTCTCTCATACAACCCATGGACCAGGGCGTTATCCAAAATCTCAAGTGTCATTACAAGAAAGACTTCCTACGTAGACTGATAAGCCAAGATGACAATACAGGTATTCAGGCATTTCAGAAGGAATACTGTGGCAGAGCCATCAAGAGACATTGAATAAACTGTAATAATTCCTTTAGACACCCAGTGGTGCAGTTGTGAACTGCACCTTTAAGCTGTGTGCAGCTTCTTGTATTTTCACGTGATGACGTCATGACGCCGATCACGTGACCCCCAGTTGGCACGGAAAACGTGATGACGTCATGACGTCAGTTGGAAATGGCAGTTGTAAAAGAACTTGCTGAGAAAGGCTGTGAGGAGACACAGACCTGCTGACCTCTGTTCCTGTAAGTTAAAAGTTAAAGTATTGAGGTCATTAAAGTTTGATTAATTCTTTTCACTGCGTTGGACTTCGTTTTTTGGATAGGAACTCCCGTTCCTACATTGGTGACCCCGACCTCGTTGGACAACTTTCTTCGAGATATTCATGATGAATACGAACGCCGTTGCCCTTAAATTGCCGCAGTTCTGGGAACAGCAACCAGAAGCATGGTTTTTCCAAGCAGAAGCCCAGTTTGGTATCCGGGACATTACAGCAGATTCAACCCGTTATTATTACGTGGTTTCAGCTCTGGACAGCGCCACGGCTTCACGTGTCGTCAGCATCCTGGGGAATCCACCGGCAGAGGGGAAGTACTCAGCTTTAAAAGAACGTTTACTACAAGTGTATGCTTTAGCTAAGTCGGAACGGGCACGCAAGCTTATCGCAATGCCGGGTCTTGGGGACTCAAAACCATCAGAATTGATGAGCCAAATGCTCACGCTTTTGGGTTCGGAGCCCCAATGTTTTTTATTTCGAGAGCTCTTCCTCTGTCAGCTACCCGAGCCCGTTCAGGCAGTCTTGGCCAGTTCTATGATTACGGACTGTGCCGAACTGGCTGCAGAGGCAGATAAGTCTTTTATGGTCATACAGCAAAGTTGCGCAGCTACGAGGCCTCTTTCTCCTACGCGAGCAAAATCCAGCCCTCCTTCGTCAGGCTTATGTATGTACCACGCCCGTTTTGGCGTCAGGGTTCGACGCTGCCGTCCACCCTGCAGTTGGGTTGAAAAAAAGGCTCCAGCAGACTCACAAGCCTCGAAGAAGACAGGGGGTGATAAACACACCCAGTTCACCACGACAGTCGGTTCAGCAGGAAAACTCCTCTATGTTACTGATTCCGGAACCGGGCGACGATTCTTGTGTGATACTGGTTCTCAGTGCAGTATTTTGCCAGTTTCAAAGCTGGACCTACAATCTGGCAGTCACGGCCCTTCCCTTGAGGCAGCCAATGGTGCGGCCATTCGTACATTCGGTAAACGGACAGTTAATTTAACTCTTGGAGGTCAACGTTTTGTATGGGAATTTATAACGGCTAAAGTATCACAGGCCATTCTGGGGGCCGATTTTTTTTGTGCCTATGGTTTTCTGGTCGACGTCCAACATTGTCGACTCATTAATGCGTCTACCTTCCATGCAGTTCCTTGTCACCACAGTACTGCTGTCTCCTGGTCGGTTGCCTGTGCGGTTCCATCGCAAGACGTGTTTAAGCGCATACTTGGTGAATTCCCAGAGCTCACCAGGCCTACATTCTCGGCAGCAGTTGCGAAGCACGGGGTGGTGCATTATATTACCACAACGGGATCGCCCGTTTACGCTCGTGCACGAAGATTGGAACCCGGAAAGCTTGTGGCCGCAAAGGCAGAGTTTCGTATTATGGAGCGCCTTGGGATTGTCCGACGCTCCAACAGTCCTTGGTCTTCCCCATTACACATTGTACCCAAACCGGGTGGCGGATGGAGACCTTCTGGGGATTACAGACGCCTTAACAAAGCCACTAGGCCGGATAGGTATCCAATACCACATATACAAGATTTTTCGGCTCATTTGGCCAGCAATTCGATATTTTCCAAAGTGGATCTCGTCCGTGGATACATCAAGTTCCTGTACACCCTCAAGACATCCCCAAGACGGCGGTTATCACACCGTTTGGCCTTATTGAGTTCCTACGCATGCCGTTTGGATTGAAAAATGCAGCTCAGGCTTTTCAGCGGCTGATGGACTCCGTGTTACGGGACCTTTCTTTCATTTTTATTTACTTGGATGATATACTCATTGCTAGTAAAAATAAGGATGAGCACATGGCTCATTTACGTGCACTCTTTGCCCTTCTCAGCCAACATGGCCTCATTATAAATCTAGCCAAATGCCAGTTTGGGTTAACCACCATTGACTTTCTAGGGCACAGGATCACCTCAGAAGGCGCTGTACCACTGGCCACTAAGGTAGAGGCAGTTACGGCTTTCCCGCGGCCTCATATAATTAAATCTCTTCAGGAGTTCCTGGGGATGGTGAATTTTTATCACCGTTTTGTCCCCAAGGCAGCTCAATTAATGCAGCCGCTGTACGAAGCACTTAAAGGGAAGTCGGGTAAAGCGGTTATCATTTGGACACCACAGATGGACCAAGCATTCCTGGACACCAAGGCAGCATTGACAGCTGCAACTATGCTTGCACACCCACTCCCGGGCGCAACCATCGCCCTTACTACAGACTCCTCCGATTACGCCATCGGGGAAGTGCAGGAACAATGGGTTGACGGTACGTGGCAACCATTGGCCTTTTTTAGCCGCCAATTGCGTAAAAAACGAACGAAAATATAGCACCTTTGATAGGGAGTTGCTGGCCTTGTTTTCGGCCATCTGGCATTTTCATTTTCTTTTAGAAGGACGGCTTTTTACGGCATTTGTGGACCATAAACCACTTACTTTTGCAATGGCAAAAACGGTGGCGCCGTGGTCAGCCCGACAACAGCGCCACCTTACATTCATATCTAAATTTACAACGGATTTGCGACATGTGCCTGGCAAAGATAATCTGGTGGCTGATTGCCTGTCACGTGCCCCAGTCCAGACAATTCACCTGGGAATTGATTACGTCGGGTTGGCGAAAGAACAGCAGGCGGATCCTGAAGTTCAGGCGTATCGGACCATGCCTTCTAGCTTGCGGGTAGCCGATGTTATGTTCCAATCAGCAGGAACCACGCTGTTGTGTGACATATCCATGGGAGTGCCCCGACCAATTGTGCCAGTCGAATGGCGCAAGAAGATATTTCATATTATACATGGCTTATCACACCCAGGGATGCGAGCTTCACAACGACTTATGTCCCGTAAGTTTGTGTGGAAAGAGATGCATTTAGACGTTCGTGACTGGACAAACAATTGCATGGACTGTCAAAAGTCGAAGGTTCATCGTCATGCGAAGGCGCCAAGGGCCATCTTTCCAGTGCCTGAACGCCGTTTCGACCATATACATGTGGACTTGGTGGGCCCCCTCCCCATGTCTCGGGGTTTTATGCATCTCCTGACAATAGTAGACCGTACTACCAGGTGGCCAGAGGCGATTCCCTTGGTTGCTACTACCACAGCAGACGTATCCAGGGCATTTATTTCATCGTGGGTGGCCCGTTTTGGTGTGCCATCTGATATCTCCTCTGACCGTGGTCCTCAATTTACGTCAGAATTATGGAATGCAGTTGCACAGGGCTTGGGTACCAAACTGCATCGTACCACCGCTTACCATCCACAAGCAAATGGCTTATGTGAAAGATTTCATCGTTCTTTAAAGGCATCCCTCCGTGCCAGTTTGCGTGGTTCCAACTGGGTGGACAGACTCCCTTGGGTGATGCTAGGCCTCCGTACAGCCCCCAAAGATGACCTCCAGGCTTCATCAGCTGAATTAGTATACGGTCAGGTGCTTCGAGTACCAGGGGATTTCCTCCCTTCACATACAGAATCATGGTCACCTGCTCAGCAGCTTCTTCTGCATCAAGAGGTGGCAAAGAATTTTCTGCCTATTCCAACTTCACATCACGATCTACAGAGGCCTCATGTTCCGGCAGAACTTATGAGTTCCGATTATGTTTTTATTCGGCGGGATGCTCATGGAGATACACTCAGACCACCTTATGATGGACCGTTTCGGGTTATTGCACTGGGGGAGAAATATTTTACGATCAAAATAGGAGAAAAACCGGATACCATCTCCATCGATCGACTTAAACCAGCCCATCTGGATCGGAGTGAACCGGTGGTTGTCGCTCAGCCGCCATTGGCTGCTAGACCAATCCTGAAGCGGCCTATTAAATTGCCTGCTTCGACGTCATCCTCATCTACACCTTCTGCTACGGTTTCCTCCACCCCAGATGTACCGCTTCAGACACAGCCAAATGTGGGCCCAGCTGATAACGATCCAGCGTCCGAAATTCGCAGTCGTTCGGGCAGAATAATTAAACCTCCTACACGTTTGATGCTGTTTGTTAGAGAATTCTGGGGGGGCGCCTGTGGCAGAGCCATCAAGAGACATCGAATAAACTGTAATAATTCCTTTAGACACCCAGTGGTGCACCTTTAAGCTGTGTGCAGCTTCTTGTATTTTCACGTGATGAAGTCATGACGCCGATCACGACGCCGATCACGTGACCCCCAGTTGGCACGGAAAACGTGATGACGTCATGGCGTCAGTTGGCAGTTGGAAAGAGCTTTTCTGAGAAAGGCTGTGAGGAGACACAGACCTGCTGACCTCTGTTCCTGTAAGTTAAAAGTTAAAGTATTGAGTTCATTAAAATTTGATTCATTCTTTTCACTGCGTTGGACTTCGTTTTTTGGATAGGAACTCCCGTTCCTACAATACAATCTTAAAGATGCCATCTTTAATGTTGCATGTTCCTGGAAATTGGTGAAAGGTCACACTTTGAGACAAGCCTGGTGCAAATTGTGGCCTTCTGTAATGTTTGCTGAAGGTTCTTCTTCAGAGGAGGAATTTCGTGGGTTCAATGTTCGTCCACGGAAGACTGCAGTCATGGAAATGGCTGACATGGTGAAAGATGTAGGCCCAGCAAACCCTCTACGTCACCTCAGTGAATGTGATATTGAGCAGTGGGTTGGTGCCGATAGAGAAGGTGCTGTCATGCATTTGCTAAGTGATGATGAAATAATGGAGAATGTTTTGAATCCAAGGAAAGAAAAGGAAAGTGTGATGGAAAATGAAGACGATGAGATTTCTGAAGTGAACAAGATTTCTTGGGCTAAAGCTGCAGCAGATCTTGCTTCATTCATCAAATTTGCTGAAAGCCGTTCTTGCTATTCTGCCCAAGAAGTTATGCAGCTCCATATTCTGCAGTCTACCTTTCTGCAAAGAAGGCAAGAGTCCACTAAGCAAGCAGACATCCGGGACATGTTTAAGAAAGCTTCCAAAAGAGTTGGAGCACTGGAAGTGCCTGAAGAATCTGTTGAAGTGCATGATCCTGATGAACCAGTTGGCTTGGAATAAGTGTACAGTCAACCACCGTACAGTACTTTATACTGTACAGTCATTTAAGTTTTGGTGCACTGCACAGTCGTTTATAAGTTTTGTTTTACTGTTAATAGTAAAACAAAACTTATAAACGACTTAACAGTAAAACAAAACTTATAAACGACTTAAGTCGTTTAATAATTTAACAGTAAAACAAAACTTATAAAGAGTTATGGATTACCATCAACTGGCAGTACTGTACTTAATCAAGCATCTTTCATCATCCATTTAACACAACATTCGGTAGGTGAGTACCTAATCACTGTGTATTGCACATTTCTTGATTTTTAAATTTTTCTTAGTTAAAAACAGCCTGGGTAGATAATCCGTTCACCACTCCGGAACTTTTGATAGATCGGCATCACGCCGGTCCCGTCGGTGCCGGATATCAGAACTTTTCCTGTATATGGGTAGAGAACCTAAAGAAAGTTGAATTAAAACCAACACAGAAGATTGAAATCTTGAAAACTCATATGATCCCACGGATTTATCATCTTACATTAACCGAAGTATCACAGAATACACTTATTAATTTGGATTTAATGATTAAAAAGGCAGCAAAGGAGATACTTCATCTCCCAGCTGAAGTTACAGATGGTATCTTATATGCAAGAAGCAGAGACGGAGGCCTCGGGCTGCCCAAGCTTGAAATACAAATTCCTTCTGCAATAATTAGAAAGCTTGAATCCCTTGAAAGATCTAACGACACAATTATTAAAGCATCCTTCCAATATTGTGGCAAAAATAATCAAGAAAACATCACGAGGCTCAGGAATTTGAAATCCCTTACGGAGATTGAAAGGTTTTTTGAATCTGTTCCATCTCAATCTTCCCATGACAACTATCAATTTGGATTACCAAGTATTCCTGAGGAGCCGAACGGAGAGTTGGTGAACCAGGATAGGGAGTGGTTCAGACCCCCGGAGCCATCATTGGATGAGATGATGAGAGCTATTTGTGGAACTAAAAAAGTCAATAAACCAGTCAACAGATATGCTGACTGGAGGAAATGGGAATTTGCTAGGTGGGCAGAACTTCAATGCCAAGGATCCGGTATTCTTTATTATAGAGATGACAGAGTATCTAACTCTTGGATGAACACTGGGTACATTCGTAAACAATCACAATACATTATAGGATTATTGTTGGTGTAACCTTTATCCGACAAGGTTAACTCTTTCATATGGTCGCAAGCATGCGAATAAAACTTGTAGACGTTGCTCAATGGCGAGCGAGTCGTTAGCACATATATCAGGAAGATGCCCCGCTGTTAAGAACGCGAGAATTAAATGTCATAATAAGATTCAAGATAAGTTAAAAGAACTAGTGTCCAAATACGAGTGGACGATACATTCTGAGCCCAGATTTATAACTCAAGATGGACAACTGTGGAAACCTGACATCATTTTCACAAGAGGATAAAGTGGCGGTGGTTGATGTGACAGTGCGTTTTGAGGATAATAATAGGGCACTCGAAAAGGCGTGGGCGGAAAAAGTGACAAAATATAAACATCTGGAACCACTGATCATAGAGATGACGAAGGGAGCATCGATCGAATTTTTTGGTTTTGTAATGGGAGCCAGAGGCAAATGGCTCGAATTAAATAATACTCATGCAATTTTTAAAGATTGAGAGGTTCATTACCTTCTCTAAGCAAATGTCCAGTTTAACAATAGCATTAATATTGGAAATGTTACAGATATTTAATGATATTTGATTCCCGGTGTATTGTCTCTACGTTATAATTAGTTGCACACTAAGTTTTTATGTATATAGTTCTTGCATGTAATAATGCTATTCATGTTAAAAGGGGGTTAGCGACAATGTGTTGTTCAGCCATTGTTACGATTGTGAATGTTATGTATAATGTTGCACAACCATCAAATGATGACTGGGGTATAAAGTTAAGAGAACTAACCAACGACACTTTTTTTTTTGAGGTGAAAGCCACGCTTGGTCATTCAGGAGCCACCTGTAACTGGTCTATAACATAGAAATCACCCTGTCCTCTTTAACATCCGAGTACTCGGTCTTTCTTTGGTCTGTGTGTAATCGCTGGATGTGAACTCGTGGACGAACCACGTTAAGACTCGGAACAGACACTCACTTAATGGGGCTTCGGCCCCACGAGTGTAACAAAAATAGTAAATAGTCTATTAAGTAAAGGCATGGCAGGGCAGCTCAGTCCCGTGGAATGCACATCCTGTGCCATGTGGGGACTCCAGGACGCTTCCTGTGTCCTGCACAACCACATGTGCAGGAAGTGTTGTCAGCTGGAGGAGCTCGAGCTCCGGGATTTGGAGCTTGAGCAGCAGCTGGCCTCATTGTGATGCATCCGTGAGGCTCAGAGCTTCGTGGTTAGCACATTTTAGGAGGTGGTCATCTCGCAGTTAAAGAGTGTGCAGGCAGAAACAGAATGGGTGACCACCAGACAGAAGAGGAGGACCAGGCAGGGAGTGCAGGAGTCCCCTGACTGCATCTTGCTCTCCAACCAGTATTTGGTTCTGAGTACTGGTGAGGGTGATGGTTCCTCTGGGGAGTATAGCCAGAGCTAAGTCTGCAGCACCACGGGTGGCTCAGCTGTACAGTGGGGGGGGGGGGGGGGCGGAAGGAGGAAAAAGAGTGGGAAAGCAATAGTGGTAGGGGGATTCGATAGTTAGGAGTTAGGGGAGCAGACAGGCGTTTCTGCGGCCGCAGAGGTGACTCCAGGATGGTATGTTGCCTCCCTGGTACCAGGGTCAAGGATGTCACCGAGCGGCTGCCGAACATTGAAGCAGGAGTGTGAACAGCCAGAGGTCATGGTCCATATCGGGACCAACAACATAGGTAGAAAGAGGGATGATGTCCTCCAGGCAGATTTCAGGGAGCTCAGAGATTAAAAAGCAGGACCTCAAAGGTAGTAATTTCCAGTAGTGAGTATAAAAATAGGAGGATAATGCAGATGAATGTGTAGCTGGAGAGATGGTGCAGGAGGGAGGGCTTTAGATTCCTGGGGCATTGGGACCGGTTCTGGGGGAGGTGGGACCTGCACAGGCCGGACGGTTTCGGAGCAAATATCCTCGCGGGGAGTTGAAACTAATTTGGCAGGGGAATGCGCACCAGGGCGGCGGCAGTGGCAGTACAAAAAGCGAGCCCCAGGACCAGGTAGGCCTCAGAGCAGCTGAGCAGACCTGTGAGGAGCAGGACAGGCGGCAGTACAAAAAGTGAGCCCCAGGACCAGGTAGGCCTCAGAGTGGCTGAGCGGACCTGTGAGGAGCGGGAGTGGCAGCAGGACAAAAAGCGAGCCCCGGGACCAGGTAGGCCTCAGAGCGGCTGAGCGGACCTGTGAGGAGCGGGAGCGGCGGCAGTACAAAAAGCGAGCCCAGGACCAGGTAGGCTTACCAATCAGAGAGCGAAGTACAAAGTAATCGAAGTGTGATGTCACCAGAAAGCAGGTAAGAGATTTGTTGGTGAGTATTTCTCTTTCTCCTTTTTTCCAAACTTAAATCCTGTGGTTTATAGTTTCTGGGGTCTCTGGTGTAACGGGGACTGCTGGTAAACAAGGGCCCGTGAGTATATCATTAAATTGTAGATTGGTGGTATTGATTTGATTTAATTTAATTTGAATTAAATAAAGGGTAAGTCATGTCAGGACAGCCTGGCGCCGTAGTATGCTCCTCCTGTACTATGTGGGAAATCAGGGACACTTCCGGTGTCCCTGACGACCATGTGTGCGGGAAGTGTATGCAGCTGCAGCTACTGACAGACCGCATTGCGGCGCTGGAGCTGCGAATGGATACATACTGGAGCATTTGCAATGCTGAGGACGTCGTGGATAACACGTTTAGGGAGGTGGTCACACCACAAGTAAAGGTTCCACAGACAGGAAGGGAATGGGTGACCGCCAGGCACAGTAGTAGGCGCAGGCAGGTAGTGCAGGGGTCCCCTGTGGACATCCCCCTCTCAAACGGATATACCGCTTTGGATATTGTTGGAGCGAATGGCTTACCAGGAGAAGGCAGCAGCAGCCAACTTCCTGGCACCAGGGGTGGTTCTGCTGCACAGGGAAGAAAAAGAGGGATAGAGCTATAGTAACAGGGGATTCTACTGTAAAGGGAATAGATAGGCATTTCTGCAGCCACAAACTTGACTCCAGGATGGTATGTTGCCTCCCTGCTGCAAGGGTCAAGGATGTCTCAGAGTGGCTGCAGAACATTTTGGAAGGGGAGGGTGAACAGCCAGTTGTCGTGGTGCATATAGGTACCAATGATATAGGTAAAAAACAGGATGAGGTCCTAAAAGCTGAATATAGGGAGTTAGGAGGTAAATTAAAAAATAGGGCCTCAAAGGTAGTAATCTCAGGATTTCTACCAGTGCCATGTGCAAGTCAGAGTAGAAATAGAAGGATATTTCAGATGAATACGTGGCTAGAGGAATGGTGCAAGGGGGAGGGATTCAAATTCCTGGGACATTGGAACCGGTTCTGGGGGAGGTGGGAGCAGTACAAACCGGACGGTCTGCACCTGGGCAGGATCGGGACCGATGTCCTAGGGGGAGCGTTTGCTAGTGCTCTGGGGGAGGGTTTAAACTAAAATGGCAGGGGGTTGGGAACCTGAGCAGGGAGACAGAGGAAATGGAAACAAGGATAGAAGCAAAAGACAGGAAGGAGAAAAACAAAGGTGGCAGTCAGAGAAATCAAGGGTTTAAATCAAACAGGGCCACAGTAAATAATAATTCTAAAAGGTCTAAGAGCGTAAAAAAAACAAGCCTGAAGGCTTTGTGTCTTAATGCGAGGAGCATTCGCAATAAGGTGGATGAATTAGCTGCACAAATAGAGGTAAACGAATATGATATGATTGGCATTACGGAAACATGGCTTCAGGGTGACCAAAGCTGGGAACTCAACATCCAGGCGTATACAATATTCAAGAAAGACAGGCAAAAGGAAAAGGAGGTGGGGTAGCATTGCTGGTTAAAGAGGGGATTAACACAATTGTAAGGAAGGATATGAGCTCTGATGGTGTGGAATCTGTATGGGTAGAACTGAGAAATACCAAAGGGCAGAAAACATTAGTGGGAGTGGTATATAGACCCCCCCAAACAGTAATGCGGAGGTTGGGGATGGCATTAAACGGGAAATTAGAGTGTGCAATAAGGTCACAGCAGTTATCATGGGTGACTTTAATCTACATATAGATTGGGCTAACCAAATTAGTAACAATACTGTGCAGGAGGAATTCCTGGAATGTATACAGGATGGTTTCCTGGACCAATATGTCATCTTAGACTGGGAATTATGTAAAGAGAAAGGATTAATTAGCAATCTTGTTGTGAGAGGCCCCTTGGGTCGGAGCGATCATAATAGGATAGAATTCTTCATTAAGATGGAGTGTGAGGAAATTGACTCAGAGACTCGGGTCCTGAATTTAAATAAAGGAAACTACGATGGTTTGAGGCGCGAGTTGGGTAGGACTGATTGGGGAATGTCAATCAGAGGGTTGACGGTGGATAGGTAATGGCAAACATTCAAAGATCGCATGGATGAACTACAGAATTTGTTCATCCCAGTTTGGCATCAAAATAAAACAAAAAAGGTGACTCAACCGTGGCTAACAAGGGAAATTAGGGATAGCATAAGATCCAAGGTGGGGACATATAAATTGGCCAAAAAAAGCAGTAAACCTGAAGATTGGGAGCAGTTTAGGATTCAGCAAAGGAGGACAAAAGGATTAATTAAGAGGGGGAAATAGAGTATGAGAGTAAGCTTGCAGGAAACATAAAAACTGACTTGTAAAAGCTTTTATAGATATGTGAAGCGAAAAAGATTGGTGAAGTCAAGCATAGGTCCCTTGCAGACAGAATCAGGGGAATTTATAATGGGGAACAAAGAAAAGGCAGACCAATTAAATACATACTTTGGTTCTGTCTTCACAAAGGAGGACACAAATAACCTCCCCGAGATGTCAGGGAACATAGGGTCTAATGAGGGAGGAACTGAAAGAAATCAGTATTTGTAAGGAAATGGTGTTAGGGAAATTGACGGGATTGAAGGCCGATAAATCCCCAGGGCCTGATAATCTACATCCTAGGGTACTTAAGGAAGTGGCCCTAGAAATAGTAGATGCATTGCTGGTCATCTTCCAGAATTCAACAGACTCTGGAACAGTACCCATGGATTGGAGGGTAGCTAATGTTACCCCACTATTCAAAAAAGGTGGTAGAGAGAAAACGGGGAATTATAGACCGGTAAGCCTGACATCGGTAGTGGGGAAAATGCTAGAGTCCATTATAAAGGATGTAATAGCAGAGCACTTGGAAAACAGTGACAGGATCGGACAAAGTCAACATGGATTTACAAAAGGTAAATCGTGCTTGACCAATCTACTGGAATTTTTTGAGGATGTAGCTGGTAAAATAGATAAGGGAGAACCAGTGGATGTGGTGTATTTGGATTTTCAGAAGGCTTTCGATAAGGTCCCGCATAAGAGATTAGCGTGTAAAGTTAAGGCACATGGGATTGGGGGCAAGGTATTAACTTGGATAGAGAACTGGTTGGCAGACAGAAAGCAAAGAGTTGGAATAAACGGGTCTTTCTCCGAGTGGCAGGCAGTTACTAGTGGGGTACCGCAGGGATCGGTCCTCGGACCCCAGCTATTCACAATATACATTAACTAGCTGGGGAGCCCCGCGTTGCGAGGGCAATTTTGGGGCGCGAGGGCAATTTTGGGGCGCTTGGTCTCCCTGCCCGTGTCCCCCCTCTCCCTGTCATGTCCTCTCCCTCCCCTCGCCCACCCGCTCCCCTCCCCCGCCCCCCCTCCTCCCCTCCCGTCGCCCACCCCCACCCCTGTCTGTGTCCCTCCCTCCCCCGCTCCCCTCTGTCCCTCTGTCCCTCTCTCCGGCCCCTCCCCCTGCCTACCTGAGGTCCGGTGATGTAATATCTCCAAGTTTGCAGACGACACAAAGCTGGGTGGGCGTGTGTGCTGTGAGGAGGATGCCGAGAAACTCCAGTATGATTTGGACAGGTTGAGTGATTGGGCAGAAGCATAGCAGATGCAATATAATGTGGATAAATGCAAGGTTATCCACTTTGGTGTCAAAAACAGGAAGGCAGATTATTATCTGAATGGCAATAGATTGGGAGAAGGGGAAGTGCAACGAGACCTGGGTGTCCTTATGCACCAGTCACTGAAGGTAAGCATGCAAGTGCAGCAGGCGGTTAAGGCGGCAAATGTTATGTTGGCCTTCGTAGCGAGAGGGTTCGAGTACAGGAACATGGATGTTTTGCTGCAGTTGTACAGGGCCTTGGTGAGACCACATCTTGAGTATTGTGTGCAGTTTTGGTCGCCTTATCTCAGGAAGGATGTTCTTGCCATGGAGGGAGTGCAGCGAAGATTCACCAGGCCGATACCTGGGATGGCAGAAATGACGTATGAGAGATTGGGCTTATACTCACTGGAGTTTAGAAGAATGAGAGGGGATCTCATTGAAACGTATAAAATTCTGACAGGACTGACCAGGCGAGATGCAGTAAGGATGTTCCCGATGGTCCGGGCGTGCAGAACCAGGGGTCACAGTCTAAGGATAAGGGGTATGCCATTTAGGACAGAAATGAGGAGGAATTTCTTCACCCAGAGAGTGGTGAACCTATGGAATTCTCTACCGCAGAAAGCAGTAGAGGCCAATTCATTAAATATATTCATTCAAGAAGGAGTTGGATATATTTCTTAAGGCTAAAGGGATCAAGGGGTATGGGGAGAAAGCAGAGACCGGGTACTGAATTTGGATGATCAGCCATGATCACACTGAATGACGGAGCAGGCTCGAGGGGCCTACTCCTGCTCCTATCTTCTATGTTTCTATGGCTGGCGATTTCAACAAAGCCAATCTGAAGAAAGTACTGCCTAAGTACCATCATCATATTACCTGCCCAACGCGAGCCAAGAACACACTAGATCACGTTTACACTCCGTTCCGGGATGGATACAAAGCCCTCCCCCGCCCTCCCTTCAGCAAATCAATTCACGACTCCATCCTGCTGCTACCCACCTATAGGCAGAAACTGAAACAGGAAAGGCCTGTGATGAGATCTCCACAACGCTGGTCGGATCAATCAGACGCTATGTTACAAGTCTGTTTTGATTCCACTGACTGGGATATGTTCCGGAATGCCTCGGACAATGACATCAACACATATACAGATTCAGTCATTAGTTTCATAAACAAGTGCATCGACGACGTTGTTCCGAGGATTGTTGTACGAACATTTCCCAACCAGAAACCATGTGTAAATGGCGATATCCGTGCTATGCTAAAAGCACGGTCCATCGCATTCAACTCTGGGGACACGGATGAGTACAAGAAATCAAGGTACGACCTCAGAAAAACCATCAAAAATGCAAAAAGACAATACACGGATTAAGTGGAGTCACACTATCATAGCTCAGATTCGCGAAGGATGTGGAGTGGACTACAATCTATTACAGACTACAAAGGGAAACCCAGCTGTGTCATGCCCAGCAATGCCTCTCTCCTGGACGAGCTCAACACTTTTTACACCCAGTTTGAGGCCAACAACAACTGGCCTGTTACAAGGGCGCCCGCGGCTCAGGACGACTGGGTCTTCTCAAACTCCGTGGCTGACGTGAGCAAGACTTTTAAGAGAGTGAACACCCACAAAGCACCGGTTCCAGATGGAATCCCTGGGCATGTCCTTAGAGCATGCGCTGACCAGCTGGCAGCCGTGTTTACGGATATATTCAACCGTTCACTGTACCAGTCTGTAGTCCCCACCCGCTTCAAGATGATATCGGTTATTCCAGTCCCCAAAAAAACAAAAGTAACCTGTTTAAACGACTACCGCCCCATGGCACTCACTTCTGTCATCATGAAGTGCTTTGAGAGGCTGGTCAAAACCCACATGAACTCCTTACTACGTGACACACTGGACCCACTCCAATTTGCCTACCGCCCAAACAGATCTAGGGATGATGCCATCGCCACTATACTGCACACTGCCTCATCACACCTGGATAAGAGGAACACCTATGTGAGAATGTTGTTCATTGATTATAGTTCAGCATTCAATACCATTATCCCCTCCAAGCTTGTCAACAAGCTCAGTGAGCTAGGACTGAACACCTCCCTATGCAACTGGATCCTGGACTTCCTGACGGGCAGACCCCAGGTGGTGAAAATAGGCAGTAACACCTCCTCCACACTGATCCTGAACACGGGAGCTCCCCAGGGTTGTGTGCTCAGCCCCCTTCTGTACTCAGTTTACTCACGATTGCGTGGCCACGCAGAACTCCAACTCCATCATCAAGTTTGCTGATGACACTACAGTTGTAGGCCTGATCACAGATGGAGACGAGACAGGCTACAGGGAGGAGGTAAGAGCCCTAGCAGAATGGTGCAAGTACAACAACCTCTCCCTCAACATCAGCAAAACAAAGATGATGATCGTGGACTACAGGAAGTGGCAGGGGGAGGGACACACCCCAATCTACATCGAAGGGGCTGAGGTGGAGAGGGTCAGCAGCTTCAAATTCCTGGGTGTATTCATTACGGAGAACTTAACATGGTCCCATCACATCGACGTCGTAACCAAGAAGGCATGCCAACGCCTGTTCTTCCTCAGGAGACTGAAGAAATTGGGAATGGCCCTCCAGATTCTCACCAACTTCTACCAGTGCACCATCGAGAGTATCCTGTCCGGCTGCATCACTACCTGGTATGGCAACTTTACCGCCAGACCGCAAGGCTCTACAGATGGTGGTGAAAGCTGCACAACACACTATAGGAATTAAACTACCTGCTGTGCAGGATATCTACCCTGAGAGGTGCCGGGGGAAGGCCCGGAGAATCATCAAAGACGCGAGCCACCCCAGCCACAACTTCTTCGCCCTGCTCCCGTCCGGTAAGATAACGAAGCATACGGTCTCGTACCAGCTGGTTTCGAAACAGCTTCTACCCCCAGGCCATAAGACTCATGAACGTATAATTTATTATTTATTACTGTTGTCTTATTTATTATTACTGTATTTCTATCAGTATTATCATTGCTATGCCATATTTATTCCAACGTTGGGAGGACTTGTAAAAATCAACATTTCATTGTACAGTACACACGTCTGCTGCATATATATGACAAATAAAATTGAATTGAATTGACTGCTCATGCAATATGTGCCATGGCCAATCAGGGTTACCTTGGGAAGAAACTGTGAGGTGTAAATGAAATTTTTTTCCTGAATTTCAAGGAATTGTAAATCTCCCCAAACCTCAGGCACTGCTGCCATTGTGTCTTGTTAACGCTATCAGGGAGGAAACTGAGTTGGTGCAGTACTGACCTCATTGCTAAGCCCAAGCCCGACTATCCACCCAGCAATAGTGAGACTGTGGGAAGGGGAGCTCCCACTGTTAACTATTTATTAGAGAATTCATTTGACTCTTTGGCCCAATGTGAATGGGAAGAGAAACTATTACTGCTTTTGTCCACAACACTGCAAACAATGGAGGAGAACGAGGAATAAACATTTTAGCTCAATGATGAAATGAGTAAATAAATCCACAACTACTGGTAACACCACAAGAGGTGTTTCTGTTTAAATATCTTGGTATGGTGCTACATTAGGGTTGCAACTAAAATATAACGAAGAGGCTTCAGGAAATGATACTGAGTGTATGACATATTGAGCCCGGAGAAAGAGCGTAGCTGATGGTATTTCTGGGCCAAGACTTTAAGTTTGATGACATCCTCAGGAGCCCAGAAGAGAGAGAATCGGCTCGGAGTGCAGTGAAACAGTTACCATTTCAGGAAAGGAGAAACTCCAGTCAGTGGGAATGAGACAAGAGATGCAACCGACTCGAGGAATTTCGCGATCATGGCAGGGTGACCTGCGCGCACACACCTGCTTAAGGGCCGGACACAACCGCGATGAAACTACAAAGAAAAGCGGCGATACAATTGAGAATTTGTATCTGATACACAAGAAACAAACAATTCAAAACGAGGAACGCGAGCGGCTTTTTAGTAAATTTCAAAAACTTGCTAAAAATAAAATCACGTCCGTAGTAGAATTTCCAAAAGATTTTCAAGCTCCCTGAGGATCGCATTAAGACATGGATGGAAATTCTACTGCTATTTTCAACCAGCAAACTGAATCCAACACAGGTCCTAATCCTCCTCTTGTTCACGGAAGCAAATTGCTAGTTGTCGCGAAATGGCATTTTGTGATCATTATTCATGAGATGAACAGAAACCCTGTTGTGCGCCGGTGAACCGTGCAGGATCCACTGCCGTGTGATTCGGAGTAAAATCCTGCAGTGCGCACAGAGATAACACTGATAGGAGAGATCCTACCCCTCAGTCCATGGAATCCCATGATAATGATGCTTTCTTTTTATTTACTAAACACATTGTCGATCAAGCAAAGTACCCTGGAATTAATAAACTGGACACACACCAATGAATGAGCAGAAACCGCAAGAGCCAAAAATCTACAGTTACTTCAGCACCTTCCCGCCGTAACTTCGCGGTATCCTGGCCTGGCACGGTAGTTTCCAGGATTGTCCATTGGTGGAAGAACTTCCACCTCCATCCCACCCGAACAATGCCATCAGTGTAAGAGCGAGCAGGGCTGAGGGCGGGGACTGGGAAGATCGCCAGGTTAACTGGAGAAGAGAACAATGCTAGAATTGGGGTAAAGGAGGAAAGAAAGGTTTGCATTTATATAGCGTCTTTCACAACCACCAGACATCCGAAAGCGCTTTATAGCCAATGAAGTACTTTTTGAAGTGTAGTCATTGTTGTAACGTAGGAAATGTGGCAGCCAATTTTGCACACAGCAAGGTCCCACAAACAGCAATGTGATAATGACCAGATCGCCTGTTTTTGTTATGTTGATTGAGGGATAAATATTGGCCAGGACACTGGGAATTTCCCTGCTCTTGTTCGAAATAGTGCCATGGGATCTTTTACGCCCACCTGAGAGAGCAGATGGGATCTCGGTTTAACGTCTCATCCAAAAGACGGCACCTCCAACAGTGCAGCACTGGAGTGTCGGTCTAGATTTTTGTGCTCAAGTCTCTGGAGTGAGACTTAGAACCCACAACCTTCTGATTCAGAGGCGAGGGTGCTACCAACTGAGCCACTGGTTGACACACACATGGGTAGGAAGGGAAAGGGAAGGTTAAGAAGGTGAGAATAAAGAACAGGGGAGAAGTTGTAAACAGTGTTTTTTGGTAGCGGGGGTGGGGGGGGGGGAAGAGGAGCAGGGAAAAGTTCGGAGCAGCACTCTGGGCTAGGAAAGATTGCCAGCATGAACTGGGGTGGGACAAGACTGCCCTTCGACTGAGGGAAGATAAATTCCAGCTTGGATGGGATGGGAGTGGGTGGGTGAAGAGTGCCAGGTTTAAAGTTGGGGGGTGAAGGATGAGGGAGAATATTGTCAACTTGAACTAGGAGGGTTGGAGAAGAAAGTCACTTTGAAAGGATGAGTTGCAATGTCGATGAATTGGGTCTGTGGAGCGTAGAGTGCCTTTGTGAACTGGGCTGGTGAGGGATTAGATGTGGGAGATGAACTACTGAGGTAACTCTTGGGTGATGGTGTGGTTGGTCAGTTAAAAATCCAAATAAGACTTTGTTTTTCTTCTTCAAATTAAAAAAAATCTATTAATTGCTAAGTATAAAATGCTTAAACATTAACAAGGATGCTTAATTTTAACAAAAATTAAAATTTCTTTCCCTGGGAAGCACCAATTTTGTACCTTCAACATTGGTATTTCCCCTTCATGGTTCTTGTTGTTTATACCCGCTACTGAAGGTACAAGGCCCGGGTAACTACAGGCTATCACAGGGCGGGGCAGCTCTTGAGGGGTCAGCCTTTGCTAGATTGGCCGGAGACAGTCCGATACCGATCAGCTTATACCGACTTCAATGGGTAAAAGTCACCTCACTCCCACTTCATCGATTGGACCCAATTTATACCCCAAACATCAACCTGGCAGCTCACACCCGGCCCTCCCTCCCGCCCTAACATCAGCCTGGCAGCTCACACCCGGCCCGCCCTCACATCAGCCTGGCAGCTCACACCCGGCCCTCCCGCCCGTCGCCACTCGCCCTTTCCTCACACGGTCTGTCCCCAAGCGCGGGCCTCGCCGGTTGCTGCCGCCACAGTGCCGTTCCTGTAGTTCCCTCACCCCCGGCCTGAGAAGCCCTTCACAAGGGGCCGAGTGCTGGGATTTCGCCATTGGTCAAACTGCCCAGGATCCCGGGTTGGGTTGTTTCAAACTCATCTGCTCAACAGAAACAACAGACCGGTGAGACACCACAGGAGGCAGAGCTCGAGCCTCGACACCCGCCGCCATCTCGCTCCCGCTCTCGCAACGTGCGCTCGCTTTCTCCAATCACCAGCTCTCTATCAAATCCTCGCCCTCTCTCCTCCAATCACCAGCTCTCTATCAAATCCTCGCCCTCTCTCCTCCAATCACCAGCTCTCTATCAAATCCTCGCCCTCTCTCCTCCAATCACCAGCTGTCTATCAAAGCCTCTCCCTCTCTTCTCCAATCACCAGCACTCTATCAAACCCTCTCCCTCTCTTCTCCAATCACCAGCTCTCTATCAAACCCTCTCCCTCTGTCCTCCAATCACCAGCTCTCTCTCAAACCCGGTCTCGCTCCCCCTATCCTCGAGCTCGCTGCTCCAATCACCAGCTCTCTATCAAACACTCTCCATCGCTCCTCCAATCAACAGCTCTGTCTCAAACCAAGTCTCTCCTCCGATCCTCGAAGACTCTCAAACCCTCTCTCATCCAATCACAAGCTCGCTATCAAATACTCTCCTCTCTCCTCCAATCCCAACTCTCTCCCGCCACCCTCGCGCTCTCTCAGACACACGTCTCCTCTCCTCCAATCATCAGCTTTTTTACATTCTCTCTCTCCTCCAATCTGGACTCTCATTCTCTCTCTGAACAGGTTTGGAGGGGCTGAATGGCCGACTCAGAGTTATACAGCACAGAAAGAGGCCCTTCAGCCCATCGTGTCTGCGCCGGCCATCAATCCCTGTCTATTCTAATCCCATTTTCCAGCACTTGGTCTGTAGTCTTGTATGCTTTGGCGTTTCAAGTGCTCATCTAAATGCTTCTTGAATGTTGTGAGGGTTCCTGCCTCTACCACCCTTTCAGGCAGTGAGTTCCAGATTCCAACCACCCTCTGGGTGAAAAAGTTTTTCCTCAAATCCCCTCTAAACCCCCTGCCCCTTACCTTGAAACTATGCTCCCTGGTTATTGACCCCTCTACTAAGGGGAAAAGTTCCTTTCTATCTATCCTATCTATGCCCCTCATAATTTTGTACACCTCAATCAGGTCCCCCCTCAGCCTTCTCTGCTCCAAGGAAAACAACCCCAGCCTGTCCAGACTCTCTTCATAGCTGAAGCGCTCCAGCCCAGGTAACATCCTGGTGAATCTCCTCTGCACCCTCTCCAATGCAATCACATCCTTCCTATAGTGTGGCGACCAGAACTGCACACAGTATTCCAGCTGTGGCCTAACTAACGTTTTGTACAGCTCCATCATAACCTCCTTGCTCTTATATTCTATGCCTCGGCTAATAAAGGGAAGTATCCCATATGCCTTTTTAACCACCTTATCTACCTGTCCTGCTGCCTTCAGGGATCTATGTATTGCACACCAAGGTCCCTCTGATCCTCTGTCCGTCCTTCCTAGGGTCCTACCGTTCATTGTGTATTCCCTTGCCTTGTTAGTCCTCCCAAAATGCATCACCTCACACTTTTCAGGGTTAAATTCCATTTTGCCACTGTTCTGCCCATCTAACCAATCCTGTATATCGTCTTGTAGCCTGAGGCTTCCCTCCTCGCTATTTACCACTCCATCAATTTTCATGTCATCTTAGAACTTACTGATCATACCTCCTACATTCATATCTAAATCATTAATGTACACTACAAACAGCAAAGGACCCAGCACCGATCCCTGCAGTACACCACTGGACACAGGCTTCCAGTCACAAAAACAACCTTCGACCATCACCTTCTGCCTCCTGCCACTAAGCCAATTTTGGATCCAATGTGCCAAATTGCCCTGGACCCCATGGGCTCTTACCTTCTTGACCAGTCTCCCGTATGGGACTTTGTCAAAAGCCTTACTGAAGTCCATGTAGACTACATCAACTGCACTATCCTCATCCACACACATAGTCACCCCCTCAAAAAATTCAATCAAATTGGTTAGACATGATCTCCCCCTGACGAAGCCATGCTGACTATCCTTGATTAATCCTTGCCTCTCCAAGTGGAGACTAATTCTGTCCCTCAGAATTTTTTCCAATAATTTCCCTACCACTGATGTTATGCTCACTCGCCTGTAATTCCCTGGTTTACCCCTACTACCCTTCTTGAATAATGGTACTACATTAGCTGTTCTCCACTCCTCTGGCACCTCCCCTGTGGCCAGAGAGGTTCTGAAAATTTGTGTCAGAGCCGCTGCAATCTCCTCCCTTGCTTCACACAGCAGCCTGGGATACCTCTCGTTAGGGCCTGGGGATTTATCCACTTTTAAGCCCGCTAAAACCACTAGTACCATCTCCCTCTCAATACTAATTTGTTCAAGTATATCACAATCTCCCTGCCTGATTTCTATGCCTACATCTTCCTTCTCCATAGTGAACACAGATGCAAAATATTCATTTAAAACCTCACCTACATCTTCCGGCTCTACACACAGATGCCACTTTGGTCCCTAATGGGCCCTACTCTTTCCCTGGTCATCCTCTTGCCCTTAATATACTTATAAAACACCTTGGGATTTTCCTTTATTTTGCCCGCCAGTGTTTTTTCATGCCCCCTCTTCGCTCTCCTGAATTCTTTCTATACTCCTCCAGGGCTTCCACTGTTTTTAGTCCTTTGTACCTGCCAAAAATCTCCCTTTTTTTCCTAATCCATTCTTGTATATCCCTTGACATCCAGGGTTCCCTGGACTTGTTCGTTCCCGCCCTTGACCTTTACGGGAACATGTTGGCGCTGTACTCTCTCTATTTCCTTTCTGAATGACTCCCACTTCCCTGATGTGGATTTTCCTACAAGTAGCTGATCCCATTCCACTTTGCGATGTGGATTTTCCTACAAGTAGCTGATCCCAGTCCACTTTGGCCAAATCCTGTCGTATAATATTAAAATAGACCTTCCCCAATTTAGAATCTTTATTTCCGGTCCATCTTTGTACTATTCCATGACTTCCTTAAATCTCACCGAATTATGGTCACTGTCACCAAAATGCTCTCCTACTGACACTTCTACCACTTGCCTGGCTACATTCCCTAGAATTAGGTCCAGTACCGCCCCCTCTCTTGTAGGATTTTCTACATGCTGGCTCAAAAAGCTCTCCTGGATGCACTTTAAGAATTCCGCACCCTCTAAGCCTTTCACACTCTGACTATCCCAGTTAATATTGGGGAAGTTGAAATCCCCTACTATTATTACCCTATTACTTCCACACTTCTCTGAGATTTGCCTACATATCTGTTCCTCTATTTCTTCCTATAGTACACTCCCAGCAAAATGCTTGCCCCCTTTTTGTTTTTAAGTTCTACCCATATGGCCTCATTAGAGGAACCAGCTAAGATATCATCCCTCCTTACAGCAGTAATTGACTCCTTGATTAATATTGCGACACCCCCTCCTCTTTTACACCCCCCTCTGTCTCGCCTGAAGATTCTATACCCCGGAATATTGATATGCCAGTGCTGCCCCGCCCTCAACCTCTGTGATAGCAACAATATCATACTCCCATGTGTTCATCAACACCTGCAATTCATCTGCCTTACTCGCAAGACTCCTTGCATTAAAATAAATGCCATCCAGCCTTGCCATACTCCCTTGTGCCGTTACATATTTGCTCTGCCTTCCAGACTGACTTGTGTTTTCCTCTATATTTGGCTGTGCATCACCCCCTACTACAGCTCCACTCCGTATCCCATCCTCCTGTTCCTATGAATTGCTGTTACCGAGAGCTGAGCCCAACTGTGAAATGGAATCATTTGCACTGCTAGAATCACCTTTAGTGTAAAAATACACACGTGTGTGCTCACACTCTCCCTCCCTGGTGCTTACCCTCTGCTGCTTTACTCTCTTAACTCGAAAGCTTTAAACTTAGTTAATATGGAATTTGTTATGTCTGTGTATCTTAATGTTGTGTCCTTCAATAATCAGACAACAGACTGCAGGGAACGATTCAACAGGTGTTTACTGAATGAGGGTTACTCTAGAACTAGCTGTGCAGATCACTACTCAGGGTTTATGTACAGGTGTGGTCACTGCCAGTACTACAGTATACAGGAGCTGTAAAAAGTCATTCTCCCCTTAAAGGTACATACATTACAATTCCTCCCCTTTTAGATTAACAGTACCATAACACTCATTTAACAATTAAATATCAAACTAATTCCAATTAACACTTTTAACATGCAACATTAGCTGAAAATAGTCTATTTATAAATTCAGTCTTTGGGGAGGCTTCCTGATCCTTTCTGGATAGCGCCTTTCCTGAGTGTCTTGCTCTTGGTGCGGAGGCGATTCTGGCCCCCTGTCGTCAGTTGATTCATCAGCTTCCGATGCTACTGTTTCTGGGGTAGATGCTACCTGTAGTGTGGTTAGCACTGTTGCCTCACAGCGCCAGGGACCCGGGTTCGAATCCGGCCTTGGGCGACTGTCTGTGTGGAGTTTGCACATTCTCCCCGTGTTTGCGTGGGTTTACTCCGGGTGCTCCGGTTTCCTCCCACAGTCCAAAGATGTGCGGGTTAGGTTGATTGGCTATGATAAATTGACCCTTAGTGTTAGGGGGATTAAATACATGGGGTTACAGGGATAGGGTGGGATATGTGTTGGTGTAGGGGTTACGGGGATCAGGTGGGATATGTGTCGGTGCAGGCTCGATGGGCCGAAATGGCCTCTATCTGCACTGTGGGGTTTCTGTGATTCTGTGATTCTGTGTACGTCGGGTTCATCACCAGGTACGTATGGGCGAGGCATGGGGGTGACTTGTTCCTGTGACTCTAGGATCTGGTCAGCATGGTGTCTCACGATGCTCTCCCCAACGTCCACTGTGTACATTAGTGGGCCCTGCCGTGTGCATACCGTTCCTGGCTGCCATTTTTCTGTTCGGTAGTCGCGGGCCAAGACTGGTTGCCCTACATTGAAGCTCCTTGTTGGCTTCTCATGGATGTGCTGGAATTGCTTACTCTCAACATCTCTTCGTACGTTTGGTATGAGCAAATCCAGGCGAGATCTTAACCTTCGGTTAAAGAACATCATGGCTGGGGCCTGGTTGGTGACTGCATGTAGGCGAACAGGAAATTGTCCACCTTGTGCTGCAGCGGAATGTTGTCATTGTACATAGCCTTTATTGCCTTCTTAAAGGTTTGTACGAACCTCTCAGCCAATCCATTTGTGGCTGGATGATACGGGGCGGATGTGCAATGCCTTACCCCATTCCTTTTCATAAATCTTCGAAACTCTTTGGACACAAACTGTCGTCCATTATCAGAGCAAATCTGCTCTGGCAAGCCGTTCCTGGCAAAAATGGTCCGTAGGACTGCAATAGTTTTCTCCGTGGTGGTGGAGGACATTTTGATCACCTCAGGCCATTTTGAGTGCGCATCCATGGCTATTAAAAACATTGAGTCCATGAATGGACCAGCAAAATCAATATGCACCCGTTGCCATGGAGATGAGGGCCACTCCCATGGGTGTAGAGGGGCATGTGGTGGTGCATTTTGGACCTTCTGGCATCCTGAGCAGCTCTTTGTCAGGTCCTCGATTTGCTGATCGATCCCCGGCCACCACACATAAGCCCTAGCAAGGCTTTTCATTTTCACCCCTCCCAGATGACCTTCGTGAAGCTCATTGAGCACTCTCTCCCTTAACTTGGGTGGAATTACCACTCGGGATCCACACATCAAGGTCCCCTGGCATACTGACAGCTGTTCTCTTCTGGATGAGAATGCTGGCAACAGTGAGTCGCCATGTGCTGGCCATCCCTTCACCGTCAAATCATATACCCGAGACAGTGTCGGGTCATTTCGGGTCTCCTTCTCTATACCAGCGTTAGTTACTGGCAAGCATTCAATTATAGTCGAATTAAATATTTCGACAGGATCCACTGCTGGTGCTTCCTCCGCAGTAGGCAGTGGCAGGCGTGATAGCCCATCAGCGTTTCCATGCTGTTTTGTGCCATTATACCCGATTTCATATTGGTGCGCCCCTAGAAAAAGGGACCATCTTTGTAGCCGTTGCGCAGTCATCACCGGAACGCCCTTCTTTGGATTAAAGATGGAGACAAGTGGTTGGTGGTCAGTCAGCAAGGTGAACTTCTGCCCGTGCAGATAGTGATTGATGTAAGAAAAAGGAGACTTACCATCAAGTAACTTTAAAGTAAGCTTTAAGTAACTTATAAACACACTATATACAAGAGAGGTCTTTACCATGCCTCTGGTAGAAGCCTCTTACAATACTGAACAGACCAGTATTTATACCAGTCCAACAGGAAGTGACATATGACAGGAAGTGAGGTATGTACACAGTTCATAGTTCACAGTTCACAGGAAGTGATGCCATAACTTCCCGGAAGTTATTATTTTTATCACATTCTTCCCTCCTGCAGGATTAGGAGGCTGTGGTCTACCTTTTGGTCCGCAGCCGCCGAACAAGGAAGAGTCGCACCCGTTTGGATTCCCGTCGTAGAGGGTCGCTGGTCCGCTTACATGCGGTTGGCCATTGGTCAGAGTCTGTGTGGCCTGGATTGCCCTGTGAAGGGTCGGGGAGATCATGGCTTCGAGTACGAGCCCCAATAGGTTCAAAGTCGGACTGCCTCTGTTCAGAGGGAGGTGCAGAGCTGGTCTGTGGCGGATCAGTACTTTCATGCGCGGTACTGGGAGGGTCGCAACCTTGAGCACGGGGTTCTACCGGCACCAAGCTAGTTGGTGTCCGATCAGGATCCTGGAGAGGGGTACCCGATAGGTCCCAAGAGTTTCCTGGTGAAATGCCATCACCCGATGTCCCACTAGGTCCTGGTGGGCAGGGAGCCAGATCCCGTAATGATACGGTAGATTCTCGGCCGTCGGAATATCGTATGTTTGCATAGGTGGGGTTGGCATCGGTTAGTTCGACCTCGTCTACAAGAGGGTCATTTTTAGACGTCCGAACGTATCTTCGGAGTAATACAGGTCCAGGAGTAGTTAGCCATGATGGGAGTGATGTCCCATGAGATGAGCGACGCTGGAATCCAAAGAACCGCTCATGAGGTGTAGTATTTGTGGCTGTAGAAAGCAGGGACCGTATAGAGTGCAATGCATCCGGAAGCACTGTTTCCCATTGCTGGTCTGGTAGGCCCCGAGATCTTAAAGCGAGACGTACGGAATTCCAGATGATACCGTTATACCTCTCTACCTGCCCATTTCCGATGGGATGGTATGGTGTTGTTTTGCTTGTAGCAATTCCCCGTTCTGAGAGGTAGTCCTTGAGTTCCCTTGACATAAAGGATGGACCCCGATCTGAGTGAATATAAGCCGGCATGCCACAGAGAGAAAATACCTGCTCAAGGCAGCAGATTACTGTGGACGCCAGCATATTGGAGCAGGGGAAGGCAAACGGAAAACGTGAATATTCGTCGATCATGGTGAGCAAATATGTGTTCCGAGTTGAAGAGGGCACTGGGCCCTTAAAATCGATGCTAAGTCGTTGCATCGGTTGGGTTGCATGTATGAGTATACCAT
Organism: Somniosus microcephalus; assembly: GCF_052327205.1. Taxonomy (NCBI): domain Eukaryota; kingdom Metazoa; phylum Chordata; class Chondrichthyes; order Squaliformes; family Somniosidae; genus Somniosus; species Somniosus microcephalus. The sequence goes on from NC_141005.1 coordinate 77,925,880, forward strand.
CTGAGGGGCGGAAGAACTGAGGTTTTAATTCCGCACAAAGCCGGCATTCTGAGCATATTTTCTTTACATCTCCAGTGGAAAAAGGGAGATTCCGTGATCGTACGAAATGTAGCATGCGCGTAACGCCAGGATGACACAAACCATTGTGGACATCCATGAGAGTGGAGGATGACATAGTGGAGCAGAATGCCCGTGTGAGGGTGTCCGGGGCCACATTCTCCTTGCCAGGCCGATAGAGAATGGTATAACCAAAAGAGGCCAGTTCCATCCTCCAAAGTTGTATTTTATTATTCTTAATTTTGGTTCGTTTTCGATTATCGAGCATGAAGGCGACTGATCGTTGGTCCGTGATCAATGTAAAGTGCTGGCGAGCTAGAAAATGGTTCCACTTCCGTACTGCCTCTATGATGGCTGTGGCTTCTTTCTCAACCGGAGGATAATGTAGCTCGGCACCTTGTAAGGTCCTGGACATAAATGCTACAGGACGACCTTCCTGATTCAGAGTAGCCGAGATCGCCACCTCTGAGGCATCACATTCAACCACGAAAGGGAGATTCTCATCAATGGAGTGAAGAGCCGCTTTCTCCAACTGTTTTTTGAGAAGGTTAAAGGCTGCAACAGCCGCTGTTCCCAGTGGAAATGATCTAGCATGCAGCAAGGGTTGGATTTTGTCCGAAAAATGAGGAATCCATTTAGCGTAGTATGCAAACAGACCGAGAGCCCGACGTAAAGAAGCCAGATTCTTAGGTGACGGGAGCTCTTGGAGTGGGCGAAGTCTTTCTGGGTCTGGCTTAATGATACCATTGCCTACGCAGTAGCCAAGGATGTTGATGGTCGGTTGCGACTCAACAGATTTGGATTCATTCAGGGTCAAATTACGGCGATGGAGGGCATCCCGAAATTTTTGGAGGTTGGAGTCGTGTTCCTGTTGATCGTGACCTGCAATGGTAATGTTATCAAGATAGGGAAAAGTGTCCCTTAGGTTTTCCTGCTTAACCAGGCCATCCATTGCCCGTTGAAAGACAGCCACTCCATTAGTAACCCCGAATGGGAGGCGACGAAATTGGTACAGCCGTCCATTAGCCTCAAAGGCTGTGTACTGCTTATCTGAGACCTTCAAGGGTAACTGATGATAGGCACTTTTTAAATTGTAAGTTGAGAACACTTTGTATTCGGCCAGTTTATTAACCATATCATCAATGCGTGGCAATGGGTAGGCGTCCAAGTCGGTATATTGATTGATGGTTTGCGAATAATCGATGCATAGTCGCTGTTTGTGAGGTTTTAGAGGGTTCTTGACAATGACGACTTGAGCCCGCCAGGGCGACGAACATGGTTCAATGATATCCTCTGCTAGAAGTCGAGAGATTTCAGCTGCAATAAAAGATTGGTCTTCCTGATTAAAGCGCCGCGATTTCGTTATTATCGGTTTGCATTGAGGCGGAATACTGGCAAATAATGAGGGTTCATGAAGTGAAGCTGCTGATAATGCACAAAATGGTAATTTAGACGGTATATTAGAAATAGTAAGTCCGGGTTTGGATCCACCAAACTCAATGGTGAGTTTCTTATGCTGTTTTTGGAAGTCCAGCCCTAAGAGGAGATCACTACATAAGTCCTTGAGCACCGAAAGTCGGGTGGAGGGATACATACGACCATGAAGTGTCATATCAACAACACAAAAGCCGGAGATTCTGGTATTAAGTGATGACTGGGCCATCGCAATTGCCTGGTCCGATGGGAAGACATGTAGTTTCAATTTCGCAACAATCTGTTCCTTAATGAAACTATCAGTACTTCCTGAGTCAATTAAGGCATCTAAGGTATGCCCTTTAATTGAAATTTTTGTGGCTGCATGAGACAGGTTCTGTGGGCAAGCAGCTGTAATTGGTGTCGTTGCACAGAGAGTGGCTAAAACTCTCGGTGTGCTTCTTCGGGAGAGAGCTCGAGAGGAAGCTTGATAGGTCCTAGCTGGAGCATCTTGATAGGCCCTAATTGGGGCAGTTCGGTAGGCCTTAGCTGGATTGGCCCTCGTAGAGGCCCTTGATAGGCAAACTTTAGCAAAGTGTCCTTTTTTCCCGCAATAACTGCAGATTGCATTGCGAGCAGGGCAGGTTTTCCTAGGGTGAAAAGCATCTCCACAAAAGAAGCATTCCTTCCTAGATTGCCAAGAGGCTGCTAAAGTGGGGTCGTCCTCCTCTTCTTCATCAGAATTATCAGAATTAGATTCCCCCATGATAGGGTTCACCTGAGACCGCTTGAATTGTCTGGTTGCAGCTACAGCAGCAGATCGAGATCTGGGCAGCTGATAGAGGTCTGCATTTCTCTTTGCCAAATCCAGTGAACAAGCTAGGTCAAAAGCTTTTTGTAGCTCAAGTGTTTTACTTTCTAGTAGACGCTGGCGTATAAATGGAGAGGCAATCCCGCAGATGAAAGCATCACGAATCATTTCTTGGCGGTACAGCTCAGCTGAGGCTGCCTGAAAGTTACAATCTGCGCTGAGCCTGCGAAGTTCTTGCAGGAATTCGTCAATTGATTCCCCTGGCCCTTGTCGGGCTGTGGCCAGTAGATGTCTAGCATAGACCTCATTTGGGGTCTTCGCATACAGTTTCTTAAGTGCCCGAATCACCTCTTCGTAATTATCCCATTCATCAACATATTCGAACACTTTTGGGGTCACATAATTGACAAGTATCTTCAATTTAGCAGGAGCATCCGCTTTACATTCATCCAGAAAATTCTCAAAAGTACGATACCAATGCTTCCATACCCTGCCAGCTGCTGGTGTATTCGGGTCCAAGTCCAGACGAATAGGTCTAAGGATTTTCTCCATGATGGGTGGTTCCCTGGATCCTTAACTTCCGAGTTTGTCTGAAGGTCTAGTATTTGTCAGTGTAAATATTAAGTTACTTAAATTGATGTAAGAAAAAGGAGACTTACCATCAAGTAACTTTAAAGTAAGCTTTAAGTAACTTATAAACACACTATATACAAGAGAGGTCTTTACCATGCCTCTGGTAGAAGCCTCTTACAATACTGAACAGACCAGTATTTATACCAGTCCAACAGGAAGTGACATATGACAGGAAGTGAGGTATGTACACAGTTCATAGTTCACAGTTCACAGGAAGTGATGACATAACTTCCCGGAAGTTATTATTTTTATCACAGTGATTGAACTTTATCACTCCCCACACTAGGCTGAGGGCCTCCCTGTCAATCTGGGCGTAGTTACGCTCGGCTGAGGTTAGTGATCGTGACGCAAAGGCTATTGGCCTCTCTGAGCCGTCCGAGAATTTGTGCGACAGCACTGCTCCAATGCCATAGGGTGACGCATCACATGCCAACCGAATTGGTAATGCCGGGTTGTAATGGGCCAATACCTCTTTCGATGTGATTAGTGTTTTGCTCTTCTGGAAAGCTCGTCTACATTCGTCACTCCACTTGCATGGCACCCCAGTTTGCAGTAGGGTGTTCAGTGGGTGTAGTATTGTAGGCAAATTTGGCAAGAACTTATGGTAGTAGTTTACCAGCCCGAGGAACGACCTCAGTTGTGACACATTTTCCGGTGCTGGAGCCTTGACTACTGCCTCAATCTTCTCTGGGGACTTATGTAACCCCTCTTTATCGATAACGTGGCCACAATACGAGATCTGTTTTCTAAAAAACTCGCATTTGGGGCGGTTAGCTCGGAGCCCATATTCCTGCAATCTAGTGAGCACCTGCTCCAGGTTGGCAAGGTGATCACTGTCATTTTCGCCCATGACCAGGATGTCGTCCAAATAACACTGGGTCCCTGGGATCCCTTGCAGGACTTGTTCCATTGCCCTCTGCCAAATAGCCGGAGCTGATGCTACCCCGAATACCAGCCGGTTGTATTGGTAGAGACCTTTATGGGTGTTGATTGTGAGGTATTTTTTTGATGCTTCTTCTACCTCCATTTGCAGATACGCCTGGGCCAGATCAATCTTAGTGAAGCGTTTCCCTCCAGATAGCGAGGCGAAAATATCTTCAATCCGCGGAAGTGGATATTGTACGGTGTGAAGGACCGGGTTCACTGTTACCTTAAAGTCCCCACGGATGCGAACCTTCCTTGGTTCCCCAGGCGTGCTGCTCAACGACTTTTTCATCACAGGGACGACGGGTGTAGCCCACTCGCTCCAGTCTACCTTGGACAGTACACCTGAACGTTCCAGACTCTCCAGCTCTGCTTTGACGGCTGGGCGGATCGCATAAGGTACTGGTCTGGCCTTAAAAAATTTTGGGCTTGCGTTTTCTTCAATTTTAATCATTGCTGTCATGCCTTTTAGTGTTCCGAGTCCTTGCTGGAACACTTCTTTCGCGTCAGTTAGGATCTTTGACAGTCGCCCAGGTGTGACGTCGTCATCCTTTTTGTCAGCCACAGTCAGTGCCTGTATGGAATGCCAATCTAGCTGTATCTTCCGGATCCATTCACGTCCTAGGAGGTGGTCCTCCATCTGGCAATACATATAGGTCCATTTTTGGTGTTTCCTTGCCGTTATATATAACGTTCACCCTTATTTTTCCTTTGGGGTAGACTTTTTGCCCCATGTACGTCTTCAAGACAATCTCTGTATCTCTCAAGGGTATATGTGAGAATAGCCGCTTGTAGTCCCTTCGGTTGATGACTGTTAGGGCTGATCCTGTGTCCAATTCCATTTTCACTTGGACTCCTGCTATCTTGAGCGTGACCCAGATAGTTTGGTGATCCTCCGTTTTGATCACATTATGTAGTTTCAGACAACCCAGCTCCTTGCTTCCGGAGTCTGTATCACTCTTCTGTTCATCTGAACTACTCTCCATCACCTTATGTACCTTCTTGTACTTCTCCTGTGGAGATTTCTTGCTGCTGGTTTTCTTTCCCGACCTGCAGATTCTTGCTATGTGTCCTACTTTTCCACATTGTCTGCACACTTTGTCCTTGAACCAGCAATCATTATGGTCGTGTGTTGTTCTGCCGCAGCGCTAGCACTTCACTGTTCCGTATGACATTTTATTTGTGCCATATTCTTGCGGTCTCCGTTGTATCTCTGCAGCGCCCCGTGCTGCTACTTCGTGTGATACTGCAATGCTGAAAGCCTTGTCCAGCGTAAGATCCTTTTCTGATAGAAGCCGTTTCTGGGTTCCTTCACTTTGAAGCCCACACACAAACATGTCCCTTAAAGTATCTGCTAGTCCCGTTCCAAACTGGCAGTGTTTCGATAGCTTGCGCAGTTCCGTTAAATACTCAGCATTACTTTCATCTTTATGCTGGTTCCTTTTGTGAAATTTAAATCTTTCTGCTATCAGCAGCGGTGTGGGGTTTAAGTGGTCTTGTAGGATTGACACTATGTTTTCAAAATCCTTTTCTACTGGCTTCTCTGGGGTTACTAGGTTTCGTAGTAAGCCATACGTTTTTGCACCCATTGAATTCAACAATACCAGTGCTTTCTTGTCATCTGGCACTTCATTCGCCTTGCAGTATACTTCTATGCGTTCGACATATGTCGTCCAATCTTCGACTTCTTGTCGAACGCTGTGATACTGCCACTCTTTGGCATTTTTGGGTGTGGTTAGACTGGCTTAAAATGGCGTCTCCTGCGCTTTCCTTTCTTCCCCGTTGCGGCTTAAAATAGCGTCTCCCGCGCTGCTGCCAACGCTGCTCTCGTCGGTCCTCGTGGCAAATGGCGACGCCCTGTGGGTTTCGTGCGCTGCTCCTGCGCTGCTGCCAACGCCGCTCTCTGCGGTCCTCGTGGCAATGGCAGCGCCTCGCGTTTTCCTGCGCGCCTCTCTCCTCCGTTGACGCTGCTCGGCTCTTGAACACCGGCTGCGCTCTGCGCGTTTTCCTGCGTACCTCTCTCCCCCGTTGACGCTGCTCGGCCCTTGAACACCGGCTGCGCTCTGCTCTCTCTCGCCTCTCTCCCCCGTTGACACCGCTCGGTCCTGAACACCGGCTGCGCCCTGTGCGCTCTGCCCTCTCTCTCTCCCCCGTCGACGCTGCTCGGCCTTTTTCTGTGCCGCTCAGTCAGGCTCTAGCCCGTCGCTGTCCGGGAAGGGTCTGCGCAGTACCTGTTGCCAGCCCGTTTCGCTGGACCACCGTGACTGGAAAGCCAAGCCTGGCTCTCGACAGCCTCCCCTGCAATGCTCAAATCTCCGCTGGATGACTGGGCGGTTGCCCGTGGTCGACGCCCGTGCTTCTGGACTCGACCTTCTTCCACTGTTCTCCAGGAGCGAATCCCTGGGAGGTGATGCAGAGTTGCAGGTAGGTTCGAATCTGCTCGTCGCCAATGTTATGTCTGTGTATCTTAATGTTGTGTCCTTCAATAATCAGACAACAGACTGCAGGGAACGATCAACAGGTGTTTACTGAATGAGGGTTACCATAGAACTAACTGTACAGATCACTACTTAGGGTTTATATACAGGTGTGGTCACTGCCGGTACTACATTATACAGGAGCTGTAAAAAGTAGTTCTCTCCTTAAAGGTACATACATTACAGAATTGATCCCTGTATAATTTCCCTTTGTTAAGAAAAAAGACTTACATTCCCATCGCGCATTTCACGACCTCAGGACGTCCCAAAGTGCTCTACACCCAATGAATTGCTTCTGAAGTGTAGTCAATAGTCACTGTTATAATGGAAATGGCAGAGACATTAAACAAATACTTTATATCTATCTTCAAGGAAGAAGACACAAAAAACATTCCGGAAATAGCAGGGAACCAAGCGTCTAGTGAGAATGTGGAACTTAAATAAATTAGTATTAGTAAAGAAATAGTACTGGAGAAATTAATGGGATGAAAAGACGTCAAATCCCCTGGATTGGGGATAATATACTAGCATGGATTGAGGTTTGGTTTACGGTCAGAAAACAGAGAGTAGGAATAAACGGGTTGGCAGGCTATAACTAGTGGGGTACCGCAAGGATCAGTGTTTGGGCCTCAGCTATTTACAATCTATATTTACAAGGATGATACCAGAAATGCGAGGAATACATATCAGGAAAGGAAGAAAGAAGGCTGAGGGGTGACCTAATAGAGGTCTTTAAAATTATGAAAGGTTTTGATAGAGTAGATACAGAGAGAATGTTTCCACTTGTGGGGAAGAGCAAAACTAGAGGCCATCAATATAAGATAGTCACCAAGAAATCAAATAGGGAATCCGAAGAAACTTCTTTACCCAGAGTGGTGAGAATGTGGAACTCACTACCACAGGGAGTGGTTGAAGCGAATAGTACAGATGCATTTAAGGGGAGGCTAGACAAACATATGAGGGAGAAGGGAATAGAGGGTTACGCTGATAGATTTAGATGAGGAAAGACGGGAGGAGGCTCGTGTCTCCACACAAACGCCGGCATGGACTGGTTGGGCTGAATGGCCTGTTTCTGTGCCGTATATCCTGTGTAATCCTATGCATATAATTTGAAACCATCTTCAGCCAGAAGTGCCAAGTGGATGATCCATATTGGCCTCCTCCTGAGGTCCCCACCATCACAGGAGCCAATCTTCAGCCAATTCGATTCACTCCACGTGATATCAAGAAACGGCTGAGCGCAATGGATACAGCAAAGGCTATGGGCCCCGACAACATCCCGACTGTCGTGCTGAAGACCTGTGCTCCAGAACTAGCTGCACCTCTAGCCAAGCTGTTCCAGTATAGCTACAACACTGGCATCTATCCGACAATGTGGAAAACTGCCCAGGTATGTCCTGTCCATAAAAAGCAGGATAAATCCAATCCGGCCAATTACCGCCCCATCAGTCTACTCTCAATCATCAGCAAAGTGATGGAAGGTGTCATCGACAGTGCTATCAAGAGGCACTTACTCACCAATAATCTGCTCACTGATGCCCAGTTTGGGTTCCGCCAAGACCACTCGGCACCCGACCTCATTACAAACATGGACAAAGGAGCTGCATTCCAGAGGTGAGGTGGGAGTGACTGCCCTTGACATCAAGGCAGCATTTGACCAAGTGTGGTATCAAGGGGCCCTAGTAAAACTGAAGTCAATGGGAATCGAGGGCAGAACTCCCCACTGGCTGGAGTCATACCTAGCACAAAGGAAGATGGTTGTGGTGGTTGAAGGTCAATCATCACAGCCCAAGGACATCGTGACATGAGTTCCTCAGGGCAGTGTCCTAGGCCCAACCATCTTCAGCTGCTTCATCAATGACCTTCCCTCCAACAAAAGGTCAGAAATGGGGATGTTCGCTGATGACTGCACGGTGTTCAGTGCCATCCATAACTCCTCAGATAATGAAGCAGTCCATGCCCATATGCAACAAGACCTGGACGACGTTCAGACTTGGGCTGATAAGTGGCAGGTAACATTAGTGCCACAGAAGTGCCAGGCAATGACTGTCTCCAACAAGCGAGAGTCTAACCACCGCCCCTTGACATTCAATGGCATTACCATTGCCGAATCCCCCACCATCAACATCCTGGGGGTCACCATTGACCAGAAACTTAACTGGACCAGCCACATAAATACTGTGACAACAAGAGCAGGTCAGAGGCTAGGTATTTTGCGTCGAGCGTCTCACCTCCTGACTCCCCAAAGCCTTTCCATCATCTACAAGGCACAAGTAAGGAGTCTGATAGAATACTCTCCACTTGCCTGGATGAGTGCAGCTGCAACAACACTCAAGAAGTTCGACACCATTCAGGACAAAGTAGCCCACTTGATTGGCACCCCATCCACCACCTTAAACATTCACTCCCTCCACCACTGGTGCTCCGTGGCTGCAGTGTGTACCATCTACAAAATGCACTGCAGCAACTCACCAAGGCTTCTTCGGCAGCACATCCCAAACCCGTGACTCTTCCACCTAGAAGGACAAGGGCAGCATGCACATGGGAACACCACCACCTTCAAGTTCCCCTCTTGATCCTTCATCGTCGCTGGGTCAAAATCCTGGAACTCCCTACCTAACAGCACTGTGGGAGCACTTTCACCACAGACTGTAGCAGTTCAAGGCGGCGGCTCACCACCACCTTTTCGAAGGCAATTAGAGATGAGCAATAAATGCTGGCCTTGCCAGCAACGTCCACATCCCATAAACAAATATACCAAAAAATCAATGACTTAGATGAGGAGACCCAGTGTAATGTATCCAAGTTTGCTGATGATACATAGCTAGGTGGGAAAGTAAATTGTGAGGAGGTTGCAAAGCAGCTGCAAAGGAATATAGACAGGTTAAGTGAGTGGGCAAGAACATGGCAGATAGAACTTAATGTGGAGAATTGTGAATAGTAAATAGAAAAGCAGAATATTTTTGAAATGATGAGAGGGTGGGAAATGTTGATATTCAGAGGAACCTGGGTGTCCCTGTACACAAATCACTGAAAGTTAACATGCAGTTATAGTAAGCAATTAGGAAAACAAATGGTATGTTGGCCTTTTTTACAAAAGGATTGGAGTTTCAGAGTAAAGACATCTTACTGCAGTTACATAGGGCCTTGGTGAGACCACACCTGGAGTACTGTGTACAATTTTGGTGGTCTTACCTAAGGAAGGATGTACTTGCCATAGAGGGAGTGCAGTGTAGGTTCAGCAGATTCCTGGGATGGGGGGATTGTCCTATGAGGAGAGATTGAGTAGACTAGGCCTATATTCCCTCGAATTTAGAAGAATGAGAGATGATCTCATTGAAACATAATATTCTTACAGGGCTTGACAGGGTAGATGCTGGGAGGATGTTTCCCCTGGCTGGGGAGTTAAAGTTAAAGGGACTATCTCAGGATAAGGGGCTCGGCCATTTAGGACTGCGATGAAGAGAAATTTCTTCACTCAAGGGGTTGTGAATCTTTGGAATTCTCTACCCCAGAGGGCTGTTCTTATCAATCTGTTCTCCAACAGATCAGGAGGATTGTTGATGCGCTGGCTCAGAAGAGTGGCAGTGGCTTCACGGAGCACAAACCTGCTGTCTTGCCTCAGGATGGCCACATTCCTGCTCCCACCTCTACCATTCCGCCAGTGCCCTTGCTGTTGGCCAGCCAGCCCAGACTACTGATGCCCAGGCCGAGATGGTAGTCTGAAGCCGGGCCTTCTAGGCCTAGAGCTGCTTGAGGTCGACCTCCAAGGCCATCTGCAATCTCCTCAATTGGAGGTCATCAGCCTTCCACCACCCATCCTGCAGCCACCGGGGAAGCACCTCATGAGCACGAGGAGAAACAAAGACACACAGAAGACAGAAGATTTCAACTTCCCCAATATTAATTGGGATAGTCAGAGTGTGAAAGGCTTAGAGGGTGCAGAATTCTTAAAGTGCATCCAGGAGAGCTTTTTGAGCCAGCGTGTAGAAAGTCCTACAAGAGAGGGGGCGGTACTGGACCTAATTCTAGGGAATGTAGCCGGGCAAGTGGTGGAAGTGTCAGTAGGAGAGCATTTTGGCGACAGTGACCATAATTCGGTGAGATTTAAGGTGGTCATGGAAAAAGACAAAGACGGCCCAGAAATAAGGGTTCTAAATTGGGGGAAGGCCGATTTTAATATGATAAGGCAGGATCTGGCCAAAGTGGACTGGGAGCAGCTACTTACAGGAAAATCCACATCAAAGCAGTGGGAGACTTTCAGAAGGGAAATAGAGAGAGTACAACGCCAGCATGTTCCCGTAAAGGTCAACGGTGGTGCCAACAAGCAAAGGGAACCTTGGATGACAAGGGATATACAAAAATGCATTAGGAAAAGAAGGGGGGCTTTTGGCAGTTACAAAAGACTAAAGATGGAGGAAGCCCTAGAGGAGTATAAAAAGTGCAGGGGCATACTTAAAAAAGAACTTAGGAGAGCGAGGAGGGGACATGAAATAACACTGGCGAGCAAAATAAAGGAAAATCCTAAGATGTTTTATAAGTATATTAAGGGCAAGAGGATAACCAGGGAAAGGGTAGGGCCCATTAGGGACCAAAGTGGCAATCTGTGTGTAGAGCCAGATGATGTAGGCGGGGTTTTAAATGAATTTTTTGCATCTGTGTTCACTATGGAGGAAGACGATGTAGACATAGAAATCGGGCAAGGGGACTGTGGTATACTTGAACATATTAGCATCGAGAGGGAGGAGGTACTAGCAGTTTTAGCAGGCCAAAAAGTGGATAAATCCCCAGGCCCGGATGAGATGTATCCCAGGCTGCTGTGTGAGGCAAAGGAGGAGATTGCAGGGGCTCTGACACAAATTTTCAGAACCTCTCTGGCCACAGGGGATGTACCAGAGGACTGGAGAACAGCTAACGTAGTACCATTATTCAAGAAGGGTAGCAGGGATAAACCAGGGAATTACAGGCCAGTGAGCCTAACATCTGTGGTAGGGAAATTATTGGAAAAAATTCTGAGGGACAAAATTAGTCTCCACTTGGAGAGGCAAGGATTAATCGGGGATAGTCAGCATGGCTTTGTCAAGGGTAAATCATGTCTGACCAATCTGATTGAATTTTTCGAGGGGGTGACAAGGTGTGTGGATGAGGGAAATGCTGTGGATGTGGTATACATGGACTTCAGTAAGGCTTTTGACAAAGTCCCGCATAGGAGACTGGTCAAGAAGGTAAGAGCCCATGGGATCCAGGGTGCCTTGGCACGTTGGATCCTAAACTGGCTGAGTGGCAGGAGGCAAATTGGTGGGGTGGTAAATTGCGAGGAGGAAAGCCTCAGGCTACAGGACGATATAAACGGGTTGGTCAGATGGCCGGAAAAGTGGCAAATGGAATTTAACCCTGAAAAGTGCGAGGTGATGCATTTTGGACGGACAAATAAGGCAAGGGAATACACAATGAGTGGTAGGGCCCTAGGAAGCACAGAGGGTCAGAGGGACCTTGGTGTACATGTACATAGATCCCTGAAGGCAGCGGATCAGGTAGATAAGGTGGTTAAAAAGGCATATGGGATACTTGCCTTCATTAGCCGAGGCATAGAATATAAGAGCAGGGAGGTTATGATGGAGCTGTACAAAACGCTGGTAAGGCCACAGCTGGAGTACTGTGTGCAGTTCTGGTCGCCTCACTATAGGAAGGATGTGATTGCTTTGGAGAGGGTGCAGAGAAGATTCACCAGGATGTTACCTGGGATGGAGCGCCTCAGCTATGAAGAAAGACTAAACAGGCTGGGGTTGTTTTCCTTGGAGGAAAGAAGGCTGAGGGGGGACCTGATTGAGGTGTACAAAATGATGAGGGGCATAGATAGGGTAGATAAAGAGGAACTTTTCCCCTTAGTAGGGGGGTCAATAACAAGGGGGCATAGATTCAAGGTAAGGGGCAGGAGGTTTAGAGGGGATTTGAGGAGGAACTTTTTCACCCAGAGGGTGGTTGGAGTCTGGAACTCACTGCCTGAAAGGGTGGTAGAGGCAGGAACCCTCACAACATTCAAGAAGCATTTGGATGAGCACTTGAAATGCCATTGCATACAAGGCTATGGACCAAATGCTGGAAAATGGGATTAGATTGGACAGGGCTTGATGGACGGCGCAGACACGATGGGCCGAAGGGCCTCTTTCTGTGCTGTATAACTCTATGGCCTAGAAATTCAGTATAGCCACTTTTGGGGCGGTAAAGTCGGGCGGCCGCTAAAGTTTGCGCGTGGCGCAAAGTCGCGCCCCCTTCGCCGATATTCAGTCGCATCGCCCCAAGAGGTTGCTGCTGCGCTAAAACAGGCGATGCACGACTATCTTTAGGCGCTAAGCCGGCGGTGCTGAGCGATACCCCCGAGGCCGGGCGCAGCGCAGGTGCGGAGAGTTCTTGATTGACGGCAGACACTCTGGCGCCGGTCATCTCTTAAAGGGGGAGGGTTGATTTGTTTGCCTGCCACGCCCTGCACACTGCAGCCATCAACCTAGGCCTGACCACTTCAGCTTCACCTGTACAACGCCCAGGACTATGGAGAAGGCCAGGGAGAGAGCGCAGCGCTTCAGCGACGGAGACCTGAGGGTGCTGGTTGGCGGAGTGGAGCGCAGGCGCCATGTTTTGTTCTCAGAAGGTGGCAAGAGGCCGCTGCCCAGCGCCTACCGGAAAGCCTGGAGGGAGGTGTCCAACAGGGTGTCTTCCAACAGCGTGGTTGCCAGGACTCCTGTGCAATGCCGGAAGAAGTTCAACGACCTCACTCGGGTTGTCAGGGTGAGTACCCTTTCCAGTGTCCTCCTCATCCTTGCATGTGCACCTCACATTATGGGCAAAGGGACCTGAAAGCCCTAATGGCCAGCCCTCATCCAGCAGCTATGGGACTGGCATGAAAATCAATTGCACATTCAGCACTTTACACACTGTCCAAGCTCTTCGACCATGGGAGGCATTGCAGACAAGATCAGGGCTACACACTGTCCAAGCTATTCGACCATGGGAGGCAGTGCAGACAAGATCAGGGCTACACACTGTCCAAGCTATTCGACCATGGGAGGCAGTGCAGACAAGATCAGGGCTACACACTGTACTTAGAGGCCGTCCTTTCTCTTGCAGGCCATGGTTGCGCACAACCGGTGCAACCGAACTGACACCGGCGGAGGCCGTCCTGACCTCAAAGAGCTCTCTGACCTCGACCAGCGTGTGGAGCGCATTATGGGAGGCCGGCTGATTGGCCCCGTCACCAGTGGAGATGCCGACCCTGTTCTGGGCACCAATGGTAAGAGCATCACCTTTTGGACCTCTCTCGTTCCACTTGCGCATCAGATCAGCATCCTTTGCCACTGGCCGACCAATGCGGTGAATGGCACCACTCATGCCTCCCTCGCTGCCGCCCTGTCCTCACTCTAAAGCTACACTTGTGCCTTCCTGCTTGATGTGCCTCAATAATTCCGAGACTCGAAGTTAGCAGAACAAAACAAGGCTTTTATTGACTTAGAACGTAACACGTAAGCGAGAGAGATGTCTTCCTTCTGGAGGCTGAGGCCAGACTGAGCCAGCCTACAAACGGGGCCAGGTATGGGCGGAGCCCTACACACAGCACATTCCAGCACATTCCAGTATACAATACAGCACAATACAATGAGGTCTGGGGGAAGGGAAATGGCACTGAAACCGATCTCAGTCACAGGCAGTGATGATGATGAATATTTCATCACATTCACCCCTTCTATAGATTTAGTCTGTTCGGGGGTTTGATAGTCCTCTGCGACCGACGTGGCTGTTGCGGTGCCGCGGGTGTCGGCTGGGTGTCCCCGGTAGCCTCCTGGGTCTCTGCCGGGGGTGCCGCCAGGGTTGTTGAAGGGGTAGTTGGTGGGGGTGCCGTTGGTCGGTGTTCTTCCGGGGGTGATGAAAGAGTAGTGGGTGGGTAAGAGTTGCTGTGATCGTCGTTGCCGCTATTGCCGTGGTTGTTGTCGATGCCAGCTGGGGCGACGTCTTTTATGGACACGGTGTTCTCCCTTCCATCGGCGTGCCGGACATATGCGTATTGGGGGTTGGCGTGGAGTAGGTGTACTGGCTCCACGAGAGGGTCCGTCTTGTGGCCCCTCACATGCCTTCGCACGAGTACCGGACCTGGGGTGGAGAGCCATGACGGCATGGATACGCCTGAGGTGGATTTCCGGGGAAAGACAAACATTCGTTCATGGGGCGTGGTATTAGTGGCCGTACACAATAGCGACCGTATCGAATGGAGCACATCCGAGAGGACTTCCTGCCAGCGGGAGATAGGGAGGCCCTTGGTCCTTAGAGCTAGAGTGACTGCTTTCCATACTGACCCGTTCTCTCGCTCCACTTGGCCGTTACCCCGGGGGTTGTAGCTGGTGGTACGGCTCGTGGCGATCCCCCTGGACAGCATGTACTGGCGTAGCTCTTCACTCATGAAGGACGCCCCCCTATCCGTATGGATGTAGCTCGGCATACCGAACAGGCAGAACAGGCTGTTGAGGCATTTAATGACCGTGGCGCTGGTCATGTCTGGGCAGGGGAAGGCGAATGGGAACCGGGAGTATTCGTCCACAATGTTCAGGAAGTAAACATTGCGGTCGACGGACGGGAGGGGGCCCTTGAAATCTAAGCTGAGCTGCTCAAAGGGCCGTGTAGCTTTGATTAAGTGGGCTCTATCTGGGCGGTAGAACCGAGGCTTGCACTCAGCGCAAGTGCGGCAGTTCCTGGTCAGGGACCGAACTTCCTCAATCGAGTAGGGTAAGTTACGGGACTTTATGAAGTGGAACAGCCGCGTGACCCCTGGGTGGCAGAGGTCATTGTGGAGGGTCTGTAGCCGATCCCCGGTGGCGCTGGCACACATCCCTCGTGAGAGGGCGTCAGGGGATTCGTTAAGGGCCCCTGGCCGGTAAATGATGTCGTACTCGAAGGTGGAGAGCTCGATCCGCCACCTAAGAATCTTATCATTTTTAATCTTCCCCCTCTGTTTATTATTGAACATAAACGCTACCGACCGCTGGTCGGTAAGTAGGGTGAAGCGTTTGCCGGCTAGGTAGTGGCGCCAGTGGCGCACTGCCTCCACGATGGCTTGGGCCTCCTTTTCCACGGAGGAGTGTCTGATCTCGGGCCCTTGGAGGGTCCTCGAGAAGAAAGCTACGGGCCGCCCCGCCTGGTTGAGGGTGGCCGCCAAGGCGAAGTCAGACGCATCACTTTCCACTTGAAATGGAGTGTTCTCGTCCACTGCCTGTAGCGTGGCCCGCTCAATATCCTGCTTAATGCTTTTGAAGGCGGCGTGGGCCTCAGCAGAGAGCGGGAAAGAGGATGCTTTCAAGAGGGGGCGGGCTTTGTCGGAGTAGTTGGGGACCCATTGGGAATAATAAGAAAATAACCCCAGGCACCTTTTCAGGGCTTTGGGAGTGTTGGGCAGGGGCAGCTCCCGTAGGGGGCGCAATTGGTCGGGGTCTGGTCCGATTTCCCCATTCTCCACCACGCTGCCTAGTATGCAGAGGCGCGTGGTGTTGTAAACGCACTTGTCCTCGTTGTAGGTGAGGTTGAGTTTTTGTGCGGTTTCCAGGAACCTCTCGAGGTTCGAGTCGTGATCCTGCTGGTTGTGGCCGCAGATGGTGACGTTGTCGAGGTAGGGGAAGGTTGCCTGCAAGTGGTGGTCATCGATCATGCGGTCCATCTCCCTCTGGAAGACCGAGACCCCATTCGTCACCCCAAAGGGGACTCTGAGGAACTGGTAGAGGCGTCCGTTCGCCTCGAAGGCGGTGTACGGGCGGTCCTCTGGTCTGATAGGGAGCTGGTGGTACGTTGACTTGAGGTCGATGGTGGAGAACACCTGGTATTGGGCGATTTGGTTCACCATTTCTGATATGCGGGGTAGCGGGTAGGCGTCTAGTAGGGTGTACCTGTTGATCGTTTGACTATAGTCGATCACCATCCGTTTCTTCTCGCTACCCCTTACCACTACCACTTGGGCGCGCCACGGGCTGTTGCTGCATTCAATAATGCGCTCTTTCAGGAGCCTGTCTACCTCGGTCGCGATAAACCGCCTGTCCTCCCAGCTGTACCTCCTGCTTTTGGTCGCTATTGGCCGGCAGTTAGGGGTAAGGTTCGCGAATAGCGAAGGCGGCTTTACCTTCAGTGTAGCCAGACCGCACACTGTGAGGGGCGGCTGGGACCCACCGTACTTGAGCGTGATGCTTTGGTGGTTGCACTGGAAATCCAGGCCCAAGATCACGCTCGCACATAGGTTCTTCATGATTAATACTTTAAAATTATCATATACAGTTCCGTTAACGCACAATTGTACCGTACAGTAACCCAGAATGGTCGATGTCTGGGTTTTGTCAGCCATAGAGATGGTACCCTGAGTAGGGACCACCTTTAGGGAGAGTTGTTGTGCCAGTTCTGGGTGGATAAAGCTCTCCGTGCTTCCACTGTCAATTAAGCATTTAACCCGGCACCCGTTTACCTCGATGTCCACCATTGATCTGGATAGCGGGTGCGGCCTGGTCTGGTCCACTGTGACCGATGCCACTGTAGGGCCCTGATCGATACAAGGTGGTGTCCACGCTGTCTGCTCACAAGATGGCGGACCCCACGAGGTCGGGCAAGATGGCGTCCAAGATGGCCGCTCCCACGGCGCACACGCGGCGGTGGCGGGTTTTCCGGCGGTTGGTTTTCCAGCGGGGTTCCCTCTGCACACCTTCCTGAAGTGCCCCTTCTTACCGCACTTAAAGCAGGTGGTGCCTTTCGCCGGGCACAGGTTTCTGGTGTGCTTTGGCTGCCCGCAGAAGTAGCAGTTGGGTCCCTGACACGTCGCGGCTGTCGTAGGGCTTCTGGGGGGAGAGCGGGGCCCAGCCGGTGTCGGGCTGTCGGGCGGGGAAGATGCCTTCCAAGATGGCGGCGCCCTCGGTGCACACGTGGCGGCGTGGACGGCGCGGGCTGAAGAGTAGGCGTCCGAATTTCTCTGGGCCACATCCAGGGATCGCGTGGTGTCCGCAGCCTGTTTCAGGTCCAACCCCGTTTTTTCCAGCAGTCTTTGCCGGATGTAAGTGGAGCTGAGGCCTGTGATGAAGGCATCGCGAACAAGCTCGTCAGTGTACACTGCGGCTTTTACATCTCGGCACTTGCAGTCTTTGCCAAGCATTTTCAGGGTGCTTCGGAACTCCTCCACCGATTCCCCAGGTCGCTGTGCGCGGGTAGCGAGCAGGTGCCTAGCATACACCTCATTCGTAGGCTGCTGGTAATGCGCCTTTAAGATGTCGCAGGCGGCCAGGTACGTCTCGGCGTCTTGGATGAGGGGGCTTACCCAATTCCGCAGAATTCCGAGTCTCATCCTCGCAGCGTCCGTAGCGTCTTTGACGGCTGCGGAATTGTCCAGGAAGAATTCCATACACTCAAACCAGTGTCCGAAGCGTGCTGATGCGTCCGGAGCATGTTGATCCAAATCCAAACGTTCGGGTTTCAGGAGTTGATCCATAGTGTTGAAAAATAAGTTAATAAAATTGATGTGCCTCAATAATTCCGAGACTCGAAGTTAGCAGAACAAAACAAGGCTTTTATTAACTTAGAACGTAACACGTAAGCGAGAGAGATGTCTTCCTTCTGGAGGCTGAGGCCAGACTGAGCCAGCCTACAAACGGGGCCAGGTATGGGCGGAGCCCTACACACAGCACATTCCAGCACATTCCAGTATACAATACAGCACATTCCAGTACACAATACAATGAGGTCTAGGGGAAGGGAAATGGCACTGAAACCGATCTCAGTCACAGGCAGTGATGATGATGAATATTTCATCACACTGCTTTCAGATGGTGACTCGCCAGGTGAGGAGGCGGGCCCTCAAGCTGCCACTGTCAGCCCTTCAGAAGACGAGGAGGAGGAAGAGGAAGCCGGCCCATCAGTGCCACCCTCAGCCGCGCCAGCCCATGGCGATGTAGGGGACACGTCTTCCCTGGAGGGGAGCCGGGGGGAAGGGTCGGAGGAGAGTGAAGCTCCGGGGCCCAGCGGCCTGCAGCAACGCGGGAGGGGTGGGGAAGCTCGGCGGACTTCTCCCCAGAGGGTGAGTGCGGCCTCCAGTCCTGCGACGGTCAGCGCAGAGGAGGTGCGCCTCCTAGAGGAAATGGCCGTCCAGGCTGAGCGCAGGCACACTGAGCTCATGGCTGCAGTGGCAAGGATGCCTGACTCCATAGAGTCACTGGCAAGCAGTGTGCAGGAATTCGGGGCAGCACAGGCCAGGAGTCTGCAACAATTCAGTGCAGCACAGGCCAGGAGTCTGGAACTATTCAGTGCAGCACAGGCCAGGAGTCTGCAGGACATCGCGACAGCACAGGCCAGGAGTCTGCAGGACTTCGCGGCAGCACAGTCGGCTTCTAGCCAAGTGCTCAGTCGTGCCGTCCATTCACTGGCTGGTGTCATGCGGACACAGACCAGGGCCACACGGGCACTAACTGCTGCCACCCTCGCTGGATCAGCCAGGCATCGCCAGGGCACTCGCCGCGCAGCAGCAGCCCAGCAGTCTGTCCTTCAGCTGTTTGCTGCGCATGCTGCAGTGCTGGCCCGTGCGAGTGCCAATGTGTCAGGCGACCAGCGAGCACCTGCGATCTGCCAGGTTGCCACCATTCCTGCAGCCGACACTGCCACTCCGCCATTGCAGCTGCCACGAGCTGCTGGACAGACTGCTGCCGCCCAGCCAGAGTTGGAGCAGTCAGCAGCCGGACACTCCAAGACCAGAGCTGGTGCAGGCCGACCCCCAAGGGCATCTGCCGTCTCGCCATCTGCCCCTCAGCAGCCTTCCCCCAGCCTTGCTGCAGCCACTGGGCTCCCATTGAGGAGGAGCAGCAGGGCGGGCAGGGGCCAGGCAAGGATGCGCAAGGCATCGCCCTCGCAGGGCAAAAAGTAGACGTATGCACAAATGCCTGGTGCTTGTTGTAAGGCCGACACTGGTGCAGTTGTTTTTGTGTAAGGCCGAGACTGGTGTCTTTCTTTCTTTTTGTAAGGCCGAGACTGGTGTCTTTCTTTCTTTTTGTAAGGCCGAGACTGGTAGTTTTGTGTTTTTGGAGGGGGCTTCTCCACATGAGCATGTAATGTGGGAAGGGCAGAGGTTTTCAATAAATTATTGTTGTTAAATTGCAGTGTGCATGGTTTTTTGGTTAAGTCCTGGTTGCCCTGCTCGGCTGAGGGCTTGTGGAGCGGCTACATTCATCTGCTGACATTGGCACAAGCCAGTCCCTGAGAGGGGGCCTAGAACCGACGTTCAATAAGCCGGCGACGGGCGGCCCTTGCACTTTCTGCCTCCCTCCTGTGCTGGTCCTCCTCCTCCTCCTCCTCCTCCTCAGGTGGTCCTCCAATCTGTGGTGGCAGTGGCTGAGTCCTGCGGATAGCCAGGTTGTGCAGCATGCAGCAAACGACCACGAAATGGGAGACTCGCTCCGGCGAATACAGTAGGGCTCTACCGGAACGATCCAGACAGCGGAACCGTTGCTTCAGGACGCCGATTGTTTGTTCGATGATGTTCCTGGTCGCTTGATGGCTCTCGTTGTATCCCTCTTCAGCAGGGGTGCTGGGCGCACGGAGCGGCGTCATCAGCCAGGTACACAAAGGATAGCCTTTGTCCCCGATAAGCCATCTGCGTGGGTGAGGCTGGGCCTGGAACATGTCTGCCACAGAAGTCTGTCGCAGGATGAAGGCATCGTGGCTGCTGCCTGGAAAGCGGGCATTGACAGCTAGGATGAGCTGCCTGTGGTCACACACCAGCTGGACGTTCAGCGAATGGTAGCCCTTCCGGTTGCGGTAATCCTCGGCATTCTCCAGAGGTGCCCGCAAAGCCACATGCGTGCAGTCAATGGCGCCCTGCACCATGGGGAAGCCCGCGAATGCTGCAAAGCCCATTGCACGCTGTTGCTGCTTGGCAAGGGCCATGGAGAAGGAGATGAATTGACGTCTCCTTTTGAAAAGGGCATTGGTGACCTGGCGGATGCAGCAATGCACGGTGAACTGGGAGATGTTGGCAATGTCCCCAGTAGCGGCTTGGAAGGAGCCGGTGGCATAGAAGTTGAGAGCCACCGTCACCTTCACTGCCACCGACAGAGACGTCCTGCTCCTCAACTGTGGCTGCAGATCACCGCCAAGCAGCTGGCAGATCTCTGTGACCACGTCCCTTCTGAGTCGCAGCCTCCGAACACACTGCTCCTCAGATATGTTGAGATAGGAGAACTGCTGGCGGTATACCCTGGGTGGGTAAGGCCTCCTTTGCCGACGCCTGTTGCCCCCTCTCCATCTAGCCAGGGCTGCCACTCTCTCACGGCGTCTGTGAGCCCTTTGGATGTAATTGAGAAAGCCTGCGTTGACACCCATTGCAGCCCCCATAATATGCTGGCAAACAATGAGATGTCAATGAAGGCAAAGACTAATGGAAATCTGTGGCCTGAAGCCAGAAGTACCTGTCCGAGTGTTGGGCCAAAGCAGAAAGCTATCTACCTTGGTCTCTCTCCAAAGATCCGTTTCGCAAGAGGGAGTGCTGCGAAATGGCAGCCTTTTATATTGCAGGAGGAGTGCCCTTTAATTTGCGCCCCCCGTGCCCCGCATCGGCTGAGCACCGTTCCACTTAACAGTCGCTAGGGGCGCCAGGCGCACAATGGGGCGTTGCCACTGAAGTTCCGGTTGGGGGCGCACAAAGGGCGTTGCACGAGGAAATGACGTCACGATCTGCGCGCGCAGCTGAGCGCGCGCAAAGACTTTGCGCCGCCGCTAAATCTCTAGTGAAGTTGGGGCGAGGCGCAGTTCTCGCTGCGCCCGGGCGCTACCCGCCTAGCGCCCGACATCTACTCCTCCTAAGGCGCTAACGGCTGGCGCAACCAACTGAATTTCTAGGCCTATGACTCTATGACTCTATGACAGGTACTAAAGGATGATTAGTTTACTGTTGCCTGCATTATGCCATGATTGAAATCCAAATTATAAATTCAATGTGCATTTTCTAGTGGCTTTTGTTTTTGTGATGTCAAAAAGGGGACGATGTGATGGTCAGTGATAGAGGAAAGGTAAGGAGCGTGGGACTGTTGGTGAATGGGGAGGTGTGGTTGAGGTTACTGATATGTCTCATTAATTATTTGATCACGTAGAGCCTGGGCAGAAAGGGGCTGTCTACCTTGTACCCTCCCTTCCTTTTCCTGCTCCTCAGCTTTTCACCTGATAGGTGATGGCAAGGGCTGGTTCCTCACGATGGCCAAGTTATGCAGCATGCAGCATACTACCACAAATCCTGATACCCGCTCAGCTGAAAACTGCAGGGCCCCTCCAGAGCGGTCCAAGCAGCGGAAGCATTGCTTGAGGACACCGATAGTGTGCTCTATAATGTTCCTTGTGGCAGCATGGCTCTCATAGTATGCCTGCTGTGCACATGTGGGTGGGGTCCAGACCGGAGTCATGAACCACGTCATCAGTGGATAACCCTCGTCGCCCTGTAGCCAGCCTTGAACAAATACAGCTGGCTGTAGAGGACTGCCGCAGAATGAAGGATTCGTGACCGCTGCCAGGATAACAGGTATTCACCCGCATGATGCGCTGCCTGTGGTCGCACACCAACTGCACATTGAGGGAGTGGAATCCCTTTTGGGTCATGAAAATGGCTGAGTTGACATGAGGCGCACCCAAGGCAATGTGTGTGTAGTCAATGGCACCCTGCACCATGGGGAAACCTGCAATCCATACAAATCCTTGTGCTCGCTCCACCTGCTTGTCTCTGGCAAGAAGGAATGAGATGAAGCTGTCTCTCTTTGTACAGAGGGCTTCAGTGACCTCCCTTATGCAGCAGAGTACTGCAAGCTGTGAGATGTTGCTTATACCTCCAGCAGCAGCCTGGAAGGAGCCAGATCCATAAAATGTAAGAGCCAC
This sequence comes from Somniosus microcephalus, assembly GCF_052327205.1. Lineage (NCBI taxonomy): Eukaryota > Metazoa > Chordata > Chondrichthyes > Squaliformes > Somniosidae > Somniosus > Somniosus microcephalus. Next base: position 77,948,113 of record NC_141005.1, read on the forward strand.
AGTCACCTTGACAGCCACAGGCAATGCAGTCCTTGCCCTGCTTGAAGGTTGCAGCTGTGGCTGCAGCAGTTGGCAGATTTCAGTCACGACCTCTTTGGTGAAGCGACGACGTCTCCAGTATTGGTCCTCGCTGAAGTTGAGGTAAGAGAATTGCTCCCTAAAGACCCTCGGTGGATATGGCCTCTTGCTGAAAGCCTTTCTCCTACTCCTCCCTCTTCTAGCAGCTTGTCCTGCTCTGTGTAGCCTCTGTTCATTCTGCCAGTCAGTCTCAATTCCAAGAGGAATGTCTATCAAGACACCCATGTCTGGAAGTAACTTGTTTCAGCACAAGCTTTTAAATCAAGAAAAACGTACTTCAGCACCAGCCAGACCACTCTCTGCAGAGTACTGAAACCTTAGGCAACTATAGGACAGCTGCAAAAATGCGTGGATTTGCACCAGAAGCCATAAGAAATAATCCAGCAACTAACATGCAAGCACTTCATAATCCCTTTAAGTAGGAGGTGGGGTGATCCTTCATGCCATTTAACGTTGTGTTCAGCTCTGCAAGGTTAAGGCAGGGTGTAGGCTGGAGCGTGGTGTTTGAAAATGGCAATGCTGGTGTCAAATCAGCTTTGCACACTGACGTCATAATCTGCCTGCTCTGCATGGTGCCAGCGGTCGTTAGCTGTACACACGCAAACTCCTTTACCAGGATGGCATTGGGCGCACTTCCCATCGGAAGTGTACGCGCACATCTTGGATGCTATGTTTGACAGGAGGCAACATAGCGTCTAAACAAAATGGGCGCTACACAGCCCAATTTCTCCCCTACTTTCTTTTAGTTTCATAAGATTTGTTTCAAAAATGTCTGACTAAATGAGAAAGTAGATTAATAGTGTGCTATGTTTTATTCCAAGGGACAGTGACACTGTTACAAAACATTTTGGTAAAAACATGTCTCAAACAAGAATTGAACAATGAATAATTCAAATGGACAGTATACTTATCGTGTTTATTACTGATGTTTTACAGTCTCAGTTCATACCATTTTAAAACCAGTGAAAAGAACTCCTCCATTGAAAATCACCAGCCCATCCCTTGCCACCCATTGCCCTTCCCACACACTGGGCTCTGACTATTCAAGATGCCAAGATTCTATCAACATGTTCCGAATTTCTCTTCCAAATCTTTTACATTTTTCACTTTGAAAGCTCCAAGAACAGTAATAAACTCCCCCATTTCACCGCTTTAAGCCTATAAGGGAATTTGTATCCTGGTGTGTCTATTTGACAAGTCAAATCGAGCTGCTCCAATGGCTCAGGGTGTCAATTCGCCACTTGCTAAGTCACAAGCCCCGATGTTAAAAAGGGAGCGGGGTTGAGGGAGGGGGGAGCTGGTATGGTGACCGCGAGCCACGAAGCAGGCGGTGCAACAGGAGATGTGGAGGTCCTGCCAATCTTAACGGCTGGGCTTCATTACCATAACTTTCATTAGAGTCCCGCCCGAACTGGCTGGTGGGTGGAAGCGAACAATTGCAAGCAGGAGGTGTAGTGTATGTACCCGTCTACCTTTAAGAGAACTATTGTATGTAACCGTTCACCTTTAAGAGAACTATTTTAGGTGTGGCACTACTTTGTTTGGCTTCTGTATACTGTAATACCGACGGTGACCACACCAGTATATAAGTGTTGTGTCAGGATTTATTGGGCAGATTCGCCCTGACCTTCGAATAGTAAAGTCCTGTTTTAAGTTACTCTGGTAGTCTGTGTATTAATTAACTAAACAACCCACAGACTTTACAGGAGGGAGCAACTGGGGACCTGCGGGATCGGTCGCTGGCATTCAGATAAGCGGTAAGAGGGGGAGGAAGCTCAGGCCAAGGGTGGCCCAAGGCTTCCTTATGGGGCTTGGGTTACTCCTGCACCTCCTGGCCCACAAGGAAACCTAAATAAAAATTGAAAACTTCTCTCTTGGGCCTCTTCGACAGGTCTGGCCTGAGGCGGAAGCAGTCACCACTCCCCTGCTCAGGCCTCTGACTGAAATAGCAGATCGGGTCCCAACCTACATATTTAAAGAGGACTCTGGCAGCTTGGGACACGTCTCCTGCTCTAAGAGCAGGTTAATATTTGGACCTGTCGGGTAGGCAGCGCGATCATGTCGTTCCCCTCATTTTAACTGCCCCCCAACCCGGGGAGGGACAGGGAAAGGTGAGTATGACATCACAGGAATAATAATGCCCATAGTGAAACAGATCTCGAGCCTTATCACTAATGTTACTTAGTCCTCAGGGTGTAAATAGCTTGATCATGATCTGGCAAAAATCCATTTTTATTTTACCAATCACAGATTGAAAAAAAGAATAAAAAGTTAACAATTATTTCATCAGAGCGTGATTCAAGTTTGAGTAATTATTTATTTATTAATCCAACTGAATGTTGGCAAGGCTCCAAATTAAAATGTCCATTTTTGAAAGTGCAAATAGTGATTTATTAGAAAACAGCTTGCATATCACAGAATGGCAGGTACACATCTCAACCAACCAGGGACAACAGCCTGGTCTTTGGTGCTATTTTACGGTACCAGTGAACATAATGTTCCTGTGGTGTATGTAACCGTTCCACCTTTAAGAGAACTATTTTAAGAGATGCACTACTTTATCTTGGCTGCTGTATACTGTAATACCGGTGGTGACCACACCGGTATATAAGTGCTGTGTAATGATTTATTGGGCAGTTCAGCCTGACCTCCGACTAGTAAAGACCTGTTGAATTTACTCTTGTGGTCTGTGTGCAGTGATTCTTATTAACAATAACTAGAACACACAGACTTAACAGTGGCGACGATGACGATCTTACCCTGCGGCAGAGATATATCCAAGGCAGTTTAACGGGCGTCGAGAAGAGGCATCCGCCCTCATCATCCTGCTGAGAAAAGACTCGGGTCTGAAGAGCAAGGAAGAATCCTGACACGAAGCCTTCCATCAGCAACAGGCAGTGATCATCCCTTCTATCACGGTGGTGGGTAAGCCGATCAGCGACGAGCAGCAAGTCGGCCACGTTGGCTGTGAAGTAGGGGAGGGAAAAACGGAGGATATAAGGGCGGAGAACTCGACCACGGCCGGGGAAAAGAGCCGGACAGAAGTCGGGGCCAGAGGCGCTGAGACTGGGGCAGCGTAAGGCACGGGCCGCCGCGGTGAATGCAAACGCAGCCGGTGTAAAAGACCGGGCTGCAAGCGGGCTGGGAGACGCAACAGCGTCGAGAGAGAGCTCGACCGCGACCGGGGAAAAAGGCCAGGCAGCTACCGAGGCCGCGAGGCGCGGGATAAAATTTTTAAAAACCGCGGAGAACTCAGCCACAGCCGAGGGAAAGGACCGGACTGCAAGAGGGGCTGGGAGGCACGATTTGAGAACCGCTGGGGAGGGCGAACGCAGCAATACGGCAATCACCATTACAGCCAGCGGGGGAGAAAGGCAAACGCGGGAAGCCGCCATTTTCGTAGGCGGGGGAAGAAGACAAGCGCGGGAAACCGCCATTTTGAAAATAAATAAATAAAAGAAAAATTTCTTTTTGTTTCTCAAGAAGATTGCGAGGATGCCTAAGCGTGGTAACATCAACGATTTCGATCCCGATGTTGAAGATTGGGCCACGTATGTAGAACGCATAGAGATTTATTGTAAGGCAAATAAAATATCAGATGAAGATAAAGCACTAACCTTACTAAACTCAATGGGTGCGAAGACATACGGGCTATTGAAGCATCTTCTATCACCAGCTAAACCGGCGGATCAGGCTTTCGCTAATATTGTTGCTGTCCTGAGAAATCATTTGAACCCCACACCGCTGATGTTAGCGGAACGATTTAAATTTTATGCGAGAACGCAACTGAAAGAGGAAAGCAACGCGGAGTATTTAATTGAACTGCGTAAGCTAGCGAAATACTGTCAGTTTGGGGAAAGACTGACAGAGGCACTGAGAGACAAATTCGTGTGTGGATTGTCGAAAGAAGGAACACAAAAGCGGCTGCTTGAAGAGAATGATCTTACACTTGATAATGCTGTCACTATTGCAGCATCGCACGAAGCCGCAGCGAGAGGCACTGCGGAAATGCAGCTGAAGGCAGCGGTACTCAGCGTAGATCAAATGGCTTTGGGTACAGCGAAATGTTATCGTTGTGGAAAGACAACACACGATCAGAACCAATGCTGGTTTAAAAATCAGGAATGTAGAAAATGTGGCAAGCTTGGTCACATAGCTAAAGTATGCCGGTCAGGAAAGAAGACCAGCAACAAAAAGTCACCACAGGAAAAGTGCAGAAAGGTACATAAGGTGGCTGAGAAGAGTTCGGATGAACAGAATTCGGATTCAGACTCCAACAGCAAGGAACTGGGTAGTCTGAGAATTCACAATGTGAGTAAGGAAGCTGACCTACAAACTATCTGGGTCACACTTCAGATAGCAGGAGTCCAAGTGAAGATGGAATTGGACACCGGATCGGCGTTGACGGTCATGAATAAGCAAGATTACAAAAGGTTATTCACACATATTCCCCTACGGGATACGGAGATAGTATTGCAGACATACACGGGGCAAAGAGTATACCCCATCGGAAAGATAAAAGTCAAGGTGGTACACAAGGGCAAAGAACACCAAGGAATGGACTTATATGTACTACCTGAGGGAGGTCCACCACTTCTGGGACGGGAGTGGATCAGGAAAATAAATATGGACTGGCACTCCCTAAAAGCAATAACGGTAGATTCCGGAAAAAAAGATGTCAAACCTGAACGATTGTCCAGAATATTGGATGAGGCTAAAGAGGTGTTCCAACAGGGACTGGGAACACTGAGAGGAATTACGGCAAAAATCAAGATTGCAGAACATGCAAACCCAAAATTTTTCAAAGCCAGACCGGTACCTTATGCGATACGACCTGCTGTGGAAGCTGAGCTGGAAGGGCTAGAACGTTCAGGAGTACTGTCTAAGGTGGACTGGAGTGAGTGGGCCACACCCATTGTTCCCGTCATGAAGCGTTCATCGAGTAACAAGCCAGGGGAACCGGGGAAGGTCCGCATCTGTGGAGACTTCAAGATCACGGTTAATCCGGTGCTTCACACGGTGCAATATCCGCTTCCGCGGATTGAGGATATCTTTGCTTCATTGTCTGGCAGGAAACACTTCACCAAGATAGACCTGGCGCAAGCGTATTTACAGATGGAAGTTGAGGAAGAGTCGCGCCAGTATCTCACAATCAACACGCACAGAGGCTTGTATCGATATAATAGACTGGTTTTTGGAGTGGCTTCAGCTCCAGCAATTTGGCAGCGGGCCATGGAGCAGGTATTACAGGGAATTCCAAGCACTCAATGTTACTTGGACGAAATCCTGATTACAGGAGATGACGATGAGGAACACCTTGCAAATTTGAAACTGGTGCTCACCAGATTGAAGGAATATGGACTTCGAGTTAATCGCCAGAAATGTGAGTTCTTTCAGAAATGGATCTCATACTGTGGTCATGTCATTGACCAGGAGGGGCTGCACAAGTCACCTGACAAGATCGAAGCTGTTGTGAAGGCTCCCGCTCCGGAAAATGTATCCCAGTTGAGGTCGTTCCTAGGGTTGATTAACTATTACCATAAGTTTCTGCCAAATCTATCCACGGTGCTGCACCCGCTGAACGCTCTTTTGCAGAAAGAAGTACCATGGAAGTGGAGCGAGGACTGTAAGAAGGCCTTTCGCAAAAGCAAGGCATTGATCACCTCAGAGGAAGTGTTGGCTCACTTCAACCCAACGCTACCTATTCGTTTAGCTTGTGATGCTTCTCCTTATGGTATTGGAGCAGTACTCTCACACAAGTTGCCAAATGGCTTGGAAAGGCCAGTCGCATTTGCATCCAGATCATTTACCTCCGCTGAGCGCAACTATGCTCAGATAGATAGGGAGGCTCTCAGCCTTGTGTGGGGAGTAAAGAAGTTTAATCATTACCTGCAGGGCCAGAAGTTTACACTGCTGACAGACCACCAGCCGTTGGTATCCATTTTTAACCCTAAGAAGAGTGTTTCGGTGATGACAGCACAGAGGCTCCAGAGATGGTCCCTTTTCCTAGGGGCACATCAATATCAGATAGAATTCAAAGGTACAAAGCAGCATGGTAATGCTGATGGGCTGTCGCACCTGCCACTACCTACTGAGGAGGAGGCACCGACGGTTGACCCGGTGGAGTTATTTCACTCGACCATCATCGAATGTTTACCTGTCACCAATGCAAATATTGAAAGGGAGACTAGGAATGACCCGACACTGTCCCGGGTCTACGAATTGACAGTAAAGGGATGGCCAGCCCATGGTGATCCACTGTTACCGGCATTCTCAGCAAGACGAGAACAGCTGTCCATCTGTCAGGGAACATTGATGTATGGAACAAGGTTGATTATCCCTCCTAAGTTAAGAGAGAGAGTTCTAAAAGAACTACATGAAGGTCACCTGGGGGGAGTCAATATGAAAAGCCTTGCTAGGGCTTATGTGTGGTGGCCGGGTATCGACCAACAGATAGAGGATCTGACGAAAAGCTGCTCAGGGTGCCAAAAAGTCCAAAATGCACCTCCAATTGCACCGCTGCATCCATGGGAATGGCCTTCAACCCCATGGCAACGTGTACATATTGACTTTGCTGGTCCATTCATGGGTTCCATGTTTTTAATTGCGGTGGACGCACATTCTAAATGGCCAGAAGTGATTAAAATGATTACCACTACCTCGGAGAAGACGATCGCGGTGCTAAGAACGATATTTGCAAGAAATGGATTGCCAGAGCAAATATGTTCAGACAACGGACCACAGTTCATGTCAGAGGAATTCCAGAAATTCCTGAAGAAGAATGGGGTGAAACATTATACCTCTGCCCCATATCATCCAGCTACGAATGGGCTGGCCGAGAGGTTTGTACAGACGTTCAAAAAGGCAATAAAGGCCATGAGCGAAGATCAGATTCCACTGCAACACAAGGTGGACAATTTCCTACTGGCATATCGAAACGCCACCCATGCAACAACAAACCAAAGTCCTGCCATGATGTTCTATAACAGGAGGTTGCGGTCCAGGTTGGACTTGTTAAAACCAAATGTGCGGAGGGAAGTCGAAAACAAACAGTTCCAGCATATCAATAACAAGCCCACTCGGAGTTTTGAAATAGGACAACCGGTGTTAGCCAGGGACTATAAAAACGAGAAATGGCAATCTGGAACAATTCGGGCCAGACAAGGACCCCTGATGTACACGGTAGATGTTGGTGAAAATGTAATGCGACGTCATGCTGACCAACTGGTGGGATCGAGAACAAGGGTCGAGCCCATGGTTACGACAGAGACAACCGTGGAGGAAGTTAGTGAACCTGAAGCATCTACCTCAGAAGTGAATATACCTGATGATGATGTCCTATCCATAGGGGATCAACTAGATGAGTCACCCCAGCAACGAGAACCAGAGACCCCTGAAAGGCGTTATCCGTCTCGGATCAGGAGGCCTCCTCAGAGACTGAATCTGTGAACTGTTTTTACATGAAGTTGTGTATATATGTTATTATGTTATGTTTAATGGGGAATATATACTGTTAAGCTAAAAAGGGAGGATTGTGGTGTATGTAACCATTCCACCTTTAAGAGAACTATTTTAAGAGATGCACTACTTTATCTTGGCTGCTGTATACTGTAATACCGGTGGTGACCACACCGGTATATAAGTGCTGTGTAATGATTTATTGGGCAGTTCAGCCTGACCTCCGACTAGTAAAGACCTGTTGAATTTACTCTTGTGGTCTGTGTGCAGTGATTCTTATTAACAATAACTAGAACACACAGACTTAACAGTTCCAGATCTCAGAGATGGCCCAGGATCGATTACTTATTTCCTCCTCTAATTCTGGCCTTTTGAGCATCACTGATTTTAATCGCTCAACCATTGGTGGCCGCCAAGGCCCTAAGCTCTGGAATTCCCTCCCTAAACCTCTCCGCTCTCTACCTCTCTTTCCTCCTTTAGGACGTCCTAGTTGCAGATTTCCACTGCTTTATTTTGAGGAGGTCCCCGCTCCCACTCCCTCTGGACTGGAAATATCGGGAGGCACACAACCATGCAGAAGCCTGGCAAGCAATGGGCCTGTCCAAAAATCTACTCCTGAAAATATCATATGCCCACATTACACCCCTATCGCACTAATGTTTTTATGTTTCTGTGACAGTGAGGAAATTCAGGGCCATTATAGACACTAGTTCTAAACCGTGAATTGACACCACTCCTCCAGTCTCCGGGTTTGGAATGGAGCCCGAGTCCCTTAAGCTTAACTCTTACTGTTTAATCTGTCCTCTACATCTCAGGTCCCCATACTCCGAGGGTCAGTTCTTTTCTATTTGATGCCCTAAGGTGGTGGTGGGTCCTCTTCTTGAACTGTAGCGATTGTTTATCCAACTGAGTATCGGTCATGTGGCTATATTGGGTAGAGGGTGGCAGATTCCTGACCGTTCCCTGAAGGGCATATGGGAACCAGTACTGGGCCCAGAAATTCGGGTCTCCACGGGTGAGTACACACGGGGTACTCACCCGTAGGCCCAATGGAAGTGCCAGTTTCGTGCATGCACTGCGCATGCGCGGGAAACCGGAACTTCCGTTCCCTTAAAGGAAGGGGTTCAGAGGTCGGACGCGTGCGCATGGAACTTACGTTTTTTTTGCAGGTTTCTCCGGGAGGGTAAGTCTCCAGGAGTTACACATGTAAAAAGCAGGCACAAGGCTGGCTTTTCACAAGGTAAGTGGTGAATTAATTAAAATGAAAACGTTTTTTCCACAAGTTTATTATTTTTAAATACTTTAATGAAAGGTAAGTTTATTTTTAGCCCTGTTAGAAAATGTAATTAATTTTTTCAAAATTTTAAATTATTATTTAAACGTTATTTTATGTAATTTATAGTTATTTTAAAAATGTAATTAAAAAAAAAATTATTTAAGTTTTAGTGATGTTTTAGGGCTTATAGTATTTATAGTTTTGACAGCTCTTCCTGTCAATTTTATGAATGGGCACTTCCCTGCTACCATTGGCTCTCCGTGGCCCACGTGATCCCAGGGGACGCATCGAAATAACTGCGCCCCTGGGATACGCAAGCACTGCGTGCCGGCAGTTGGAGGAGGCCCAGGATCGGAATCCCACGGGGGCCCACAGCTCAACGGCCGGCCCGCTAGGTAAGTGCAGGTCGGGGGCTTGCACCCGCGGGAAGCCTCCGACCCGAATTTCTGGGCCATTATGGTTTTTATGATAATCTGGCAGGTTTCATGGTCACTCTTTCTGGTGCCAGCCCACATATTACCAGATTTATAGAATTCAATTTCACAACTTGTTGCAGTAGCCCAGCCCCATATCACTACATCACAGTGCACTAGCACAGACACACGGGTGCACTGCTACCCACTTGTAAAACTGGAGTTCACATGAATTGTACTTAAATGGCTCCCAACAAAATATCACATCAATAATGAGCAAAGGATACCCACTGAGAACCCATCCCAGGGAGAAATGAGGAGCTGCCAGAGGGCAGGTAAGGGGTGAATCCAGGACGTAGGGGCAGCTTGGAGAGGGGTCAACTCTCAGTCAGGGGTGGGAGCTGCCTGGAAGGGACAGTGTCTCTCATCCAGGGAGTTGGTCTGGAATGGAAGCACCCTTTCTGGATCATGTTCCTTGATAATACTAAGGGTGAGCAATTCAAAGATCTCTTCAATTAAAAACGCCTTAATTAGGCAATGTCTACAGTAGAAAGTGCCATGAAACTCAGAGAAATAGATTGTACTCTTAAAAACCTGCATCTTACCGCGTCAAATCCTTTTTCAAACTCCACGGAATTGGATGGAGTTATGTGAACCCTTCCCTTCTCAGTCGCTTCAGTCCAACAAACACTTTGGGCTGGATTTTCATTCAGGGGCGGGATGGGGTCGTGTAATCCGCATTTCGTGTTATCCACCCGAATCTAAATGGATGTGGGAGATTGATGCAATTTTAACTTAATTGTCCAATTGAGTTCCAACGTGTGGGAACCCTTGGCAAATGAGTTTTTCCAGTCTGAAAGTCGCCTCTGATGAAGTCATCATTGCTGCTGCCTTGCTTCTTCTGCAGACTGCCAACCTTTTGGCCTTTGGTGTGACTGGGACCTGGAGGCACCATGAGCAGCGGGAGAGCTAAGTCTGCTCCCAGATTCGATGATGTGGCCCTGCAGGCATTAGTTGATGGAGCTAGAGCACATAAGGAGGTGCTCTTCCCTTCTACAGGGAGGAAGAAGCCTCCCCAGCAGACCAAGGCTGTGTGGATACAGGTGGCAGAGGAGGTCAACTCCTTAGCAGTGACCCGCAGAACCTGGATACAGTGTAGGAAGAGATTTCATGACCTTCTGCGCACTGGAAAAGTGAGTATGATTTTCCCATCACCCTCAATCTGATCCCCATTGCCTTTCCTCACCAGCACTCAGCTTTAGCAATCTCTTCCTCCACATCCCACTTGACACTGACATCCATGCACCCTCACCCATTCCCTTTCTCTCTATGGTCACATTCACCTAACTATTCAACGATGCAGCCCTCACACTCCCCATCACTGTGATGCTATGCAAACAACTGACAACACACAGGGAGGGCCCTTGGTCTTGCCACCTCACTCCATCTTTGTCTCCTTCTAAGTATCTATGCTATGGAATCTCTACACTCACTCTTTCATTCTCACTCAACCTCCACTTGTCTCCCTCATTGCAGGAAAAGAGAGCTCACAATAAGCGAGAAAGAGCGAGGACAGGAGGAGGGACACCCTCACTAGCCCACCTCACCCCCTGGGAGGAGGCGGTCCTGGAAATCGTTGGAGTTGAGGAAGATGCGCAAGTGGGGGACGGATAGACGGGTGCAACACAGCAAGCTGGTGACAGAATAGTTTTCCATCTCTCTCATTGACATTGCATGAGTCGCTGATAATGATTCTGAAGCTCTAACGGATGGACTTATGAGCATTTGCAATACGCAATGTGCATGTAACCTTGGCATCATATCTCTGACTTTTCTTTTCTCCCCCACAGGACCATCGCAAGCAGCCGTCCCCACTAGCCAGAAGGAACAGCCTGAGCAGCCAGACTCCTCAGAGGAAGCAGCAACCTCTGAGGGTGCAGCGTCAGCAGAATTCAGCGCACCCAGCAGTGTTGTCACCTGGTGTATCACAGCTCACAAGTGAGCATCAGCAGATTGTGGAGACAGGGACAGCAGTGGAGAGTCCTAGTCGGAGGGCGCAGGACTCTGCCAGCTCGGCTCAGCTGCATGTCGACCCTCTGCCTCTGGGCCCATCCAGAAGATCAGCGGTGCTAGAACTCCAGGAACAGATGCAGGAGTCTCTGGCAGGTTTTGTCTCCAGGGTCGCTGTGAGTGTGGAGCGAATGGAGGAGTCCATAGCGAACATGAGCAGAGCCTTTGTGGAGTCATTGGCGCATGAACGCATCACCACGAAAAGGATGGCAACCTCCGTGCAGATGATGGCAACCTCCGTCGAAAGGATGGCTACAGTAGACGAGAAGATGGCTGCGGCCATGGGGGAGATAAGCCGCCAGAGTGCAGAAAACATGGTGAGTGTTCAGAATAGAATGACATCTCTGGAGGAGTGATGGTCATCTATTGAACAGAGAAACCAGACCTTCATGGAAGTCCTTTTGAGTAGGACTGCCAGTGTAGATACGGGTCCCCATGGCCCCCCTGATGTGCAGCAAGGTGCTCTCAAGCCACTTGCAGACGCTGAGGGAGGCCTGACCCATGAGAAGGAGGTTGGTGGCAGACATCAAGGAAGTGGGGGCTCCTCTCCAAGCGCTCACACTTCCATGCCACTGCAGAGCCCTCGGTCAGAGCCCCACCAGAGTCCACACCCAACTGAGATCGGCGTCTCAACCCCTGCACAGCCGCAGGAGCAGCAGACTGTTGATGAACCCTCACAGGCTCGCAACCCCAGAGGACACCCGCCAAAGGTATCGAGACAGGAGCAGCAGGAAAGTGAGCAAGGGGCCTCCACATCTGCTGAAGCCACAGGGGAAGGACCACGTAGGAGCACGTGAAAGAGAAAGATACTGCACAAATAGTCACAAGGGTAGTCACTTGGGTGAAATTTGATGTATTGTTAGAAAAAGCCATCAGATTAATAATGTTAATAAAAAATCTGATGGCTACTGCTGTAGTTGTGACATGTGTCATTTCGCGAATGGGACTTTCACATTGAGGATGACGTAAGAAAACTACTAGGCACTTGGTCTAAGCGTTAAACAAAGCTTTAATCAACTGTTTTACAACATGGACGTCTAGTTGTGTCCTTCACTAGTTCCTGTTAAGAAAGCCCTGCACAAGCTGGGCCCGTGCCCGAGTATTTATACTCTCCCTGGACAGCGCCACCCGCAGGCCGCTCAGTTGATTCATGTCAGAGGGCTTAGGATTACTTGCAATTGTCAGTATGCTGGTCAATTAGCTAGTAATCCACAGGGTCTTGGCCATTGTCGATGCTCAGGTAAAAAGCTGCAAGGCAAAAGTGCTTGTTTGGCTAGGCTAAGCAAATCTGGCAAAGGTGAGTGCATTCCTTGCATCCCGGGCAGCAATGTTCTCGCGTAATGCTGCCGCTGGTTGATGGGCCTCTGCGGGATGTTCGTTTTCGCTTTCCTCCTCCTCCTCCTCCTCCACCTCCTCCTCATCATCATCTGAGGAGGATATGTGAGGAGCCACTTGGTCCTCAGGAATCTGCAAGCCACGACGCTGTGCCATGTTGTGAAGTGCACAGCAAACCACGACGATTCTGGAGACCCTGGCTGCTGAGTACTGCAGGGCTCCACCGGATCTATCCAGGCATCTGAAGCGCATCTTCAGCAAACCGATGGTTTGCTCGATTATGGCTCTGGTGGACATATGGCTGGAATTGTAGCTCTCCTCAGCTTCGTTGGATGGGCTCCTCAACGGAGTCATTAGCCACGTCCTCAGGGGATAGCCCTTGTGTCCAAGTAGCCATCCGTTAAGTTGGTCTGGTGGACTGAATAGCGGAGGCACACTAGACTGGCGCAGTATGAAGGAGTCATGGCAACTGCCAGGGTACTTGGCACAAACATGCAAAATTTCCTTCTTGTGGTCACACACCAGCTGAACGTTAAGGGAGTGGGAGCCCTTGCGGTTGACAAAAATACCTGGATCAGATCAGCCATGATCTTATGAAATGGCAGAGCAGGCTCGAGGGGCCGATTGGCCTACTCCTGCTCCTATTTCTTATGTTCTTATGAGTGCAATGGGGTGCCTTAAGGGTGTGTGCAGTCAACAACGATCTGCACCCTTGGAAAGCCTGCCAGATTAGCTGATCCAACTGCTCGCGCTGTGACACTAGCTTGATCCTTGGTGAAATGGATGTGATTGTGCGCGATGGCAGAGGGCATCGGTTACCTGCGTGATGCAAGTGTGTGCGGCCGCCTGGCAGATGCCGCTGATGTCTGCTGCTGATCCCTGGAATGAGCCTGAGGCAAAAAAGTTGAGTGCGGCGGTGACTTTGACGGCAACTGGTAAGGCTTGTCCACCTGGTCCTCTGGGCTGCAGGTATTGTTGCAGCATTGCGCAGATGTCACTCACTACCTCTCGCGAAAGTCGGAGCCGCCTTTGGCACTGCTGCTCACTCATGTTGAGGTAGCTGGCCCTGTGTCTGTAGACCCTGTTTGGGGGGGTATCTCCTGCGCCGACGGGCTTCCATGCGCTGGCCCCTTCTGGCCTGTGCAGCTTCAGGTGGGTGAGCAGCAACCTGGTGCTCCTGCTGGTGCTGCTGCTGTTGGTGTTGCTGTTGTTCCTGGTTCTGCTGTTGTTCCTGGTACTGCTGGTGCTGCGACTGGTGCTCGAGCTCATCTAATGCCCAGAAGGGAAGGAAATAAATGGCTCCCATGCTTCTGGTATATGCCTCAGGTAAGGAAGCGCTCAGTGAAGGTGGCGAGAGGGGTTCCCCAGGAGGTCACACTGGAGATGGGTGTCAGGCTCCAAACTTCCACAGCTGTGGTTAAGCCTTCTAAAAGTTCCCCCACACCTGAGACAACAAAGTCCTGCCACCTGCAAATGATGGCTGATCAAATCTCCTCTTTAATGGTTGAGCTGCAGCTGATAGTCAGCAATCCAATTGTGCTCCCGCCAGGTTTCACCGTCGTGTTTCAGACCAGGCGTGTTTCACGTGGGGAAAGGGTTAAAATTACAAAGGCCTTTCAAAATGGGATTAAAGAGGCAATTTAGTGCTTGTTAAGGGCCTTAACGGCCTATCCCGCCTCTTGGAGGTGGGACCGAGTTGGGACCATTAGACACGAATGAATTAAAATTGCTCGGAGGCGGGATGGAGACGGGGTTGGTCCCGCCCGCTTTCGCGATTTTAACCCCCCACACGCTTCCAAGCCCGCCTCCATGGCTCAATGAAAATCCTGCCCTTTATATACAACAGCTTCACAGGGGAGGCAGAGGTAAAGACACAATGGGCAGCAACACTGACAGAGGGCACAAGGTGAAGTATTAGCATCTCTACACACAGCTACACAGCAATCATCCTTCAGAATGGGTACATTCCTGGGATATTGGTACAATTTCTGGAGTGTAGCAAACTGATCAGATTGGATAGGCTTCACCTAATCTTGATTGGTACCATAGAAACATAGAAACATAGAAGATAGGAGCAGGAGTAGGCCATTCGGCCCTTCGAGCCTGCTCCGCCATTCAATGAGATCATGGCTGATCATCCAAATTCAGTACCCTGTCCCTGCCTTCTCCACATATCCCTTGATCCCTTTAGCCTTAAGAAATATATCCAACTCTTTCTTGAATATACTTAATGAACTGGCCTCCACCGCCCTCTGTGGCAGAGAATTCCACAGGTTCACCACTCTCTGGGTGAAGAAATTCCTCCTCATTTCAGTCCTAAATGGCTTACCCCTTATCCTTAGACTATGACCCCTGGTTCTGGACTCCCCCGCCATCAGCAACATCCTTCCTGCATCTAGTCTGTCCAGGCCTGACTGAATTTTATAGGTTTCGATGAGATCCCCTCTCAATCTTCTAAACTCCAGTGAGTATAAGCCCAATCGACACAATCTCTCCTCATACGTCATTCCTGCCATCCCAGGTATCAGCCTGGTGAATCTTCGCTGCACTCCTTCCATGGCAAGAACGTCCTTCCTCAGGTAAGGCGACCAAAACTGCACACAATACTCAAGGTGTGGTCTCACCAAGGCCCTGTACAACTGCAGCAAGACATCCTTGTTCTTGTACTCGAACCCTCTTGCTACAAAGGCCAACATACCATTTGCCTTCTTAACCACCTGCTGCACCTGCATGCTTACCTTCAGCGACTGGTGCACAAGAACACCCAGGTCTCTTTGCACTTCCCCTTCTCCCAATCTATTGCCATTCAAATAATAATCTGCCTTCCTGTTTTTGCCACCAAAGTGGATAACCTCACATTTATCCACATTATAGTGCATTTGCCATGCTTCTGCCCAATCACCCAACCTGTCCAAATCGTACTGGAGTTTCACGACATCCTCCTCACACCATACCCTCCCACCCAGCTTTGTGTCATCTGCAAATTTGGAGATATTACATCCAATTCCCTCGTCCAGATCATTAATATATATTGTGAACAGCTGGGGTCCTAGGACCGATCCTTGCGGTACCCCACTAGTCACTGCCTGCCACTCGGAAAACGACCTGTTTATTCCAACTCTTTGCTTTCTGTCCGCCAACCAGTTCTCTATCCAAGTCAATACCTTGCCCCCAATCCCATGTGCCTTAATTTTGCACGCTGATCTCTTATGCAGGACCTTATCGAAAGCCTTCTGAAAGTCCAAATACACCACATCCACTGGTTCTCCCTTATCTATTTTACCAGTTACATCCTCAAAAAATTCCAGTAGATTAGTCAAGCATGATTTACCTTTTGTAAATGTCCTTGTAGAAGGAGTAAGCAAGGCAGTGGGGGAGGATTTAAACTGGTGGGGTGTGGGTTGGGAAACAGAACAGGTTGAAAAGAACAAAAATTAATGGTATCAATAGGAGAAAGATAAAGTAAGATCAGGAAAGTTTGAAGGACAGGCTTACATAAGAACATAAGAACATAAGAAATAGGAGCAGGAATAGGCCAATCGGCCCCTTGAGCCTGCTCCGCCATTCAATAAGATCATGGCTGATCTGATCCTAACCGCCAATCTACTATCACAGAACCATCTCCTGAATCTAACAGAATTAGACACACGAAATAGGAGCAGGATCAGGCTACACGGCCCCTGGGCCCGCTCCGCTACCCACAGGGCCATGACCGATCCGAACCTAGACTCATGTCCAAATTCCTGCCCGCTCCCCGTAACCCTTATTCCCTTTACTTCTAGCAAACTGTCTATTTCTGTTTTAAATATATGTAATGATGTAGCTTCTACAGCTTTTTGGGGCAGCATATTCCATGGACCTACCACCCTCTGAGTGAAGTAGTTCCTCCTCATCTCAGTTTTGAAAGAGCAGCCCCTCATTCTAAAACTATGCCCCCTAGTTCTAGTTTCACCCATCATCGGGAACATCCTCCCCGCATCCACCCGATCCAACCCCTTCACAATCTTATATGTTTCAATAAGATCGCCTCTCATTCTTCTGAACTCCAATGAGTAGAGTCCCAATCTACTCAACCTCTCCTCATATGTCCATCCCCTCATCCCCGGGATTAACCGAGTGAACCTTCTTTGTACTGACTCGAGAGCAAGTATGTCTTTTCTTAAGTATGGACACCAAAACTGTATGCAGTATTCCAGGTGCGGTCTCACCAATACCTTGTACAACTGAAGCAATACCTCCCTATTTTTATATTCTATCCCCCTAGCAATGAAAGCCAACATTCCATTGGCCTTCTCAATCACTTGCTGCACCTGTATACTAACCTTTTGAGTTTTGTGCACCAGGACCCCCAAATCCCTTTGTACTTCAGTACTTTCCAGTTTCTTGCCATTAAGATAATAACTTGCTCTACGATTTTTCCTGCCAAAGTGCATAACCTCGCACTTTCCAGTATTGTATTCCATCTGCCAAATCTCTGCCCACTTACTTAGCCTGTCTATGTCCCCTTGTAGGTTTTTTATGTCCTCCTCACTCACTACTTTCCCTCCCATCTTAGTATCATCTGCAAACTTTGATATGTTACACTCGGTCCCCTCCTCCAAATCGTTAACATAGAAACATAGAAGCAGGAGTAGGCCATTCAGCCCTTCTCTGCCATTCAACAAGATCATGGCTGATCATCCAAACCCTAGCACCCAGTCCCTACACCGACAGCCATCCCACCCAAGCCCTATCCCCGTAAATTTAATCCCCCTAACACTAAGGGACAATTTTTTTTTTATCATAGCCAATCAACCTACCCCGCGCATCTTTAGACTGTGGGAGGAAACCGGAGCACCCGGAGAAAACCCACGCAAACACGGGGAGAATGTGCAAACTCCACACAGACAGTCACCCGAGGCCAGATTTGAACCCGGGTCCCTGGCGCTGTGAAGCAACAGTGCTAACCACTATGCCACCGTGCTCATATAGATTGTACAGAGTTGGGGACCCAGCACTGACCCCTGCGGAACACCACTAGTTACTGATTGCCAGTCTGAGAATGAACCATTTATCCCAACTCTCTCCCTTCTGATAGATAGCCAATCCTCTATCCATGCCAGAATATTACCCCCAATCCCGTGATTTTTTATCTTAAGCAATAATCTTTTGTGTGGCACCTTGTCAAATGCCTTTTGGAAGTCTAAATACACTATGTCCACTGGTTCCCCTTTATCCACCCTATATGTTACTTCCTCAAAGAACTCCAGCAAATTTGTCAAACATGACTTTCCCTTCATAAAACCACGCTGACTTTGTCCTATTAAATTATGATTATCCAAATGTCCTGTTACTGTCTCCTTAATAATGGACTCCAAAATTTTACCTACCACAGATGTTAGGCTAACCGGTCTATAGTTTCCAGCCTTCTGTCTACTGCCCTTTTTAAATAAGGGTGTTACATTAGCAGTTTTCCAGTCTGCCGGGACCTTTGCTGAGTCCAGGGAGTTTTGGAAAATTATTACTAATGCATCCACAATCCCTACCGCCACTTCCCTAAAGACCCTAGGATGTAAGCCATCAGGTCCAGGTGATTTATCCGCCTTGAGTCCCATTATTTTACCGAGTACCACTTCCTTAGTGATTTTGATCGTGTTTAGCTCCTCCCCCCCTATAGCCCCCTGTTTGTCCAGTTAGTGTCCTCTACTGTAAAGACTGATACAAAATATTCATTCAGTGTTTTTGCCATCTCCATATTTCCCACCATTAATTTCCCGGTCTCATCCTCTAAGGGACCAACATTTACTTTAGCCACCCTTTTTCTTTTTATATAACTATAAAAACTCTTACTATCTTTTTTATATTTTTTGCTAATTTACTTTCATAATCTATCTTCCCTTTCTTAATCAATCTTTTTGTTATTTTTTGCTGTCTTTTAAAGTTTTCCCAATCCTCTATCCTCCCACTAGATTTGGCTACCTTATATGCCCTTGTTTTTAGTCGAATGCTATCCTTAATTTCTTTACTTAGCCACGGATGGCTGTCTTTTCTTTTACACCCTTTTCTTCTCAGTGGAATATATATTTTTTGGAAGTTGTAAAATAACTCCTTAAATGTACACCACTGATCATGTATCGTCTTACCCTTTAATCTATTTTCCCAATCCACTCTACTCAATTCCGCTCTCATACCTTCATAGTCTCCTTTATTCAAGCTTAGCACGCTTGTTTGAGATCCAACCTTCTCTCCCTCTAATTGAATATGGAATTCAACCATGTTATGGTCACTCATTCCAAGGGGATCCTTTACTAGGACATTTTTAATTAATCCTGTCTCGTTACACAGGACCAGATCTAAGGTTGCTTGCCCCCTGGTCGGTTCAGTTACATACTGCTCAAGAAACCCATCCCTAATACATTCAATGAACTCATCCTCAAGGCAGCCCTGCCCAATTTGATTTGTCCAATTAATATGATAGTTAAAATCCCCCATAATTATAGATGTTCCCTTATTACAAGCCTCAACTATTTCCTGATTGATACTCCGTCCAACAGAGTTGCAACTGTTCGGAGGCCTATAGACTACGCCCACTAATGTTTTTTCCCCTTATTATTCCTTATCTCCACCCAAACTGTTTCATTATCCTGATCTTTTGACCCAATATCATTTCTCTGTATTACAGTGATTCCTTCCTTTATTAACATAGCCACCCCACCTCCCCTTCCTTCCTGCCTGTCCTTCCTGATCATTAAATAACCTGGCATGTTTAATTCACAGGCATTGTCACCCTGCAACCATGTTTCTGTAATGGCCACAAGATCATACCCATATGTAGTTATTTGTGCCATTAACTCGTCTATTTTGTTACGAATGCTACGTGCATTCAGATAGAGAACTTTCAAATATGTTTTGTGACACTTAGTTCCTGATTTTGCCCTTTTTATTACTTTACCTTTTACTCCATACCTTCTGCCCCTTCCTGACATGCTCTGGTTTTTAATTTCCCCACTGCTACCTAAGTCTCTGACCTTCTCTGTTGTCATTTTTATTATTTGCTCTCTAGGAACCTCCCCCCAACTAGTTAGTTTAAAGCCCTCTCTACAGCCCTAGTTATATGATCCACCAGGACTCTAGTCCCAGCACTGGCCAAGTGAAGCCCATCCCAACAGAACAGCTCCCTCCTGCCCCAGTACTGGTGCCAGTGCCCCAGGAAACAAAACCCATTTCTCCCACACCAGTCTTTGAGCCACGCATTTAACTCTCTAATTTAATTTGTCCCAGCCAAATTCGCTCTTGGCTCAGGTAATAATCCAGAGGTTATTACCCTTGAGGTTCTGTTTTTTAATTTGACCCCTAGTTGCTCATACTCCTTTAACAGAACCGGCTTCCTAGTCCTATCTACGTCGTTTGTACCAACATGGACCATGACAACTGGATCCACCCCCTCCCACTGCAAGTTTCTTTCCAGCCCAGAGGAGATGTCCTTAACCCTGGCACCGGGTAGGCAACACAGCCTTCGGGACTCTCGCTGTCGGCTGCAGAGAACTCTATCTATCCCCCTAATAATACTATCCCCTACCACTACAACATTTCTATTTACTCCCCCCTCTTGAATGGCCCCCCATTCCACGGTGCTGTGGCCGGGTTGCTCATCCTCCCTGCAGTCCCTGCTCCTGTCCCCACAGGGAATAAGAACCTCGAACCTGTTGGACAAGAGCAAGGGCTGCGGCTCCTCCAACACTACCTCCTGGATCCCCGTACCTGCCTCACTCATAGTCACACCGTCCTGTCCCTGACCATGGGCTACATCTGAATTAATTAACTTCATAGGTGTGACCACCTCCTGAAATACAGAGTCCAGGTACTTCTCCCCCTCCCTGATGTGTCGCAGTGTCTGAAGCTCAGACTCCAGCTCATCAACAGGGAGCTGGAGTTCCTGTAGCAGCAGACACTTGTCACAGACGTAATCACCGTGAGCCTCAATGGGGTCCACCGGCTCCCACATCTCGCAACAGTAACACATCACCTGCTCCATTCTATGTAATTAATTAAAATTTTTATTGTTAGTTATGGACACCCTCTGCCCTATTTTAGATGCTAGTATCCCCTTTAATTAATTGGATTTCAATTAAATCAATCCCTCTAATTACACCAGTTAAATGGTTTACCAACAGTCACTCTGCACCAGAAAGGCCTTATTAACTACAACCCACAGAGTTAAAGTTTGAAAAGAGCACCTAACACCCCACTTACCCTAACTCACACTTACCCAAACTCACAGCACTCTCTGCTGACTCGCACTCAGTGCTTGCTCGCACTAGCACTGGTCTTTTTATGCTGTTCGTTTACAGCCAAATGAGTCACCCCTGCTGATTGGTTAGAAACCTGGTTTCCACTGCCTGCTGTGCCAATTTACTCCTACTGCAGTGTAACCTTGTTTTACTCTTCTTAAACCAACAGAATCCCAAATATTTAACTTTTCCCCTTTACTTAAACTGCTTAAGTAATCTTATCAAGAATGATTTAAAGAGAAATAACAATTAAAGAACTCTCACACTTACCCAAACTCACAGCAGTCTCTGCTGACTCGCACTCACTCGTACCCCAGCAACACCAGAGGGAGTTCCTTCAGCTGGCCCATGAGGGGCCGGGAGCGGGACACCCCGGGCCTGAGACCACCTGGCAACGGGTGGAACAGGCGGGATGGTTGCCAGGACTCCGGGAGGACGTCCGCGAGTTCTGTGCTAGCTGTCTCGTGTGTGCTGCAAATAACCCCGACCCCCACAGAAGGAAGGTGCCCATGGGAGATGTTAGGAGGGTAGAGGGACCATGGCAGTCGATCCAGATCAACTACATCGGGCCCCTGCCCACCGCCCAGGGAGGCTACAAATACTGCCTCGTCCTGGTTGACGTGTTTTCCAAATGGGTGGAAGCCTTCCCCTGTAAAACAGCCACAGCACTGGGGACTGCAAAGATCTTGGTACGGGAGGTGTTCTCGCGGTGGGGACTTCCCCAGTTTGTGGAGTCCGACCAGGGAAGCCACTTCACCGGCCAGGTCATGCAGAACACCCTTATGCAGCTCGGTATTAAGGGGAAGTGGCACGTAGCTCACAATCCCCAGTCCTCAGGGATTGTGGAGCGCATGAACCACACCATTAAGGAAAGGTTGAGGAAAGAGACAGTGGTGTCACCCCAAAAATGGGCAGAAGCCCTGCCTCCAGTCCTCATGGGGATCCGGGCCAGCCAGTCCAAGAGTACAGGGTATTCCCTGCACGAACTCATGAACAGTAGGGTTATGAGGACCCCCACCCATGTCCTAGCCCCAGTCCTTACAGAAGGGTAGCTTTGAGAAATAGATCGGGATAAGTTCGCCCGAGGACTCCTCGAGCGCCTAAAACAAATTTATGGGCAGGCAGCAGGTAGTATGGGGAAGCAGCATCGGAATAACCGGTTGCTGCTCGAGCCCAACAAGAGCCATCAGTGGGAGCTAGGGGACCAGGTCATGGTTAGGAACTACGCCCGGGTGGAGAGTTTAGAGCCACTGTACATGGGACCTTATAGTATAGTCGATAGAGCCAGCCCCATGGTCTATGCGATAAAATTGCCCCGGCGCACAAAATGGTTCCATGTGAATCAGTGCAAGTTGTTTAAGCCGGAGGCAAGGAAACAGGCAGCTGGAAGTGAACCTGAGGTCAGAAATCCCCAGCCCGCAGCGGGTACAAGCTCACAGGCTGCACAGGCAGGTGCTGTGGCTTGTGCTAGGGGAGGAGCCATTCAGGACCAGTGCAAGCTGTTTAAGCAGGGGGACAGGAAAGGAGAGTTCTGGGACCCCTGTAGAGCAGGTCCGGTAGCAGCAATCCGGGACAAGGGAGGCACACAGGGGATAGTTTTGGCCCCGGACCAAAAGCAGGTCCAGGCCCAAGATTCCACATTTAAGGCCGCCCTGGTGAGGGAAAAGGATTTTGAACAGGATTACTGGCAGGCTGCCAGTTATATCAAACAATGCAGGTTGTTTGAGCCGGGGACAGGGAAACAGGCAGCTGGGATCGTACTTGAGATTAGAAAGCCTCAGCCTGCGGCGCGTACACACACACAGACTGCACATGCAGGTGCAGTCACGTGCGTGAGAGGAGAAGTCCCCCAACACTTGGCCCGAGCGATTACCCCTCTCTTGTGGGACTCCGGGGAGGAGCCTGAACCAGGTTTTAGACCTGAAGGGGAAGGCTCTCAGCCACCGGCAGCCAGTGGCAAGGGATTGCCTGTCCCCAGCCCAGGTTTGGGAAGGGAGGGACCCGAAGGAGGAGGTCCCCAGCCAGCAGGGAGTGTGACCCGAGCTAAGGGTCTGCTCGCCGGGGTAGCCCCACCAGCGACACTCCCTAGGAGATCTCTTCGGGTACTCCAGCCCAAGAAAGTATGGTCACCCACTTTCCAGTGGAATAGGGCGGACTCCTGAGTCAGGGAGAAGCCAAAAGGCAGAAGTCCCCAACCAGCAGCCATAAGCTGCGAGGGACCAGAAGTTGGAATCAGTCCAGCCACGCTGCAGGGAGCAGCCTGTGGCAGCCCAAACAGGGATTAGGCTGGCCGCCCGGAGACGGGCGGTGCTTGTATATAGTTTGTTCAAGTAATGTGTATAAAGCATTAAGGTAGAACGTGTGTAATTTTAATTTTATATTGCAATTCAGTAGTGGTAATTATTAGTGTGTAAGTTTTAAGTATGGAACCGTTCCAGAGTGTCTATGTGAGTCAAGGTCGCGGGACCTGATCACACTCCCCCGAGCCAGGGGA
Source organism: Somniosus microcephalus (assembly GCF_052327205.1). Lineage (NCBI taxonomy): Eukaryota > Metazoa > Chordata > Chondrichthyes > Squaliformes > Somniosidae > Somniosus > Somniosus microcephalus. Next base: position 77,971,507 of record NC_141005.1, read on the forward strand.
CCTGGCTAGATGTTTTACTTTTTAAGTCTTTTTCAGAGTTCCGGAAGGTACAGAGGACCAGCGTGTCTTCGGATGCTCAAGGAAGGAGCACTCCTAGCCCACGACGGGAGGGGTCTGCAGGAGGCAGATGCCCACAACATTTAAACTGTTATTGGAAATTCGATTAAGATTAAGAATTTACAAGCTTGTTAATTATTATATATATCTTGTATTATGTACTGGTCCCAACTCCAAAGGAGATAATGGGCCAGTAATTCCTGTCCCAACGTGTGAGTACGGTTGGGGTACTCACGCGTCTGGCCGGAGGAAATGTCGGTTTTCAGCATGCACAGCGCATGCGGGGAAAACCGGCATTTCCTGTCCTCTGAACGTAGGGGTTCAGAGGCAGAACGCGCGCGACTGCACAGGCAGCGCGTGCGCAGTAAAATTCCTTTTTTTTTTCAAAGTTGCGCGCGTGTAAAGGCCTCCGGTCTTTACACGTGGAAAAACAAGACGTAAGTATTTAGTTTTTCAGGTAAGTGGGCTTTTAGTACAATGTAGAAATTTTTTTTCTACAGGTTTGTTATTTTTAAAGAATTTACAGGATGGTAAGTTTAGTTTTAGACCCTAATTTTTAAAAATTTATTTTTTTCAAAAAATTGATTAATTGTTTAAAACATTTTTTGTAACTTATTTATAGTTATTATAATCAGTGGGATGTTTTTAAAATTTTTATTTAAAGTTAGTGTTTTGGCAGCCCATACTTTTCATGAGTTTGACAGCTCTTACTGTCAAACTCATGAATGAGTTTCCCCCCCCCCTGATTGGCTGCACAGTGCTCACCTGATCCCAGCCGGCACATCGCACTAACTACGCCGCTGGATCAGGTTAGCACAGCGCGCCGACAGCTGAACCAGGCCTGTGACAGGAAATGCAAGCAGGCCCGGGCTTCAGATCTCGGTGCGCAGGGTGAGTGCAGATCGGGGGCTTGCACGCGCGGCAAGCCCCCAATCTAATTTCAGGGCCAATGTGTGAATTTAGTTCCTAGCTGTAAGATTGTACCACTTGTTTGGAGTTAATTGGAACAAATTGCATATGCCTATGAATTGTTGTGTTTGCAGATTGTGAAAATTTAAAAATACATTTATGGCTGAAGAATAGTGCCATTTAATAAAGTGTCAGGTAATTGCATTTTAATTTAAAAAAAAGGGGGAAGCTCGTTTTCTTCCATTTATATTTTTAACAGATTTGTTTGGGGCTTGGTGGTAATCCCATTGAAGATATAGTATCGTGTTAAAAACTATGAATACAAGTGGTGCAGGGGCACTGGACCCCTCCATGCTTGAATTATTGTGAATACAAGTGGTACAGGGGCATTGGACCCCTCCATGCTTGAATTATTGTGAATACAAGTGGTGCACGGGCATTGGACCCCCTCCATGCTTGAATTATTGTGAATACAAGTGGTGCAGGGGCACTGGACCCCTCCATGCTTGAATTATTGTGAATACAAGTGGTGCAGGGGCATTGGGCCCCTCCATGCTTGAATTATTGTGAATGCAAGTGGTGCAGGGGCATTGGACCCCCTCCGTGTATTGATTATTTAACTAATCTTGTTTTTCTGTCGATAGATGCCTACCGTGTACTGCGATTCTCTTTGGGTAGGGGAGATGGAGGTGTCGGGGGATCAAAGATAGATCTAGATAAGTATAAGGGAAAGTTGTTTGTGGGGGGCGTCAGAAATTATTGCTCACCTTTGGACAGGATACTACAAGCAAGTTTTAGTATCCGATGGGGGACTGAAGGATTTCGCAATAATTTCAAAATTTTCTACAGCTCCGAAGATTATGTTTTTGATTAAAGATAAACCTGGGTAGAATATACCTTTAAAAATCCAGGGCATCAAAATGGCTGTCAGACCTCGTGGCAGAAGACAAAAGACAGTCTCTCTTCAAAGCACGGGCTGACAAAAAGGACTTGAAAGGCAACCTGTGTGTTTGTGAAAAAGGAAAATCAAAGATGGCTGTCCGGCCTCGTGGCAAAATACACAACACAAGGGCACGGAGCAGGCGTTCTCTGGTGAGCATAGATTTTCTGACCCATTACAAGGCAACTTAGATAGGTATTTAGGGGTGGGAATTAAGGGGAATTATTGTTAAATTGTGATTTTAGTCAATTTTCCCTCGTGTCCGTTCTCTCCTCCCCTATTAAGTAAGAGTGTTGTACTAAGCAAAGGTGCTGTAGTAAGTAAAGTGTACTGTATTAAAGGTGTGCTGCACCAGTTAAAAGTGCTGTATTTAAGTAAAAGAGTGTTGTACTAAGCAGGAGAGTGCTGTAGTAGACACTAAGTGTACTGTGAGAAGTAAAGTGCTGTATTTAAGTAAAGGAGTGTTGCACTAAGCAAAAGAGTGCTGTAGTGGACAATAAGTGTACTGTATTTAAGTAAAAGTGTTGGATTAAGCATAGGAGTGCTGTATTGATTATTTTCAATTTATTTCTTTTTATTTCAATAAATACTGGTCTGTTTTGCGCCCAACCACGAGAGTCGTTTCTGTCTACATCGCTGCTGAATAAGTCCGGCGGTCAGAACCAGGAAAGGGGAGCGATTCGAAACCGCACGGGGCTCTGGAGCAGCTCAGAGACTTCTGACTGGCCAGAGGCAATAACCCCAAACCCCACCCCCCCAATCAATTCCTACAGCACGGCCTAAAAAAGGCATCAACTCTGGCAACTTTTATGTACTGATGACTGAATTGCTTGGCTGTGGTGCCTTTGTTTCTGGCAAAAAGTTAATGTGGGAAGTTGCATTGGAAGTAATTCCCTGAGTAACGGAGCAGAATTCAGCAGCCTTTGTGTGGAAGAAGTTGTAGTGTATGTACCCGTTTACCTTTAAGGGAATTATAGAATGTAACCGTTCGCCTTTAAGAGCACTACTTTAGGTGTGGCACTATTTGTTGGCTCATGTATACTGTAATACCGATAGTGACCACACCAGTATATAAGGGTTGTGATACGTTAACTAGGGCAGATTCGCCCGAACCTCTGAATAGTAAAGACCTGTTTTATTTGTTAATCTTGGAGTCTGTGTATTATTTGCAATACAACCCACAGGCTTTACAATGGCGACGAGGCCGATCGTACCCTGCGGCAACAGTAGTTCCTAAGCAACTAAGGAGCGTCGAAGTGAGGCACCCGCCCTCGTCGTTCTGCTGGGGGAAAACTCGAGGCTGCAGCGATAGCAAAGAGGAAGATTTTGGCATTGAAAACTTCCATCTGCAACAGGCACTGACGGTCCCTTCTGCCACAGTGAGGAGCGAGCCGATCGACAAGAGAGGCAAGGCTGCCACGGACTGTGAGTAAGGGAACAGTAAAAGAAAATAAGGAAGGAGTAAACCAGAGGATAAGGGCGGTACACTCGACCACGGTCGAGGGAGAAAGGAGCCAGACAAAGTCGGGTCCAGAGGCGCTGAGACCGGGAGCAGGCCGGGTGAGACAGAGCTGAGAAATCGGGAATTGGCCGAGAGCCAGTTCAGAGGCTGTAACTGTCCGCCGTCATCGGGGGTACCCAGAGCCGGTTGCCTGCCGCGGGAAGGAGAGCGCTGAAGCCGACGCACGGGCTGGGGATCTGAAAGCCAGCGGAGAGCGCTGAAGCTGACGCGCGGGCTGGGGGTCTGAAAGCCAGCGGAGAGCGCTGAAGCCGACGCACAGGCTGGGGACCGGTAGCCAGCGGCCGTCGCCCGAGGGGGAAAGTGTACCCCTCCCGCCAGGGGAAGAAGCGGGAAACCGCCATTGCCGTGGGCGGGGAGAACAGAAAAGCGCGGGGAAAACCGCCATTAAAGTGGGCGGGGAGAGCCGAGAAGCGCGGGAAAGCCGCCATTTTTCACGGGAAAACCGCCGGGGAAGAAGACAGAAGCGGGAAACCGCCATCTTAGAAAAATAATAAGAATTTACAGAAATACTGGTGTTGTTCTCAAGAAGAGAGGAAAACTAATAATAAGTAAAGAAATACTGGTGTTGTTCTCAAGAAGAGAGGAAAAATAATAATAAGTAAAGAAATACTTGTGTTGTGCTCGAGAAGAGAAGATGCCTAAGCGAGGAAATATTAATGATTTTGATGTTGAGATAGAGGACTGGGCCACGTATGTGGAACGCATAGAAATATATTGCAAAGCCAACGAAATTGAGGATGACGACAAGGCAATAACTTTGTTAAATTCGATGGGAGCAAAAACATACGGGCTCTTGAAACATCTAATAGCACCAGTTAAACCAGTGGACCAGACCTTCGAAGAGATCGTAGCAGTGCTGAAGGATCACTTGAACCCCACACCGTTGATGCTGGCTGAACGATTTAAATTTTACGCAAGAACCCAGAGGAAAGATGAAAGCAATGCGGAATACTTAGTCGAACTGCGTAAGCTAGCGAAATACTGCCAGTTTGGAGGGAATTTGACAGAGGCGCTGCGGGACAAGTTCGTATGCGACTTGGCCAAAGAAGGAACGCAGAAGCGACTTCTGGAAGAAAACGACCTCACACTGGACAGGGCTGTCCTCATAGCTTCATCGCACGAAGCTGCAGCGAAAGGAACGGCGGAAATGCAGCTAAAGGCGGCGGCACTCGGGGTGGACCAAATTATTGCAAGCACTTCCAAATGCTACCGTTGTGGAAAGACAACGCACGACCAGAATCAGTGCTGGTTTAAGAACCAAGAGTGCAGGAAATGTGGCAAACTGGGTCACATCGCGAAGGTATGCAGGTCCGGAAAGAAGACCAACAAGCAAAGGAAGCCACCACCACAAGAAAAGTACAACAAGGTGCATCAGGTGGCTGAAAAGAGTTCAGACGAACAAAATTCAGACTCAGACCCAAACAGCCAGGAGCTGGATAGTCTGAGAATCCACAATGTGGGTAAAGTAACTGATGTACAGACGATCTGGGTCACACTAAAAATAGCTGGAGTCCAAGTACGAATGGAGCTGGACACGGGATCAGCTGTATCAGTCATCAACCAAAAGGACTACCACCGGCTATTCTCTCACATACCCTTAAGAAATACTAAATTCGTATTACAGACATACACGGGGCATAACGTATACCCCATGGGAAAAATACGAGTCAAAGTGAGAGATAGGGGCAAAGAACACCCACGAATGAATCTGTACGTATTACCTGAGGGAGGACCACCACTCCTAGGGCGGGAGTGGATGCAGAAAATAAACATAGAATGGCACTACCTAAAAGCCATAGGGAAGGAGGACTCGGTGCAAGCTATCAGCTCAGATTCTGAAATGGATGATGATAAGACCAAGTCGAAAACGAAGACAGGCAGAAGGACTTATGGTACCAAGAAGAATAAAGCTGCAGAGCAGAACTCCAGGTTGACAGAGAATTCTGAGCCTGTTCAAGCAAAGGATTCATCCATGACGGAAGAACACCGAGCTCGGACGCAAACTTATGTCAAAGTACGACAACAAGTAGAACAGTTGAGTGATCGTCTCGTACAGGAGGTGAAAAATATGGAAAAGTTCTGGAACACCGAATGGGGGAACCTGGAAAGACTACAGAGACAGCTAGCTCAAGCAGAGAGCGACCATAGAGCCATCATGGCCAAATACCAATCACATTCCCCTGATGCTGTTCAGGAACTAGAATATTTACAGAATGAACCAAAGGAAGAGGAATCTTCAGGGAGCCAGGATTTTATTCCAGTTCTTCTTTACGACTCCTTACAAGCAGAGTGTGAGAAGTTGAAAGAACAGTATGAACAGGCCCAGGCTACAATTCAGAAGGGGGTTAACTCAGCAGCCTCCGAGAAGCTAGTTTCAGTAGAAGCATATGAACAACTAAAGGTTGAACATGAGCAAGAAGTCCAAAGGCTGCAGGAAATTCTTGATGAGCTCAAGGCCAAGACAGACTCATCGATAGAAGCTCCATCCATAGATGAGCAATTAGAGGTGAAAATCATGGCAGAGCATGAAAGACAGGATGTCCAAGAACTTATAAAAACATTGAAGGACACCCAAGACAAATATGAGGCGGCAATGTCTGAGGTTCAACAACTTGAAGAACAGATTCAACTGGGAATCCTTGCAGTGGAAGAACAGGACACTGTAAGAATGGTCCCTGAACATGAACTAGAGAGCATCAGGGCGCAACTTTTCCGAGCGCTGAAAGCCAAAGTTCAAGAGGAACGTAAGGTGGAAGTATTGGAGAAAGAGGTGGATGAAATGGAGAAGACTCTGATCCACCGTGTTCCCAGGGAAGAGTTAACGGTCGGCCAACTCCTTCATATGCTGAAGGACAAGACTCTACAAGGGGAACAATCTGAACACGAGCTTCAATCTTCAGGGGGAACGAGTTCGGAGCTCTCAAAAGTCACGGAGATAGCTGAGGTGGCAACACACATTTTACAAGGATGCCAAAAGTACGTTGAATCACGTCAAGGTGAATGCATGAAGAAGGCTTTTCAAGAAAGATGTTTAGGGAAGGAACCACCGTCAGCTAACGTCCAGACGGGTGAGGAGGAAGAAGAAGTCTCTCTCGCTGGCCTAACTCAGGATGAACCTGAATATTACCATGACCTGTTGAGTGACACTGAATATTATGAGGATGTGGTCTGCCCAGCTTGTGATGAAAACTCTCAAAGTGCTGAAATCCGGATGAAGCACTTAAGGTCTAAGGAACATAGAGAGTTGGTGGCGCTACAGATGGCAGCCGAGAAACGAGCTCGGAGAGTTTCAAAAAGGCAGAAAAGAAAAAGAAGAAGTCGAAAATAATAACTGTTTAAAATATTATTACTTCTACTACCTCAGTCCGAACACTACGAAAGGTGCTAAATTTGTAAAAAAAAATCCAGGGACATTATCAAGACAGCCAGTGGGTTGTATAAGTCCGCACTGCTGGTTCAACAGGACGAAAGTACAAGCTGTTAAAAAGGCTATGGAGGAGTCACGTTACCAGGTGAACCGGCTACACCAAAAAGATGCTGTCTGGGATGAATTAATACCAGAGACTGAATTTATGAACTGTTCCCACAGAGACTGAACCTGTAAACTGTTTCCACTGAGAGTATGTTTGTAAACTGTTATATAACGTTGACTCCATCGAGAGTATATCTGTAAATTGTTATATGACGTTGACTCCATCGAGAGTATATCTGCAAACTGTTTATATAAAGTTGAAGATTGTATGTTTAACGGGATTCTGTAAGTAAAAAGCTAAAAAGGGAGGATTGTAGTGTATGTACCCGTTTACCTTTAAGGGAATTATAGAATGTAACCGTTCGCCTTTAAGAGCACTACTTTAGGTGTGGCACTATTTGTTGGCTCATGTATACTGTAATACCGATAGTGACCACACCAGTATATAAGGGTTGTGATACGTTAACTAGGGCAGATTCGCCCGAACCTCTGAATAGTAAAGACCTGTTTTATTTGTTAATCTTGGAGTCTGTGTATTATTTGCAATACAACCCACAGACTTTACAGAAGTCTCATTCTTTGACTCTGGTGCCCTTTTCCTGAGAAACACCACTGTCTGCAGTGGGATTGAAAGTCACAGTACTAGAAAGCAATGTGAAATGCATCAATGCGGTAGCGTAAAAACGTAGATTTCTGAATCGCTGATTTTTAGTGTGGGAATTGGTTGAAAAGAGAAGCGTGATTTGAAACTTTATCCCCGAGGACAGTGTTAGGATTTTTGCAAGTTTTGTGAGGAAAAGAAGTTGGTCTGTGAGCATTGCCTTTAGTTTGTTGGCAAATGGCAATACCTTTGAGGTATTTGTGGTGGCCAGTTGTAAATTGAAGATGAGTTGAGCAGGCTTTTTGACGCTGGTTGTAATTGTGTGGATGAAAAGGTAATGTCAGAAGTGGGATTCGAACCCACGCCCCTAGAAAGGGACCAGAATTCACCAACCTCTGGTAAGGTAAGGATTAACAGTCCTTGAGTCTGGCACCTTAGACCACTCGGCCATCCTGACAACTGTGCACAAAGCCCATAGAAAAACGTGCTCCAAATTCTGCACACTTACTGAGCAGCATCACACTCATTCCTCTTGTGCAAACACACAACACACACACTCCATTCATTCTTCCTGCATGAATTAACCGGCAGTGCCAGTCATTAAGTTCATCATCTATGCAATGCAACTGTTGTATCTATGCTTTAATGCGTTCAATCAAGCATGTAGATATGTCGAATTAAATCAGAGTCAGGCAGACAGGCTTATAACTGCGATGTTCACTTTATTGCGTAAAATGGCCGACAGCCCTTTTCCCGGGTAATTCCCATAATGCAATGCACATTACATTACCGTATTGACTGGTGTCAAACTCGCAATCAATACACAACATCCCCCTTTTCCTTGGAAACAAACTTGCAGTTTACAAACAGTTGCTTACAATAACACTGCATAACTTATTTGGTTTATAAACTTTTTACAAACTTGTGTCTTACCACACAACTAAATAATTCCCAGGTTTAAACATTTAACATCACCCATGCAGTTCTCGCACAGTTTATGTTGTGACATAATCAGACAGTCTTTGGGGTTTTCTTTTAACCCTTTGAGGTCTGGCTGTATTGGGTATGTCTGACATGTTGGTGTCAGTGGGTATTGCCTGTGTCACAGTGGTATGTGTGTCAGGGTCTCCTATACTGTCCTCAGTCCCTTGTGTTTCCTCCTGCTCATGGAGTGTCTTCTTTGGTCCATTGGTTCAGTATTTCTTCACAAACGTAGTGTTTCTCGAGTAGCGTGCTCCGTCTGAAGATTCTACTACTACTTGACTCCCTGTTTTACTCAAAACTTTGTGGGGTGTGGCATTAAAAGGAGTGGTGAACTTGTCCACTTTGTCCTGCCGTACCAGCACCATGTCGCCAACTTCCACCTCTGAGTATTGTGTTCTCCGCTGTTCATCTGCGTACAGTTTGGACTTGCCTTTTTGTTCTGCGTCCCTGTCACGTACTTCCATGTCTGCGCACGACTCTGTGATGTCTGGCAGCTTTCCTCTCATTTTCCATTTAAAGAGCAGCTCTGCCGGGCTCTTTCCTGTCGTGGCATGGTCAATGCTCCTGTACACAGTCACATATTTTCTAAGTTCACGTTTCCAATCTAGTCCTTCTGACTGAGCAATTCTGATTCTCTTCATCAGCGATGCATTCTGGCGCTCAACTTCTCCGTTAGCCTGAGCCCATTTTGCTGTCATTTTCAGGTGTTTGATCCCGTTGTTTTCACAGTATTCTTTGAATAATTCAGATCTGAATTGGGGACCATTATCAGATTTGCAGGTGATTGGCAAACCATGACGGCTGAAGATTGACTCTAAACTATCAATAACCTTCTCTGTTGTTGTGGAGGTCATGATGTCGTATTCATAGTAGCAACTATAATAATCAACTACCACAAGAATGGAGTGGTTGGATGGCAAGGGTCCAAGTAAGTCTATAGCTACATCCTGCCAGGGGCCCTCCGGTAATGGTGTTGGTCTCAACGGTTCAGGTGGATCGGTTCTGGCTACTGTCTGACAGCCGTGGCACGCTTTACAGTGTTTTTCAGCTGCCTTGTCCATGCCAGGCCACCAAACCTTGGTTCTGAGATGTTGCTTTGTCCCAACTATTCCCAAGTGTCCTTCATGTGCTAACACCAGGGCTCGTGCGTGTAACACTGTGGGTAGCACGATGCGGGCTCCCCGAAGAACTAGGTACCCCACTACGCACAGCTCGTTTGCAATTGCTGCATAAGCTTTACAGTTCTCAAAATGTCCGTTTGTGATGGCCTTCCGTACCTCAATCAGCTCTGGGTCGGTAGCAGAGGCTTCCTCCACCTCTCTAGTAGTGAGTGCTTTTCGTGTCGCACTCACAGCTACAAAGCTCACGTATTCATCTGAGCCATGAGAATGTCTCTCCTGTTTTGCTGTCTCCCCCAGCAATCGTGACAGTGGGTCTGCAATGTTTTGCTTGCCTGGAATGTGTATCACCTTAAAATCGTACGGCTGTAATCTAAGTACCCATCTCTCTATATGGGCACAGGGTTTAGAGTGTGGGCCGTATATCACTTGTAATGGCTTATGGTCAGTTACCAAGTTAAATTTTCAGCCATACACATATGGATGCAGCCTCTCACAAGCCCATACAAGAGCTAAGGCCTCTCTCTCTGTTTGAGAGTATTTCCTCTCACAGTCTGTTAAACTACGACTTACATAGCATATTGGCACCTCTTGTCCCTGTTCGTCCTGAACTAGTACTGCGCCTAAACCTACAGGACTGGCATCTGCTATCACCTTGGTTGGTGCATCCTTATCAAAATATGCTAACGTGCCGGCTCTGGCCAACTCTTCCTTGAGTGCACTGAATGACTGTCTCTGTTGTGATCCAAATTTAAATGGTGTGTCTTTTCTCGTCAGGCGTCGCAGTGGCTCTGATAGCGTTGCAAACTGCGGGATGAATCTGCTACTGTATCCAACGAGTCCCAAGAGACTCCTCACCTCTGTAGCATTCTCTGGTTCCCGAGCTTCTGCCACCGCTCGCACTCTCTCTGCTGTTGGTCCGATGCCCTTTTCAGACAACAGGATTCCCATGAAAATCAATCAGTCCATGTTGAATTGGCACTTCTCTGAGTTTAGTGTCAGTCCACTTTCTATTAGTCTGGTCATGACAGCATGCAGGCGTCTGTCGTGCATTTCCTGTTCGTGTGCATGCATGATAATGTCGTCTGAGATGTTTTCAACACCCTCTATTCCAGCTAAGGCATTAGCTATCTCGTGCTGATATTGCTCACTAGCTGAAGATACACCGAATATCAGCCTCTTGTACCTGTATACTCCGTTATATACTGCAAACGTTGTGATTTCTCGTGACTCAGGAATCAGTTCTAGCTGGTGGTAACCCCATTTCAGGTCTAGCTTACTAAACACCATCGAGCTGTTCATACCTTGGAGTATCTCATCAATGGTAGGGATTGGATATCATTCCCTCACTATTGCCTGGTTTGCTCGTCTCATGTCTAGGCATAACCTTACATCCTTATCCGCTTTTGGTACAATAACCACAGGATTTACCCATGGGGTGGGACCAGTTACAGGTTCGATAATGTCCATGTCCCTCAATTATTTCATTTTGGCCTCTACTGCCCCCCTTAAGTTGAATGGTATACGCCTGAGTGGCTGGGCCACAGGCTTCACTTGTGGGTCGATATACAAACTGATCTGTTTTGTGTTCAGCCTTCCTACTCCCTGGAACACCTTTGGATACCGCTGTTCTAGTAGCTGTCTTACATCTACCACAGCTGAGACATCTGCGCCTATTTTTAAAACTCCCAGTTTCGTGGCTGTCTCCCTTCCTAGCAACGGCTCTCCATGGCCTTTAACCACAATGAACTCCACCTGCTCAGTTCTCTTACCTATTGTAATCCCACATGTGAATACACCTTTAACTGACAGTGGTCGGCTAGAACATAAGAGAATAACTTTCTCTCTGTCTTAGGGACATGTGACTGACACTTAATGTGTTCTGACTTTAATCCTTCCCATGTATTCTCATCTATCACATTACTAGTTGCACCCGAATCAATTAACATTCTCAGGTTTACCCACCACCCCCCCACACAAAAGGTAAGTCTCTCTGTCACGTTATTTCCAGTAACAGCAAATGCAAAGTCATTTTGTTCCTCTATATTGTTCACACTGTGTTTCTTTGTACCCTTTGTGCAGCATACTTTGGAGAAGTGGCTGAACCCGACACCGGACAGTTGGAAGCTGCAATGTGAGACGGATCTTGGAAATACATCGTCTACCTGGACTTTCAGAAATCCTTTGATAAGGTACTTCACACTAGGTTACTTCACCAGATAGATCTTGTGGTATCAGTAGGAATTTGATATGCTAGATTAGGAATTGGCTCCAATCCCACAGCCAAAAAGTTGTATTTAATCGATGTGGATCAACCTGGAGACTAGTGGTGTCCCCCAGGTATGGATCCTCAGCCCACTACGGTTCACTGTTTTTATTATTGACCTGGACAGTGGTGTTGGGAGTATGGTCAGTAAGTTTGCAGATGATCCCAAAAATCTGTGCAAGTATTAAGATAATAGTGTAATGTAATCAAATGCAAAGATATTTAGATGTGCTAAGGGAATGGGCCACACGATGGCAAATGGCATTTAACTTAGATAAATGCAGTCTCATGCATGATGGTAGGGCCAACACAGAATCCACATATCATTTCCAGGGCACAATACTGAAAGAGGTTGAGAGAAAAAGGCTTAAGGAGCTCGTCTATTTTCTTAAGAGCAGCATTAGCTAGAGGCGACCTGATAAAGGTTTATAAAATAATGAAAGGACTGGATAGCAAGGGCCAATTGTTAGATTATTCCAGTGTGACACATTGGGGAGGACCAGGGGACACAAGTTTCAAGCAGGCGAGAGTAGGAATAGACTGGATGTTAGGCGATCCTTCTTTCCCCAGAGAGTAATGAGCATCTGGAATGCATTGCCGCCTGGTGTGGTGGGTGCTGACTCTCTGCAGGTCTTCAATAAGGAGCTGGACCGGCTCTACACTGGAGTAGAGATTGCATCATAGAGGTCAGGGCTTAACAGATAACACTTGGTCCACGTGATCTCCTGGATTGGTTTTGATAACCTGAGGGGGTCGGAGAGGAATTTTCCAGAGTATTTTTTCCCTTATTGCCCCAGGGTTTTTGCTCTTTTCTCTTGCTTCTCCCAGATTACATGGCTGCGGAAGGGGGGCGGGGTGAAGGGTAGGAAGTGTCTAATCATGATGCTCCAGCCAGCATGTGTATAGAGCAGACTTGATAGACCGGCTGGTCTTTTCCTGCCCGTCAGATTCGTATATTCATAACACAAGTCACCTCCCATAGTCTGGGCTGACCATACACCCCCATTTTCCAGGGACACTCCCCGGATGAGATAATGTGTGTCCCCGGGCAAACAATGTCCCCGGAAGAGTCCCTGGTTCACGAAACTCATGCCCGATGTTGCGGAGTATTTTAAACCAACACTCGACACAAGGTTTTTAGATCGTTATTCGAATGGTCTTTAATACACCGGTGGGGAGACAATCTCTAACTGGCGCACCAGTAAGGACTTCTCTAAAATTATACAGTAAGCGTTACATATTTATACGTTCAAATGTCGTGTTAACCTTGTGCATATTCCGTTACACTGTTTTAATTGGCTTAAGGCCCGCGTGCACAGTTGCTGTTTGGCTAATTCCCTATCTCGCGTCACACAATATTTCGCCTATATGTTATTATCACATGATCTTTATGATCTCACCTGTTATTGTATTTTGTGACCGTTAGTAAAACCACATGTCCATAGTTTGTGGTTGGTGCTTCTGAGCTAATTTCATCTAACATTCAAAAGCATCGAAACTTTGTGGTCAACATGTCTGATCTCTGCCTGTCGCTGTCTCAACCGTTTCTAGGGTGCAAGCTGCATTGTTAATGTGGTGTATGTAACCTGTTCCACCTTAAGAGAACTTAAGCCTGTTCCACCTTAAGAGATGTACTACTTTCTCTGGCTGCTGTATACGTAATACCGGTGGTGACCACCGGTATATAAGCACTGTGTAGTAAGATTGTATTTCATATCGTCCTGACCTCCAACCAGTAAAGACCTGTTGAACTTTAAGCTTGTAGCCTGTGTGTTATTAATTACAACTAGAACACACAGACTTTACAGTGGCGACGAGTCAGATTCTTACCCTGCGGCAGTTATATCCACGGCGGCTTCGTCCACAGAACAGACGTCGAAGAGAGGTTTCCACCCTCATCACCCTGCTGGAAGACACGTCGCGCGGCAGACATCGAGAAACCAGAGTGCAGAAGACATCCTGAACTCGAAGCCTCCATCAGCGGCTGTCAGCTATCTTCTTTCTACCTCGGTAGTGGGTAAGCCGGGCAGCGACGCGACCAGAAAATCGGCCACGTTGGCTGTACAGACGGGGAGGGAAGACGGAGGAATAAGGGCGGTGAGATCGATCGCGACCGGAGATAAGGACCGGGCCGCATTCGGGCCGAAAGGCGCAGCGCGGGGACATCGATCGCGGCTGGTGATAAGGGCCGGGCCGCATTCGGGCTAAAAAGGCGCAGCGTCTGGGGGCAACTGAAGGCGCAAGAGCTGCGGTGAAGCGGAGACAGCGTCGGGGGAAGGGTGAAGACCGCCAAGCGCGGGAAAACCGCCATTTTGTAGGCGGAGGACGAAGACAAGAGCGCGGAAGCCGCCATCTTGGATAAAAATAAAAAGAAATTAAATTGCAACGATGCCTAAACATGGGAACATTAATACCTTTGATAGCGACATCGAAGATTGGGCTATGTATGTAGAACGCATACAAAATTATTGTAAAGCAAATAAAATCCCAGATGCAGAGAAAGCACTAACATTATTAAACTTAATGGGTGCGAAGACATACGGGCAATTGAAACACCTTGTATCACCAGATGAACCGGCGGATAAGACGTTCGAGGAGATTGTTACTGTCCTGAAAAATCACCTAAACCCCACGCCGCTGATGCTAGCGGAACGATTTAAATTTTACAGCAGAAGGCAGCTGAAGGATGAAAGCAATGCTGAATATTTAATGGAATTGCGTAAGCTAGCAAAGTACTGTCAATTCGGAACGAGATTGACAGAGGCGCTACGAGATAAATTTGTGTGTGGTTTATTAAAAGAAGATACACAAAAGCGATTGCTCGAGGAGAATGAGCTGACGCTTGAGAAAGCGGTCACTATGGCAGCAGCACACGAAGCCGCAGCGAGAGGCACGGCAGTAATGCAGCTACGGTCACCGGAACTCAGTACAAATAAATTGGGTTTGAGTACTGTAAAATGTTATCGTTGCGGAAAGACAACGCACGATCAGAACCAGTGTTGGTTTAAAAACCAAGAATGCAGAATGTGTGGCAGGCTTGGCCACATAGCTAAAGTATGCCGGTCAGGAAAGAAGACCAGCAACAAAAAGTCACCGCAAGGAAAATACATAAAGGTACACAAGGTGACAAAGAACAGTTCGACCGAACAGAAGTCAGATTCAGACGCTAGCAGTAATGAACTGGGGAGCTTAAGAGTACACAACGTTGGTAAGGATGCAGATCTCCAGACAATTTGGGTCACCCTTCAGATAGCAGGAGTCCAAGTAAAGATGGAATTGGACACTGGATCGGCATTGACGGTCATGAATAAGAAAGATTACAAAAGGTTATTCCAACATATTCCCCTACGGGATACGGAGATTATATTGAAAACATACACGGGGCAAAGAGTGTACCCCGTCGGAAAGATAGAGGTAAAAGTGGTCCACAAGGGCGAAGAAAGCCAAGTAATGGACTTATATGTGCTACCTGAAGGAGGTCCACCACTACTGGGACGGGAGTGGATTAGGAAAATGAATATGGACTGGCACTCCTTGAAGGCACTAACGGTAGATTCCGGGGAAACAGATGTCAAACCTAAACGATTGTCCAGAATATTGGATGATGCTAAAGAGGTGTTCCAGCAGGGACTGGGAACACTGAGAGGAATTACGGCAAACATCAAGATTGATGAACATGCACAACCTAAATTTTTTAAAGCCAGACCGGTACCCTATGCAATACGACCTACTGTAGAAGCGGAACTGGAAGCGCTAGAACGTTCAGGTGTACTGTCTAAGGTAGATTGGAGTGAGTGGGCTACGCCCATTGTTCCCGTTATGAAACGTCCTTCGAGCAACAAGCCAGGAGAACCAGGGAAGGTTCGCATCTGTGGAGATTTCAAAATCACCGTTAATCCGGTGCTTCACACGGTGCAGTATCCGCTTCCGCGGATTGAGGATATTTTTGCTTCGTTGTCTGGCGGGAAACACTTCACCAAGATAGACCTGGCGCAGGCGTACTTGCAGATGGAGGTTGAAGAAGAGTCACGCCAATACCTCACGATCAACACGCATCGAGGTTTGTACCGGTACAATAGACTGGTTTTTGGAGTGGCATCGGCTCCAGCAATTTGGCAGAGGGCCATGGAGCAGGTATTACAGGGAATTCCAGGCACACAATGTTACCTGGACGATATTCTGATTACAGGTGATGGTGATGAAGAACACCTCGCAAACTTGGAACTGGTGCTCAACAGACTGAAAGAGTATGGACTTAGAGTTAATCGGCAGAAATGCGAGTTCTTCCAGAAGCGGATCTCGTACTGTGGTCATGTCATTGACTGGGAGGGGCTTCATAAGTCTCCTGACAAGATAGAGGCAGTTGTAAAGGCTCCCGCTCCGGATAATGTCTCTCAGTTGAGGTCGTTTCTAGGATTGATTAACTATTACCATAAATTTCTACCAAATCTATCCACGGTATTGCACCCGCTAAACGCTCTTTTACAGAAGGGGGTACCATGGGAATGGAGCGAAAACTGTAAGAAGGCATTTCGCAAAAGCAAAGAATTGATCACCTCAGAGGAAGTGTTGGCTCACTTCAACCCGACACTGCCTATTCGGTTGGCTTGTGATGCTTCTCCATATGGTATTGGGGCAGTACTCTCACACAAGTTGCCAAATGGCACGGAAAGGCCAGTCGCGTTTGCATCCAGATCATTGACCTCCGCTGAGCGCAACTATGCGCAGATCGATAGGGAGGCTCTCAGCCTTGTATGGGGAGTGAAGAAGTTTAATCATTACCTGCAGGGCCAAAAATTCACACTTCTGACAGACCATCAGCCTTTGGTATCCATTTTTAACCCTAAGAAGGGTGTTTCAGTGATGACTGCACAGCGTCTCCAGAGATGGTCCCTTTTCCTAGGGGCACATCAATATCAAATAGAATTCAAAGGTACGAAGCAGCATGGCAATGCTGATGGGCTGTCGTGCCTGCCACTACCTGAAGAAGAAGAAACGATGAAAGTTGACCCTGTTGAGTTATTTCATTCGACCATCATCGAGTGTTTACCAGTCACCAATGCAAGTATTGAAAGAGAAACCAGGAACGACCCGACACTGTCCAGGGTCTACGAGGTGACAGTGAAAGGATGGCCAACGCGTGGTGATCCTCTGTTACCGGCATTCTCGGCAAGGCGAGACCAGCTGTCCGTCTGCCATGGTACTTTGATGTACGGGACAAGAGTGATTATTCCTCCCAAGTTAAGGGAAAGAGTTCTAAAGGAACTGCATGAAGGTCATCTGGGGGGAGTTAAGATGAAAAGTCTTGCTAGGGCTTATGTATGGTGGCCGGGTATTGACCAACAGATAGAGGAATTGACGAAAAGCTGCGCTGGGTGCCAAAAAGTGCAAAATGCACCTCCGATCGCACTACACCCATGGGAATGGCCTTCAGCCCCATGGCAACGCGTACATATTGACTTTGCTGGTCCATTCATGGACTCCATGTTCCTAATTGCGGTGGACGCACATTCCAAATGGCCAGAAGTGATCAAGATGAATACCACTACTTCAGAAAAGACAATTGCGGTGTTAAGAACAATATTCGCAAGGAACGGATTGCCAGAACAGATCTGTTCGGACAACGGACCACAGTTTGTGTCGGAAGAATTCCAAAAATTCTTAAAGAAGAATGGGGTGAAACATTATACCTCTGCCCCATATCATCCGGCGACAAACGGGTTGGCCGAGAGATTTGTCCAAACATTCAAAAAGGCAATAAAGGCCATGAACGATGACCAGATTCCGCTACAGCACAAGGTGGACAATTTCCTAATGGCGTATCGAAACGCCGCTCATGCAGTGACTAACCAAAGTCCTGCCATGATGTTTTATAACAGGAGGTTGCGGTCCAGGTTGGACTTGTTAAAACCAAATGTGCGGAGGGAAGTGGAAAACAAACAGTTCCGGCATATTAATAACAAGTCCACTCGAAGTTTCGAAGTAGGACAACCAGTGTTGGCAAGGGGCTATGGAAACGAAAAATGGCAGCCCGGAACAATTCGGGCCAGACAAGGACCTCTGATGTACACAGTAGATATTGGTAACAATGTGATAAGGCGTCATGCGGATCAACTGGTAGAATCAAGAGCGAGGGTCGAACCCATGGTTGCGACAGAGACAACTGTGGAAGACGTTAATGAACCTGAAGCATCTACCTCGGCAGGGAATGTACCTGATGATGACGTCCAATACATAGGAAACCAACAAGAAGAGTCACCTCAGCAACAAGAATCAGAGACCACTGAAAGGCGTTATCCAAACCGAATCAGAAGGCCTCCTGAGAGACTGAACCTTTGAACTGTTTATACCTGAAGTTATATATGTATATATGTTATGATGTTATGTTAAATGGGGATATGACTATTAAGCTAAAAAGGGAGGATTGTGGTGTATGTAACCTGTTCCACCTTAAGAGAACTTAAGCCTGTTCCACCTTAAGAGATGTACTACTTTCTCTGGCTGCTGTATACGTAATACCGGTGGTGACCACCGGTATATAAGTACTGTGTAGTAAGATTGTATTTCATATCGTCCTGACCTCCAACCAGTAAAGACCTGTTGAACTTTAAGCTTGTAGCCTGTGTGTTATTAATTACAACTAGAACACACAGACTTTACAGTTAATCCCTTAATTCCTGAGGTGCGCCAATGCTCCACTTCACTCCCCCCTTTTGGTCCTTGGCTAACTTACCCAAGATGACCAATTACTATTACTACTGCCTTAGGCATCCCGCCCCGCTTGCCGTGGCCAGCTGCTAGGTTGGGGACACCTGGTGCGTTTTAGAGCTAAATAATTCCTTCATCTTGCACATGTTTGAGCAGCTTACTGTGTTCCTTAACTATCGCCTTTGCCCTGGTTTTGTTTCTACGCTTCGAGCAAGCAGCACATGTCATTGTAAGCCAACCTCATGCTAATATTAATTGTAGCGCTACCAGCACATGAGAGATGATGCGTATCCAAGGATGGATATCTACATTTAAGCCCCAGTTCCAGGCAGTTTCATACCACGGTATCTTACGGAGTTCGGTTTCAATCTCCTTGTCTAGTTCCTGTAACACTTGTTTTAGGAGATGGTACCGTTTCATGTTCTCCCGTAGAGGGTCCCTAAGCTTCTTTAGATCCTCTGGGAGATGCGGAATGGGCGCTGCGAGGTGTTCCTCGTATAGTCCCAGGTCCGCTCTTATCTCGTCTGTTAGATTCCGGGTGACCATTTTTCGTGCGTGAATGTACATCATCCGTGCACGCCCGATTGTCACGAGTAAGCTGGGGGTGAAGCAGAAGTTAGGGTTAGTGATATTACATGTTAGTCCTCCATAATCGTACGTCAGTTGGTTTGTCGTCACGCAGTACTCGCCCTTTCCCCGGTAGGCAGAGTGGGTCGGTTCAGATTCCGCTGGGCTTATTTCCAGCACACATCCAACAGTCTGATTGAACCCACACCCATCCTTGCTGCCTTGTCCCACCGGGTGTGGGCAGATCGTGAGGCTTCCTTCCCTGCGGCACCCAATCAATGACACCCCTCTAATGGTTCCATTTCTTTTGATCGCATATTGATCCATTGGGTAATACCGCAGGTAGCCCCTTCCCCTGATCAGTCCTATGTTCTCTACCTCGTACTGCGGGTATGGTTTCGTGTCTCCAGTCATCACCGGGATCATAAGCACCATCCCTACTAGCGAGGTGTGACAGTCAGTGCACCCACCCGTCACAGGGTAGACCCTGGTCATGCCCTTTAGTATACAGCCATCCAGTGATCCTGGGGGCTGTGCCAACTGCAGTAGGTGGGTACTATTGATCCAATCAGGGACCCTGCCTGTCTGCATCTGGTCCAGGTTGTGTCGGACTTGTCCTATCATCCATCCCCCATATGCAGGACAAATATTTCGCTTCACCCCATTGGTGGCATCCTCGTATTCTCGGTCAATTAAGCGGTTAATGGTGGTAGCATGTCCCTCCAATATTGTGATACCTTGTAGTAGTAACCTAGAGGTCTCTTGACCCAAGTCTGCCCCTGTCTCGGCACCTCCGGTGTACCTTTGGAGCAAGACTCGCATGGTTTCCTTAAGACTCTCTGAACTCGCTTTCACGGACTGTATATCTAGGGCGTTCACGAGTGACGTGCCCGTATTTACACCCGTCAGCACATCATTGACTAGGCCCCGTTTGTGTCGGCGGAAATTACTGTGTCCCCTGTACTGGGAGGCTCCGGAGGCATCCCGGGCTTCCCTCAGTACTATGTTCAACATTCTGGTATCCAGGGCCCTCACCTTAGGATCGCATCTCTCTGGTAAATTTAGATCGGTTAAGTTGACTATCACTGGGAGTATCTCATGGTGCACGTTATCATACAACTGTATCCCCTCCACTCGCAAGACTACTCCGCTCGCAAGACTACTCCGCTTGGGGGTCCATCGGTTAAGATTGGGCACTCCAATGGAAGAGGGGGTGACACAGTTGTTGTGGGGGTTGGTGTTGTTGGCGCTGGGACTGTCGGCCAATGTTCAGGCCACTCTACCCGGATTATTGGGGATAGACCTGTCTCGTCGTCTCGCGCACAAACATACATTGTAGGCTCAACCCTTCCCGTGGCCTTAACGCACGTAGTGAAGTCGTGAGGCTGGTATTTGACCAAATTCGGGACGACTTCCCGGTCAAATATCCGACATTGTTCCATGATGTCGGATCTGAGGACTGATACATTCATACCCCTGCGGCTACCCTGCACCATAAGACACCCCAGATAGTTATCACACGGCCACATATCTCTACAGGAACTTAATGCCTGTCTCATCCCTGGTAGAAACTCAAACTTAATCTGTACGCATCTTTTATAGGTCTGAAAATTTGTCCATATTCTATTACTACCACATTCGATACACAAGGTCCTATTGTACTTTATCGCCACATGCAATATTGCAGGTTGGATTCCCTCACACCCGCGAAATGTTCGGCCTGTTCCGAGGGACGTCTCTGTGCCCTCCCGCCGGAATATACCAGTCAAATAGATTCCATCTCCCACGAGGACCTGTTGGTAATTCGGGTCTCCCTGGTCCTCTGGATTTTCGTGATTTCTCAGCAGGTTTTCTGCTCCTATGGCGTCCAGTAGTGTCCCTAGTACTATCAGGATCGTGGTGTATGGCAACATTCTGTGGGTAGAACTTAGGATGGGTGCCTCAAGTGTCCGTTGTACGAGGCCCATGTTACCTGTAACTTAAGCAGAAATCTGGTCGTCACCAGATGTTAGTTTATCTCCGGTGTTTATTCCACTGTTCCTGTGGGATTTAAGGTCAGATGGGTTATTGTTGTATCGTTTCAGTTGTGTCCAATGTTTCCATCTACTTTTTCCTCTCGCACGTGTCACTGGTCATGATGACTTCAAATGGTCCGGTCCATCTAGGGGAGAATCCTGACCTTTCTGGTGCGGCTTTGACAAACACTCATTCGCCCACCTGTGGTAAGAGCTCTAATACCCCTTGGGGTTTGTAATCCTTATCTCTAATGTCCTGTTGCGCCTTTACCGCTTGTCGAAGTTCTTTAACATAACTTCTAATTCTATCCTTCATGGGTCCCAGTCCCTCGCTGCCGGATGCTACTCCCTCCGGTAAGTGCATTGCTCGTCCGGTCATGAGTTCATACAGTGTTAATCCGGTTACTCTGTTTGAGGTTGCTCTTAGTCTCATTAGGATACATGGAAGGACGTCCATCCATCCCTGTCCTGTTTCGGCTATAGCTTTGGCTGTTTTTAGGGTTCGGTTCATGCGTTCCACCATTCCTGAACTTTGTGGGTGATATGGGATGTGGAATCTCTGCCTTATTCCTAGTTGTCTACAGGCTTTTTTCATGACCTTTCCTGTGAAGTGTGTTCCCTGGTCCGAGTCGATCTGCAGTGGGACCCCCCATCTTGGGATTACATCATATGCGAGTATTTGGGGCACTGTCTTCGCACTGCAGTCTCGGGTCGGGAATACTTCTACCCACCGAGTGAACTGATCTATAATCACCAAGCAGTAATTTGTCCAATGTTCCTGCTCCTCTATATCAGTTTCTTCCTGTACTCCCTTAATGTTCACCTCCTCTTCTCCTATTCTGCCTGTTGCTACGGATACCGGGGTTTTGGTGCCTGCCGCTGCTCTAGCTGCTTCATCGGCTAGCATGCTCCCTTTCTGGTGTTCATTCTCTATCTTGCGGTGAGCTTTTATTTTAATCCCTGCTACCTCTTTTGGCCCCTTTGCTGCTTCCACTAATTCTCTAACTATTTCTTCATGCCTTATATTTTCTCCTCCGGAGGTTATATACCCTCTCCTGCTCCAGGCTGTCATGTAATCGTGTATCAGTCCAAATGCATATCTACTGTCCGTATATATATTTACTCATTTTCCTTCTGCTAATTTTAATGCCTCAGTGAGGGCTACTAATTCTGATACTTGTGCCGAGACTCCTCCTTCTAATCCTCCCTTGGCAACTGTTTCTCAGTTCTCAGATACTACTGCCCAACCAGTGTGTGGCTCTCCATCTATGTACCGGCGTGATCCGTCTACATAAAAGGTGTTCTTGGGACTCTCAAGGGGTGTCTCCGATATAGTTCCTCTGATTTCCTCATCTATTACTAACTGGCACTCATGTGCTTCACCTTCCGATAACATCCCATCCGCAGGATTGATTCTATGTTCCCTTATAATCTGGACGGATCTGTCCTTGGGTATCCATACCGCTTCCCAAGCCGCCCTCCTTCTATCTGATCCAGCCTTCATTTTGCCTGTGTTTAATAGGTCCACCACTGTGTGTTGTGTGTGTAGTATCAGCTGTCCTGACATCGTTACAGGCTCGCAGATTCGCACCGCCCATGCGGCACAGTCTAAGGCCGCCACGCATCTCGCCATTCCTTCGGGTTTGTTGGGTGGAGTAATAGGCAATCGGCCTCATATCGCCCCCGTATTCTTGTGTGACTATGGCGTTATAGAAATTTCCATCTATACTGTAGTATGTATGGAATGGTTTGACTAGATTTGGCAATCCTAATGCGGGTGCGGACGTCAGGGCTGCTTTTAGTTTTACGTAAGCCTCGTCCTGCTCAGATTCCCATTCTATCTTATCAGTGGCGGGTCTCCCCCCCCCCCCTTAACTAACCGTTGTATCGGCTCCGCTTTCCCTGCAGTCTGATATAAAATTTCTACAGTAGTTAAATAGTCCCAACACTTTCCTTACTCCCCTGACGGTTACTGGCCTTGGCATGTCTTTTATAGCTGTTTTCCTTTCCTGGGGTAGTGCTTTGTATCCTTGGCTGATTTCATGCCCGAGGTATTTTACCTGGGACATCCCGACCTGTGCCTTTTTGGGGTTTATCTTAAATCCCGCTTCTTTGAGTGTCTGTAGGGTGCTCAGTAGTGCCCCTATATGCCCTTCCGCATCTTGCGAGGCTATCATTATGTCATCTACATATTGGAGGAGGACGCCCCGGTACCCAGTTAAGTCTAGGTTTTCCAAAGCTTGATTCATTCCACGGTGGAAAATGTTTGGGCTATTATGGAATCCTTGTGGGACCCTAGTCCATGTATACTGTTTATTCCCCACAGTAAAGGCAAATTTACTCTGTGACTCCTCTGCCAACGGTATAGACCAAAATCCGTTTGCTATATCTAAAACGGTGAATATCTCGTGGCCCGGTTTTAAACCATTAAATATGGTGGAAGGGCTTGCCACTAGCGGGTGTTCTCGCGGAGTTACCTTATTCAAGGCGGTGTAATCTATACGATCCATCTGGTTTCCCTACCGGCCAAAGTGGTGAGTTTGTGGTCGCAGTGGTTTCTTTTAACACTTGTTTAACTAACTCGGTTACTATTGAGTATACTGCTTCTTTTGCTGCTGGTTTTATTGGGTACTGTCTGTGGGCTCTATGTTCAGGCCCTGGTATCACAATCGGGTTGGTTGTGACCAATTCACAGTCTTGTTTGGAGGTTGCCCATACCCCTTCGATTGCCTGGCAGAGGACTCCCCATATTCCCTCTTGTGACCAGTCCCGTTCTATTCGCTTAACACTCCCAATCTTGGCCATAGTCCTATTTTCAAATTTTCCACCTGGTATTCGTTTTTGTAATACTGTTTTGTTCCGTACATCTATTACCAGACATGGGTCGCTCAATATATCTACTCCTAAAATTGTCCCTTCTGGGTTCTCACATACCCACATTTGTACTGGGAAGAATATTCCTCCTATTTCCAACAGTTGTGTCTCGTTCTTATAAGCGCGAGTATTCTTCCCTCCCACTCCTTGTATCAATATGGAGCTTTTTGTTTGCGGCAGATCCAAATTGGTTATAGACACTGATGCCTGTGTCAACTAACATATCACACTGCCGGCCCCCTAACAGCGCTGTCAGATATAGACGGGGATCGGTGCCTTTCCCGGGGGCCGATGCTACCTAGCTTTTCTGTGACAAGTTTTTGATGATCTCGCTCAATTGGTCGTTGTTCAATTGACCAATCCGTCGAACGTCTGCATTGTGACCAGTCCTGTTTTCAGGATGGCCTGGTGGGCACTAATCAATTCAATTCAATTCAAATCACTTTATTGGCATGACAAGGTACATCTTATGTTGCCAAAGCATCGAAAAACATTCATGGTTGAGCACAAAAAATACAGATCTATCCATATGGTATATAAACAGATATATCCCTGAGTGTATAAATAAACATTCATATAATTTGTATCTACTCTTTTCTTATATTTAGTGGTTGTCCCTCTGTTTATGGCAAGCTAGTAGGTATGGGAGTTTTTGGTTGTCATTCAAATTTCTGAATTCCGGGCATATTTTTGTGAATTTTGGGTAGAAATTCTCCCTGATGCCCTGATATTTTCTACAAGCTGTGAGGAAGTGCATCTCTGTCTCCACCACTCCCTGACTGCAGTGAGAGCATATCCTGTCCTCTCTTGGTAGCCGGGTCTGCCTGTGTCTACCTTTTTCGATCGCCAGGCTATGTCACTAAGTCTGTACATGGTAAAGGATAGAAAACTGAGGAAAAACCTTGACAATGGTCAGGTAATCAGCCATGCTGTATTGTCTGTTTAGGGCCAAGTAGCAATTGAGTTTGTTTTGGGTTTTTGTTGTTTCTGCCCAATATGACAGGTATTTTTCCTTTTGCTTAGTGACGATTGTGTTGGGTCGAATTCTTTGTGTTACGCTGTCACTGTCCTGGGGCTGGTTATTGTTAGTAGTGTTAGTAGTTACTTCACTGAGCCCCAGGACTAGTTGACTGAGGGTATTCTTCTTTATGGTCCTCTCTTGGCATTTTAGGGCTTCGTAATGATAGCAGTGGGGGTTGCTCATTTTTAGGTGTTTCCAAAATTTGGTGGCTCTTTTTTGGATAGTTAGTTCCTCTTTGTACATTTTTAGGAAAGCCAGTGTCTCGCTGTGGTGCCTGAATGCACCATAAACCCAGCCCATTTTCGTTCTCCATAGTCATGTGCAGATTCCCCTTTGCCCTGGGTGAGTCCCATGACTAGTCCCCAGTTTACTGGTACTATTCCCAAGACTTGTGTAACAGCAGTCGTAAATGCTGTATAATCTGCATCTCGTTGCTCGTTTGTAGGGGCTATATCTTGACAAAATGTCCCGTCCCTGTATTGTTGAGGTAATTAACCCCACATATCTTCGCTCATTTTTGCCCTCACTAATCCATCAACATCCCGATTGTGGAAGTTGTGACATATTCTCATTTCTCTCAGTTTCTGCCAGAATATTGCATTACTCTGTCGGGGCTTTAGTTCCAGCAGTATTTGAAGCAACTTTAATTTATCTCCGGGCGAAAAGGATATGTCAGTGGTTTTTATCTGTGCCGGTACTGCTGGAATGGGCACAGCATTTGGGGCTGCTCCGGCTGGCACTGGCACTGCTGGGGTGCCTGGGATAAACTCCTCCTTAATAGGTGCCACTTTCACCGGGGCATATGGGGGCGGTATCCCCCAGTCCTCATTGTCGGGATTATATTCAAATGCCTTTCTGCCAAAATCGTCCCAGTCTATGTCATCGTCTACTCCTTTTACCTCTGTAGGCTTTACAGGAGCTGTTGCTATTACTGGCGCCCGGGTACATTGTGGACACCCGTTTTTGGTCCATATTCGAGTACGTCTACTCAACTCATGACAGGCGCGAATCACTAAAATAAGGGCTTTTTCCTCTTTCAATTTTGTTTCCTTGGCCTGCCATTCCCTTTGTTTTTTTGGTGGGTCGTTTGGTTGCCAATCACTTGTAACCATTTTGTCAATTCATCTATTTTTGTCCGCTAAAAAGCGTGTCAGAGACCCTTCCGGTCCCCAATCAAGGTTTTCACTTCCCATGATTAATTGTTGTCAGCGGTACGTCTCTTACTTTACTCCCGCAGAGTGAGACCGTACTTGCAACTTATTTATTCGGCTTCTTTGTTGTCAGAGGTATGCTTAAACTTTCTGCACTACTTGCAACTTATACCACGCCTATACTTCCGCGCATTTCGCCCGAACCCGAAGACCATTTGACCTACCAATCAAACCTTCAGATTTCTTTGATTCCTAGGGGGCGGTGGACACTGAACGGTGTTGCCTTACCCTAACTGAACGTGGTAATTTAAAAGTACTCACGTTTTTGGCTTGGTTTCACTCGCTCGTGTCTCCCGTCTGTACGGAATCCTGTTCGTGACGCCAATTGTTGTGGAGTATTTTAAACCAACACTCGACACAAGGTTTTTAGATCGTTATTCAAATGGTCTTTAATACACCGGTGGGGAGACAATCTCTAACTGGCGCACCAGTAAGGACTTCTCCAAAATTATACAGCAAGCGTTACATATTTATACGTTCAAATGTCGTGTTAACCTCGTGCATATTCCGTTACACTGTTTTCATTAGCTTAAGGCCCGCGTGCACAGTTGCTGTTTGGCTAATTCCCTATCGCGTCACACAATATTTCGCCTATATGTTATTATCACATGATCTTTATGATCTCACCTGTTATTGTATTTTGTGACCGTTAGTAAAACCACATGTCCATAGTTTGTGGTTGGTGCTTCTGAGCTAATTTCATCTAACGTTCAAAAGCATCGAAACTTTGTGGTCAACATGTCTGATCTCTGCCTGTCGCTATCTCAACCGTTTCTAGTGTGCAAGCTGCATTGTTAACCCCTTAATTCCTGAAGGGCGCCGATGCCCCACTTCACCAAAAACCCTAGCTGCCATTTTATTTGAATAAGCTCCATTCATCCTAATTGCAGCTCGAGTAAATCCGCGCCCGCATTCAGGGACCCAGAGATGGACCAATCAACAGGACCCATTGTTGACTGACAGATTCGCTGCTCATTGGCAGTGACGGACCAATGAAAGGGCAGATTGCTGTTTGCTGTCTGTTGAATTGCTTTGACTGGATTGGATTCGGTTTGGACCAATGAAAGGACAGAGTGGAGCACGAGTGCTGGCCAATGGGACGGCTGTGCTTGCGCGGGAGGTGTGATGGCGGTGTTGTCTGTGTGAGCCGGAGCCCAGGGACAGGGAACACTGAGGGTGCGTTAATGTGTGGAGTGGAAGGGTTTTAGTGTCTGCCTCTGTAACTCGGCAGACAGGGCTCGGTAACTCAGTCCTATGAGAACAGTGCCAGTCTGAGGCTAAATATAGCTCTGTGTGGCTGTGTATCTAGAAGGGGCCGTCTTCATGGCTGAAGGTAGCGGAACTGCTGCACGCCATTTCCATTATAATGATGCCATATACCAGCAGCATGGTAAACCCGCCCTCAACCGTCTCTGTGCCAGGGCGACCTCCCTCTTCCCCAGTCTGTTTGTGACAGGAGGACGCTTTTCCCTCTGTGCCAGGGTGACCCGCTTGGGCAATAAATGACTTGGGCAGTGATGTGAGCAAAGAGATTTTCTGAATAGACTGTGGGCACAAAAAACTGACGTTCCTGAAGATTGTTATTGTGTTATTTATAAACGGTGCCTGAATGCGCTTCAATAGTGCGACGTCACATCCGCAGGTATTTATATTCCCATTTGTTTTGCATTTGTAGTCTATATGTGCAACTGTTAAAATATAGGCTGCTAAAAAGTTTGCCTCGCTATGCTGCGCAACCTACATTTTCCATCCTGGCTACTTTGCTGTACTCCCATCCTGTTCGTCGCTGCATTCAGTTTAGAAAATATGGTCACCCTACCATCGGCCAGCACTCGTACTCCTCGTGATTCGCAATGGGACCAGGTGCGAAAGGTAACCTGGATCAGCATGCTCTGAGCAGATCATAAACTCGTGTACTGTCTGGACTCAAATAGGATTCCCACTACACACCCATAGAACTTCAGGAGCTCATTAACACCAGTTACAGCTGTCCCAGATGGAACTACCAAACAGAAGACCTGCGATTCACAGAAGACCCTTTTACAGTAGTAATCAAATACAGCTAACTATTGAAAACAGCTCAAATAACAGGCATTTGGAATCAGTTTTTGAAACAGGTAAGCAGACAAACCAGTTGGACGAGCTCCCGTTGAATGATTCTTTCCACAGGTTTACAAATGAAAGGTTGCAGACTTCTCTCTGTAGCTTCTTGGCACCTTAATTGAGCAGGGAGGCAGGAACTGGCGCAGTAATGATGTGGTGATGCGGGATTGGAGAAGAGCACGATATCTGTTGAGAATGGAGTCAGACATGAGTTACAGCAGGGAGAGAGAGTGGAATGTAAGGTCCAAGATAAAGCAGGAATGGAGTGGGATGTGAGGCCCGAGATAAAGCAAGGATGGACTGGGACGTGAGGCCCGAGTTCAATTAGTTATGATTTGAAGCAGGGAGAGAGATTATGTTTCCTGCTATCTGGGAATGGGGAGCAACAAACTCCTCTGAATTCCTTTAGACAAAGCCACTCAGTTAGACCCAGGCTGTAGTGAATAACCAACTGTTTAGTAAACTGTTCAACAACAAACTGCTCTGATGTCACAGCAACCTCCTCATGACATCATGAAGCTGCTGAAATCCCTTCAGTTTTTACTTCCTGTCAGTACACAAATACAAACAGTGCGAATCATTTCTTCAGACTGTAATTTAGGGAGAAATCACGGGAGTTATAAAATCATCCTTTCTACTAGAGTACAAATGGACCTGCCCCATTCCATATTATTTGAGACTATCCTACTGGAGTGAAAGGCCCTTACTGGTTCCCCATATTGAAAAGAAAAAGACTTTCATTTACATGGCACCTTTCACAACCACCGGACGTCTCAAAGTGCTTTACAGCCAGTAAAGTGCTTCTGGAGTGTTGTCACTGTTGTAATGTGGGAAACACGGCAGCCAATTTGCGCACAGCAATCTCCCGCAGACAGCAATGTGATAATGACCAGATAATCTGTTTTTGTTATGTTGATTGAGGGATAAATATTAGCCCCCGCTCTTCTTTGAAATAGCACCATGGGATCTTTTACGTCCACCTGAGAAAGCAGACGGGGCCTCAGTTTAACGTCTCATCCGAAAGACGGCACCTCTGACAGTGCAGCACTCCCTCAGCACTGCTCTGGAGTCTCAGCCCAGATTTATGTGCTCAAGTTCCTGGAGTGGGACTTGAACCCACAACCTTCTGACTCAGAGGCGAGTGTGCTACCCACTGAGCTACAGCTGACAATTTGCTAGGCCTGGAAATGATGCTTTCCATCATAACCTATGAAAAGTCACATGACATCAAATCCTGGATCTATAATTTATTAAAAATTGATTTTCAGTCACATGACATCATCAATTTGGGGGATTTTTGTTGATCTGTGTGCCCTGCAATCCTGTGCCTCCATATTCCGGCTCAAGTACTTTGAACGCCTGTGATCCTGTAGTGTTTGTATTAGGAACAAACAGCTACACAATCCAACATAGCTGCCCCAGGTACCTGTATCTCGGGTCTATGGCTCAACCCACACACACCCTAAACTGTCACAAGCAGCCTGCAGGCCTTATATGGGCACAAAACCCAGCGCCCACATCACAACTGAGGTTTATATCACAATGAAAACCATAGCAACCCAGAAACTGGAGGGCCAGGTATAAAACAGCAAAGAGCACCACAGTGACGGATGTGAGGAGTCAGAGGCTTAAAACACAGATGGACAGTCTGGTTAACCATCTCCACCAACTGATTTGTGTCTCAGTGGGTTCTAATGACCAACTTGCTACCAAGAACCAGTGAGAGCCTTCTGTTTCAGGGATCTGGACACAGCTTATGCAGATTCATTGATGGAATTCCTCCTACCCGAGTTAGAGAACAAATGAGTAGGAACACTAAGTGTACTGAGGCTTCTCACCAGCTGGGTCTCCTCACACTTACAGAAGGCTCAGACTATGATGGCATGAAGCCAACGCTTCGAGTCAAAAACATTAATCCAGGGAAGAAGTTGATTGCCCAGGTAATGTGTGCCATGGTCCATCAGGGTTACCTTGATGTAGAGGGAGGAAACGTGTTGGTGGAATTTATTGTTCAACAGTGGGCTCTATCCGTTGATTCATAAACCCTTCTCCAACAGATCCATTTGAACCTGGTTCACCTGTTAGTGCACCTGAATGAAAAGAGCAAGTAGGTCACTAGGTCTTCTGGCTTAACACTGTTTTTGCTTGGCCCACTTATTGGGTCAGACGAGGCATCCAAGGCCCAACCATCTTCAGCTCCTTCATCAATGACCTTCCCTCCATCATAAGGTCAGGAGTGGGAATCTTTGCTGATGACTGCAATGTTCAGTACCATTCACAACTCCTCAGATAATGAAGCAGTCGGTGCCCGCATGCAGCAAGACCTGGACGACATTCAGGCTTGGGCTGATAAGTGGCAGGTAACATTCGCGCCACAAAAGTGCCAGGCAATGACTCTCTCCAACAAGAGAGTCTAACCACCCCTTGACATTCAACGACATTACCATCGCCGAATCCCCCACCATCAACATCCTGGGGGGGGTCACCATTGACCAGAAACTTAACTGGGCCAGCCACATAGATACTGTGGCTACCAGAGCAGGTCAGAGGCTGGGTATTCTGCGGCGAGTGTCTCAGCTCCTGACTCCCCAAAGCCTTTCCACCATCTACAAGGCACAAGTAAGGAGTGTGATGGAATGCTCTCCACTTGCCTGGATGAGTGCAGCTCCAACAACACTCAAGAAGCTCGACACCATCCAGGACAATGCAGCTCGCTTGACTGGCACCCCATCCACCACCTTAAAGATTCACTCCCTCCACCACCGGCGTACCGTGGCTGCAGTGTGTACCATCTACAAGATGCATTGCAGCAACTCGCCAAGGCTTCTTCGACAACACCTCATAAACCGACGACCTCTTCCACCTAGAAGGACAAGGGCAGCAGGCGCATGGGAACACCACCACCTCCAAGTTTCCCTCCAAGTCACACACCATCCTGACTTGCAAGTGTATCACCGTTCCTTCATCGTTGCTGGGTCAAAATTCTGGAACTCCCTTCCTAACAGCACTGTGGGAGCACCTTCACCACATGGACTGCAGTGGTTTAAGAAGTCGGCTCACCACCACCTTCTCAAGAGCAATTATGGATGGGCAATAAATGCTGGCCTTGCCAGCGATGCTCACATCACATGAAAGAATTTTTAAAAAGACCAATTGGGCCGAACGGCCTGTTTCTTTGCTGTAAAATTCTATGAAAAGGGGCTTTTAAATTTGCCTGATAGAAAATGGGGTTTGAATCTGATTGTCTGGACCATTCCAGGCAGGGCCATAGGGGATAACTTTAGAATTGTCCACTATTCTTCCAAAAGTGGTCCCCAATCCCTCCCCATACCAATTCCGCCCCCCCACTTCATGTCAACTGGACAATGGAACAATGACATCACAGCTTTCAACAGTACAACTAAACCAACACGTCTGCAAAATCTTCAAGTCATCCCCTCCTTCAAACTCTTCCCCTACCCCCGCCATCTTTGTCAGACACTTTGCCCTCTCCCACCAATCCCACATTATCTGTACAGTGGGACTCTCTCCCCTCCAACCCTTTGGTTCTAGATAGCACTCGCCTATCTGCCAGTTAACATTGACACTCTCCTCCATCTCCCAGTTAACGGTGATAATTTCCTCTACTACCCAAGTTAAAGTTGGGTACAAAGCTGGGTGGGAATGTAAGTTGTCAGGAAGATGCAAGGAGGCCTGAAGGGGATATAGACAGGCTAAGTGAGTGGGCAAGAACATGGCAAATGGAATATGATGTGGAGAAATGTGAAGTTATCCACTTTGGTAGGAAAAATAGAAAAGCAGAGTACTTTTTAAATGGTGAGAGATCGGGAAATGTAGGTTTTCAGGGGGACCTGGGTGTCCTTGTACACGAATCACTGAAAGTTAACATGCAGGTAGAGCAAGCAATTAGGAAAGCATGTTGGCCTTTTTTACAAGAGGATTTGAGTATAAGAGTAAAGCCGTCTTACTGCAATTATATAGGGCCCTGGTGAGACCACACCTGGAGTATTGTGTACAGTTTTGGTCTCCTTATCTAAGGATAAACTTGCCATAGAGGGAGTGCAACGAAGGTTCACCAGACTGGTTCCTGGGATGGGGGATTGTCCTATGAGGACAGATTGAGTAGACGAGGCCTATATTCTCTAGAGTTTAGCAGAATGAGAGGTGATCTCATTGAAACATACAAAATTCTTACAGGGCTTGACAGGGTAGATGCAGGGAGGATGTTTCCCCTGGCTGGGGAGTCTAGAACCAGGGGTCACAGTCTCAGAATGAGGCGTCAGCCATTTAGGACTGAGAGGAGGAGAAATTTCTTCACTCAGAGGGTGGTGAATCTTTGGAATTCTCTACCCGAGAGGGCTGTGGAGGCTCAGTCGTTGAGTATATTCAAGACAGAGATCGATAGATTTTTGAATATTAAGGGGATCAAGGGATATGGGGATAGTGCAGGAAAGTGGAGATGAGGTAGACGATCAGCCATGATCTTACTGAATGGCGGAGCAGGCTCGAAGGGCCAAATGACCTACTCCTGCTCCTATTTCTTATGTAAGTTCACACTCCCTTCCCCTCCTCTCCCCCAGTTAGAGCCAACACTCTCCTCCCCCAGTTACAGCTAACATCACCAGGTCTGATGAAGGTAACCGACTTGAAATGTTAACTATGTTTCTCTCTCCACAGATGCTGCCTGGCCAGCTGAGTATTTCCAACATTTTCTGTTTATATTTAAGGAAACTATAGAATTACTAGAGTGCTGGATTAATTACCTCTGAATATCCGAAAGAGTTGAAACAAAAACCATACATCTGATTTCCCCCCTCTGTCCCCATTTAGTGCCACTCAATTACTCCTACCTGAATGAATTTGAAAAGCCAGCAAGAAGAAATTGAAGAGGAGCCTTGAATTATAAGGTTTCCATAAAGTCACCAAGTTTCCCTCGCCACACCCTCTTTGGCCTTCGGTGATTGGGGTAAGGATAACCAGATTGTGTCAGGAAGGGACAGAGCGTACAAACAAAGGAGTGCACTAACAAATAGGGTCCGGGTAAGAAAACATGGTAATAAGACAAATAGGGCCATAGTACAAAAAAATGTAAAGATGTCTAAAAATGTTAAAAAGACAAATCTAAAGGCACTGTATCTGAATGCACGAAGTATTCGTAATAAGGTAGACGAATTAACAGCACAAATGGATGTAAACGGATATAATATAATTGCAATTACGGAGACATGGCTGCAGGGTGACCAAGGATGGGAGCTGAATATCCAAGGATATTCGATATTTAGGAAGGACAGGCGAAAAGGAAAAGGAGGTGGGGTGGCCTTGTTAGTAAAGGGTGAAATCAGAGCAATTGTGAGAAAGGATATTGGCTCAAAAAATAAAGATGTAGAATCAGTCTGGGTGGAGCTAAGAAGCACCAAGGGGCAGAAAACATTGGTGGGATTTGTCTATAGGCCTCCAAACAGTAGTGGTAATGTGGGGGATGGCATCAAACAGGAAATTAGAGATGCATGTAACAAGGGTACTACAGTAATCATGGGTGACTTTAATCTACATATAGACTGGCCAAACTAAATTAGCAATAATACTGTGGAGGATGAATTCCTGGAGTGTGTACGAGATGTTTTTTTTAGACTAGTACGTTGAGGAGCCAACTAGGGAACAGGCTATCCTAGATTGGGTATTGTGCAATGAGAAGGGATTAATTAATAATCTTGTTGTGTGGGGTCCTTTAGGGAAGAGTGACCATAACATGATAGAATTCTTCATTAAAATGGAAAGTGAAGATGTCCAATCCAAAACTAGGGTCCTAAATCTAAACAAAGGAAAATACGATGGTATGAGGAGTGAGTTGGCTATGATAGATTGGGGAGCTTCATTAAAAGGCATGACAGTGGATAGGCAATGGCTAACATTTAAGGAACAAATGCATGAATTGCAACAGTTATACATTCCTTTCTGGCGCAACAGCACAAAAGGAAAAGCGGCCCAGCCATGGCTAACAAAAGAAATTAAGGATAGTATTAGATCCAAAGAGGAGTCATATAAAGTTGCCAGAAAAAGAAGCAAGCCTAAGGATTGGGAGCAGTTTAGAGTTCAGCAAAAAAGGACCAAGAGATTGATTAAGAGAGGAAAAAGAGAGTATGAGAGTAAACTTGCAAGGAACATAAAAGCGAATTGTAAAAGCTTCGACAGGTATGTAAAAAGCAAAAGATTAGTGAAGGCAAATGTAGGTCACTTAGTCATAAACGGGAGAATTTATAATGGGGAACAAGGAAATGGCAGAGCAATTAAACAAATACTTTGGTTCTGTCTTCACGGAAGAGGACACAAATAACTTCCCAGAAATGTTAGGGAACCAAGGGTCTAGTGAGAAGGAGGAATTAAAGAAAATTAGTAGTAGTAAAAAAAAGTGCTGGAGAAATTAATGGACTGAAAGCTGATAAATCCCCAGGGCCTGATAATTTGCATCCCAGAGTACTAAAAGAGGTAGCCATGTATATAGTGAATGCATTGGTTGTCATCTTCGAAAATTTTATAGATTATGGAACAGTTCCTGCAGATTGGAGGGTGGCAAATGTAACCCCACTATTTAAAAAAGGAGGGAGAGAAAACAGGGAACTACAGACCGGTTAGCCTAACATCAGTAGTAGGGAAAATGCTAGAGTCTATTATAAAGGATGTGATAACAGGACACTCAGAAAATATCAACGGGATTAGACAAAGTCAACATGGATTTATGAAAGGGAAATTGTGTTTGACAAACCTACTGGAGTTTTTTTGAGGATGTAACTGGAAGAACAGATAAAGTAGAGCCAGTGGATGTGGTGTCTTTGGATTTTCAGAAGGCCTTTGATAAAGTCCCACATAAGAGGTTAGTGTGCAAAATTAAAGCACATAGGATTGGGGGTAATATACTGGCATGGATTGAAAACAGACAGGAAACAGAGAGAAGGAACTAATGGGTCTTTTTCGGGGTGGCAGGCGGTAACTAGTGGGGTACTGGAGGGATCAGTGCTTGGACCCCAGCTATTCACAATATATATCAATGATTTGGATGAGGGAACCAAATGTAATATTTCCAAGTTTGCTGATGAGACAAAACTAAGTGGGATTGTGAGTTGTGAGGAGGATGCAAAGAGGCTTCAAGGCGATTTAGACAAGTTGAGTGAGTGGGCAAATACATGGCAGATGCAGTATAACGTGGATAAATGTGAAGTTATCCACTTCGGTAGGAAAAACAGAAAGGTAGAGTATTATTTAAAAGGTACTAGATTGGGAAATGTTGATGTACAAGGGGACCTAGGTGTCCTTGTACACCAGTCACTAAAAGCAAACATGCAGGTGCAGCAAGCAGTTAGGAAGGCAAATGGTATGTTGGCCTTCATTGCAAGGGGATTTGAGTACAGGAGCAAGGATGTCTTACTACAGTTGTACAGGGCCTTGGTGAGACCACACCTGGAGTACTGTGTGCAGTTTTGGTCTCCTTACCGAAGAAAGGATATACTTGCCATAGAGGGAGTGCAGCGAAGGTTCACCAGACTGATACCTGGGATGGCAGGACTGTCACATGAGGAGAGATTGGGTCGACCAGACCTGTATTCACTAGAGTTTAGAAGAATGAGAGGGGATCTCATTGAAATGTATAAAATTCTGACAGGGCTAGACAGACTGGATGCAGGGAGGATCTTTCCCTGGCTGGGGGCTCTGGAACGAGGGGTCACAGTCTCAGGATACGGGGTTGGACATTTAGGACTGAGATGAGGAGAAATTTCTTCACTGAGGGTGGTGAACCTGTGGAATTCTCTACCACAGAAGGCTGTGGAGGCCAAGTCACTGAATATATTTAGGAATGAGATAGATAGATTTCTAGACACAAAAGGCATCAAGGGGTATGGGAAGAGCGCGGGGGTATGGTATTGAGATATGATCATATTGAATGACGGAGCAGGCCGAATGGCCTACTCCTGCTCCTATTTTTCTATGTTTCGATGTTACCCCAATAATTTGGAGACCATGTTCCTCATGGTGAGCCGGGGCAGCTCGGCTGCTCCGTCACCAGTGTACATTCTCCCTCGATGGTTGTGTCCACCTTCTCCCCTAAAACAGACCCAACAGACACTCAAGAGTTTGTAGGTAAGATGAGGTCCCCCTGCCAATGACCAGTCTACATTCCATCTGGAGTGAAATTTTTTTATTCGTTTATGGGATGTGGGCGTCACTGGCAAGGCCAGCATTTATTGCCCATCCATAATTGCCCTCGAGAAGGTGGTGGTGAGCCGCCTTCTTGAACCACTGCAGTCCGTGTGGTGAAGGTACTCCCACAGTGTTGTTAGGGAGGGAGTTCCAGGATTTTGACCCAGCGACGATGAAGGAACGGCGATATATTTCTAAGTCAGGATGGTGTGTGACTTGGAGGGGAACTTGAAGGTGGTGGTGTTCCCATGCGCCTGCTGCCCTTGTCCTTCGAGGTGGTAGAGGTCGCGGGTTTGGGATGTGCTGTCGAAGAAGCCTTGGCGAGTTGCTGCATCTTGTAGATGGTACACACTGCAGCCACGGTACGCCGGTGGTGGGCGGGATGTGAATGTTTAAGGTGGTGGACGCAGTGCCAATCAAGCGGGTTGCATTGCCCTGGATGGTGTCGAGTTTCTTGAGTGCTGTTGTTGCTGCACTCATCCAGGCAAGTGCAGAGTATTCCATCACACTCCTTACTTGTGCCTTGTAGATGGTGGAAAGGCTTTGGGGAGTCAGGAGATGAGACACTCGCCGCAGAATACCCAGCCTCTGACCTGCTCTTCTTGCCACAGTATTTATGTGGCAGGTCCAGTTAATTTTCTGGTCAATGGTGACCCCCCAAGATGTTGATGGTGGGGGATTTGGCGATGGTAATGTCGTTGAATGTCAAGGGGAGGTGGTTAGACTCTCGCTTGTTGGAGATAGTCATTGCCTGGCACTTCTGTGACGCGAATGTTACCTGCCACTTATCAGCCCAAGCTTGAACGTTGTCCAGGTCTTGTTGCACGCAGGCATGGACTGCTTCATTATGTGAGGAGTTGTGAATGTCACTGAACACTGTGCAGTCATCAGCAAACACCCCCATTTCTGACCTTATGTTGGAGGGAAGGTCATTGATGAAGCAGCTGAAGATGGTTGGGCCTAGGTCACTATCCTGAGGAACCCCTGCAGCGATGTCCTGCGGCTGTGATGATTGATCTCCAACCACCACAACCATCTTCCTTTGTGCCAGGTATGACTCCAGCCAGTGGAGTGTTTCCCCCCCGATTCCCATTGACTTCAGTTTTACTCGGGCTCCTTGATGCCACACCTGGTCAAATGCTGCCTTGATGTCAAGGGCAGTCACTCTCCCCTCACCTCTGGAATTCAGCTCCTTTGTCCATGTTTGGACCAAGGCTGTAATGAGGTCGGGAGCCGAGTGGTCTTGGCAGAAACCAAACTGGGCATCAGTGAGCAGGTTTTTGGTGATTAAGTGCAGCTTGATAGCACTGTCGATGACACCTTCCATCACTTTGCTGATGATTGAGAGTAGACTGATGGGGCGGTAACTGGCCGAGTTGGATTTGTCCTGCTTTTTGTGGACAGGACATATCTGGGCAGTTTAGCACGGTGGTAGTGCCACACAACACGATGGAAGGTGTCCTCAGTGTGAAGATGGGACTTTGTCTCCACAATGACTGTGCGGTGGTCACTGCTACCAATACTGTCATGGACAGATGCATCTGCTACAGGTAGATTGGTGAGGACGAGGTCAAGTAGGTTTTTACCTCGTGTTGGTTCTCTCACCACCTGTCGCAGGCCCAGACTGGCAGTTATGTCCTTCAGGACTCGGCCAGCTTGGTCAGTAGTGGTGCTACGAGCCACTCTTGGTGATGGACATTGAAGTCTCCCACCCAGAGTACATTCTGTGCCCTTGCTACTCTCAGTGCTTCTTCCAAGTAGTGTTCAACATGGTGGAGTACTGATTCATCAGCTCAGGGAGGGCGATAGGTGGCAATCAGCAGGAGGTTTCCTTGCCCATGCTTGACCTGAAGCCATGAGACTTCATGGGGTCCAAAGTCAATGTTGAGGACTCCCAGGGCCACTCCTTCCCGACCGTATACCACTGAGCCGCCACCCATGGTGGGTCTGTCCTGCCGGTGGGACAGGACATACCCAGGGATGGTGATGGAGGAGTTTGTGAAATTGGCTGAAAGGCATGATTCTGTGAGTATGACTGTGTCAGGCTGTTGCTTGACTAGTCTGTGGGACAGCTCTCCCAATTTTGGCACAAGTCCCCAGATATTGGTGAGGAGGACTTTGCAGGGTCAACTGGGCTGGGTGTGCCATTGCCGTGTCCGTAGCCAGTGCTGAGGTTGATGATGGGTGGTCCGTCCGGTTTCATTCTTATGGCCCAGAAATTCGGGTCCCAACGCGTGAGTAAGCACGGAGTACTCACGTGTGGACCCAATGGAAGTGCCGGTCTCTTGCATGCACTACGCATGCGCGGGAAACCAGCATTTCCGATCCTCTGAACGAAGGGGTTCAGAGGTCGAACGCGTGCGCGCGGGAGTCTGCGCGTGCGCATTGAACTTCCTTTTTTTTTTAAAACAGGTTTTTCCGTGTGTGAAGGCCTCTACATTTTACACATTTAAAAACCAGGTGTAAGGACTTCATTTTAAAAGGTAAGTGGTCAATTAATTAAAATTAGAATTTTTTTCCACAGCTTTATTATTTTTAAATACTTTAAAGTAAGGTAAGTGTATTTTTAGCCCTGTTTTTTTATAAAATTATTTTTTCAAAAATTTATATTATTGTTTAAAATAGTTATTTAATGTTATTTATAGTTTATTTAAAAAGTGTGATTTTTTAAATATTTATTTGAAGGTTAAGTACTGTTTTGGGGGCCGGAGTTTTCATTAGTTTGACAGTTCTTTCTGTCAATCTCATGAATGGGCTGTTCCCTCCTCCGATTGGTTGCCCATGGCTCACGTGATCCCAGCGGACGCATCGCACTAACTGCACCGCTGGATCACGCAAGCACAGCGCGCTGGGAGCTGGACCGGGCCACAGAGAGGAAATCCACGCAGGCCCAGGCCTCAACTGCCGGCGCGCTAGGTAAGTGTAGGTCGGGGGCTTGCACCCGCGGGAAGCCCCCGACACCAATTTCTGGGCCAATATGTTTCGTAGCGGTTAGTTACAACTGACTGACGTGCTCGGCCATTTCCGACGGCAGTTAAGAGTCAACCACATTGCTGTGGGACAGGAGTCACATATAGGCCAGACCAGGTAAGGTCAGCAGATTTCCTACCTGAAGGACATTAGTGAACCAGATGGGTTATTACGACAATCCGATAGTTTCTTGGTTACCATTACTGATACTAGCTTTTTATTCCAGATGAATTTAAATTCCCCAGCTGCTGTGGTGGGATTTGAACTCACGTCTCTGGATCATTAGTCTAGGCCTCTGGATTACTAGCCGAGTGACAATACCACTATGCTACCATTCCTGAAAGGATGAGCCCAGAACATACAGGTAGTTTGAGGTGTCTGAGTGACTTGGTGGCAAAAGATGGAACAGCTTGTGAAGCAAAAGAAGCCTTTCCCTTGGGCAGCCACCAAATAGAGGTTGTGCTTTTTTACAGACAGGGTAGTTGGGGGTCATAAGATGTGGCGCAGGGGGGGCGGTAACAGTGCTTACCAGGCTCCAGTGCTGATGTGGCGACACGGTGTGGGCTCTGTCATTGCTGCATGCACAGTACAGGCAGTCCTGTCCTTCAATTAGCCTCACTTTGGTAAATCCGACCGTGGCACTCTGCCACAGTCCAGAGAATCTCATTTCCATTTGCTCCGACATCCTACAGAGATGATGAGACTGCACAGACTCCCTTGACCACCACTTCCTGTGCTTGCCCAATTCCAAGTTGAAGCAGAGAAAAAAAAGCAGGAATGACAGGATGGCGTCAGACGTCAGAATTCTCTTCATTATCGTTCCGGTTACACCTGCATAAAGGAAATGGACATGTTTGCAGGATCAGCTGTTCCTGATGAAAGGGAGGTTTAAAGGCTTTTTTTTGTTGCCAACTGTACCCTGGAATATCTATATTCTTGCAGTAATTTGGAATTATTTTTCTTTGGGGAGTTGCTAAGATTGCCATCACGCTGCCTCGTCTGGGAATCCTCAGAGACCGCAGGGGTGAATTTAACTGTCTGTCCGGCTGAAACCGCTTAAAATCACCAGTGACAGTCACCTGACGATAGTCCACACTGATCTCGCAGGCTACGATTTTAACAGCCCAGAAATTCAGGTCCCAACGCGTGAGTACGGATGGAGTACTCATGCGTGGACCCGAGGGAAGTGCCGGAATCTCGCATGCGCGGGAAACCGGCACTTCCGATCCTCTGAACCAAGGGGTTCAGAGGTCGAACGCGTGTGCGCGGGAGTCTGCGCGTGCACGTTGAACTTCCTTTTTTTTTTAATACAAGTTTTAACGTGCGGGTAAGTCTGTACATTTTAGAAATGTAAAAAGCAGCCGTAAGGACTTCATTTTCAAAGGTAAGTGGTCAATTATTTAAAATTAAAACATTTTTTCCCCCACAGGTTTTTTACTTTTAAATACTTTAAAGCAAGGTAAGTTTATTTTTAGCCCCGTTTTGTTATAAAATTATTTTTTTCAAAAATTTAAATTTTTGTTTAAAATAGTTATTTAATGTCATTTATAGTGTAAGCTGAAGTGCCCGGCGGTGCCGAAGGTCTTTTGAGGGCATGCTGTTGTTGGAAGAGAGAGAGAGAGAGCGACCGGGGGGGAAGAGAGAGAGCGACAGGGGGGGAAGAGAGAGAGCGACGGGGGGGAAGAGAGAGAGCGACCGGGGGGGAAGAGAGAGCGACGGGGGGGAAGAGAGAGAGCGACGGGGGGGAAGAGAGAGAGCGACGGGGGGGAAGAGAGAGAGCGACCGGGGGGGAAGAGAGAGAGCGACGGGGGGGGAAGAGAGAGAGCGACGGGGGGGAAGAGAGAGAGCGACCGGGGGGGAAGAGAGAGCGCAACCGGGGGGGGAGAGCGCGACCGGGGGGGAAGAGAGAGCGCGACCGGGGGGGGGAAGAGAGAGAGCGACCGGGGGGGAAGAGAGAGAGCGACTGGGGGGGGGGGGGGGGGGGGGGAAGAGAGAGAGCGACTGGGGGGGAAGAGAGAGAGCGACTGGGGGGAAGAGAGAGCGCGACTGGGGGGGAAGAGGGGAGGGGTGGGGGGGAAAGAGGAGGGGAGGGGAGGGAGGGAGGAGGGGAGGGAGGGAGGGGGAGGGGGGGAGGAGGGGGAAGGGGGAGAGGGGAGTGGGGGGGGGGGCGAGGGGGGGGGGGAGGGGGTCCCCGAGCCTCGCCCTCCCGAGGCCCGATCTCACGAGGCCCGATCTCCCGAGCGCCGCGCCCCGCCCCCTGATCTCCCGAGGCCCAATCCGCGCCACCCCTCCGATCTCCCGAGGCTCGCCACCGCCCCCCCCCCCCACCCATCTCCCGAGCCCCGCCCCCCGCCCGAGCCGGCTTCAAGAGCAGAGAGAGAGACGCCGCCGCGCAACCTACCGCGTGAGGCCCGGCCGGACTCAAGTCGCGCACGCTGACTCCTGCCCCACCCGCCTTTATTAACATGGCGGCGGTGGCGACGCTCGGCTCAGGCCCGCCCCCTCCAGCCTTCACAAAGATGGCGGCGATCACGAGCCGCTTGTTCAGCGCGACGGGAGGTGCCTAGCTCGGGCATGGCTGGGCAACAGAGGCCCAGGCTTACAGGCCTGGAAAAACGGTTAAAGGTAGGAAAATTCTAGATGTTACAGAAAAGATTTACAAATTCATTAACTTTTTTAAAAAACAATGTGTGCTTTAAAAGCAACTTTTTTTTTGCTGGAAATGTAGATTTGAAAAGAAACACGCAGAAAGCGGGAAAAATAAATGAAAAGTTTGGAATCAAGATGGCGGCGACTCACCTCGGTTCAGAACGATAAGGCCCGCCCACACACGCACCGATTGGTTGACCGTCAGGTCACCAAAGCGTAGGATTGGTCAATCGTCCCGTCACTCGACTCTAGGAGGGCCCGCCCGCACGCGCCAGGAACCCGCCCCCGCCACGCAGCGATTGGTCGACCGTCGGGTCGCTCGACCGTACAATTGGTCGACCTCGACGTCACTCGATGCTAATGAGCGGATAATGAGCAGAATGTTGAACGTTTTTTGGATACTGCGGGCGCAATTTTTGTCTCGCCGAAACGTAAATACGCTTATGACGGTTCTGGAATCGTAAGCTTTCTTTCGATGTAACACACGTGTAGGTACGCTCTATAACTTTCGAGTTTATTCAATACAG
Source organism: Somniosus microcephalus (assembly GCF_052327205.1). Classification (NCBI taxonomy): domain Eukaryota; kingdom Metazoa; phylum Chordata; class Chondrichthyes; order Squaliformes; family Somniosidae; genus Somniosus; species Somniosus microcephalus. The sequence goes on from NC_141005.1 coordinate 78,014,214, forward strand.
ACAGACAGACAGACGGAATGACAGATCGACCGCTTTATGTAAGACTAGCTAAAGTGCCCGGCAGTGCCGAGGCTTTTTCGAGGGCATGTTGTTGTTGGAAGAGAGAGAGAGAGCGACTGGGGGGGAAGAGAGAGAGCGACTGGGGGGAAGAGAGAGAGCGACTGGGGGGAAGAGAGAGAGCGACTGGGGGGAAGAGAGAGAGCGACTGGGGGGAAGAGAGAGAGCGACTGGGGGGAAGAGAGAGAGCGACTGGGGGGAAGAGAGAGAGCGACTGGGGGGAAGAGAGAGAGCGACTGGGGGGAAGAGAGAGAGCGACTGGGGGGAAGAGAGAGAGCGACTGGGGGGAAGAGAGAGAGCGACTGGGGGGAAGAGAGAGAGCGACTGGGGGGAAGAGAGAGAGCGACTGGGGGGAAGAGAGAGAGCGACTGGGGGGAAGAGAGAGAGCGACTGGGGGGAAGAGAGAGACGTCTCAGCTCCTGCTGCGCGCGCACCCTAGCGGCGCTGGGCTGAGGCTCGGCCCTCCAGCCTTCGAGTGGGGCCGGGAGGTGCCTAGCTCGGGCGTGGGTGCGGAGGAGACGCCGAGGCTTCTAGGCCTACCTGGAAAAACGGGGAAAGGTAGGAAAATTAATGAGATTAGATAAGTTAATTACTTTCTAAATCATTTTTTTTTAAAACAATATGTGTTTTAAAAGCAACGTTTTTTTTTAAAGACACAGAAAGCGGGAAAAAGAAAGGAAAAGTTTGGAATCAAGATGGCGGCGACTCACCTCGGTTCAGAACGATAAAGCCCGGCCACACGCGCACCGATTGGCCCGGCGGCACACGCCAGCAACCCGGCGTACGATTGGTCGAGCTCGAGGTCACTCTGTCGCTAATGAGCGGATAATGAGATGCTAATGAGCGGAATGTTGAAGGTTTTTGGGATACCGCGGGCGCAATTTTAGCCCGGCCGAAACGTAAATACGCTTAAAACCGTCTCGGAAGCGTAAGCTTTCTTTGGAGGTAACGCGTGCATAGGTACGCCCTGTAACTTTCGAGTGCATACCCGCAACGCACACGCGATGACAGACAGATAGACAGATAGACAGATAGAAAGACAGAATGACAGAAGTACCGATTTATATATATAGATTTACAAAGTGTGATTTAAAATTTTTTTTATTTGAAGGTAAAGTACAGTTTTACAGCCTCAGCATTCATACGTTTTGACAGGTCTGTCAAGACTTATGAATGGAGCATTCCCTGCTCCGATTGGCTGCCTGTTGCTCACGTGATCCCAGGGGACGCTTCGCACGAACTACGCCTCTGGGACACGCCAGCAGAGCGCGCCGGCCTCTGGGACAGGCCTCGGAGAGGAATTCCACGCAGGCCAAGAGGTCAACTGTCGGCGCGCTAGGTAAGTGTAGGTCGGGGGCTTGCACCCGCGGGAAGCCCCCGACCCGAATTTCTGGGCCGTAACCTGTTCTTCTGAACAGGCAAGAAGGACACTCGCCGGAAACTGGCTGGGTCCTTGTTTAAATATGCAGACTGAGCTCTGATGATATCATCAGTGCCCAATTGGTATTTTAAACATGAGTCTGACTAGGTAAGCGGCTGCGACCTTCTCACAAGGTCCACTTCGTGGGAAGAGAAGTCACAGAATCATAAAATGGTTACAGCAAAGGAGGAGGCCATTCGGCTCGTCGAGCCCTTGCCGGCACTTCAGAAGAGCACTTGAGCTAGTCCCAGTCACCCGCCCTTACCCCGTAGCCCTGCATTTTTTTTTCCTTCAGGTACTTATTCAATTCCCCTTTGAAAGCCACGATTGAAACTACCTCCACCACCCTTTCAGGCAGTGCATTCCAGATCCTAACCACTCGCTGCGTAAAAAAGTTTTCCCTCACGTCGCCTTTGTTTCTTCTGCCAATCACTTTAAATCTGTGCCCTCTGGTTCTCATAGATATATAGATACATAGAAGATAGGAGCAGGAGTAGGCCATTCGGCCCTTCGTGCCTGCTCCGCCATTCGATGAGATCATGGCTGATCCTTTAATTCAGTATCCCGTCCCCGCCTTCTCTCCGTAACCCTTAACCCCTTTTGCCCGTAGAAATATATCTAATTCCCTCTTAAATATATTTAATGAGCTGGCGTACACTGCCCTCTGTGGCAATGAGTTCCACAGGTTCACCACTCTCTGAGTGAAGAAATTCCCCCTCATCTCTGTCCTAAATGGTTTAGCCCTTATCCTTAAATTATGTCCTCTAGTTCTGTTCTCACCCGCCAAGGGAAACATTCCTTCTGCATCCAGTCTGTCTAGACCTGTCAGAATTTTATACACTTCTATGAGGTCCCCTCTCAATCTTCTAAACTCCAGTGTGTACATCCCTAAACTACATAGTCTCTCCTCATAGGTCATTCCCACCATTCCTGGTATCAGCCTGGTGAATCGCCGCTGCACCCCCTCCATGGCAAGAACATCCTTCCTCAGATGAGGCGACCAAAACTGTACACAGTACTCGAGGTGTGGTCTCACCAGTGCCCTGTACAGCTGCAGCAAGGTATCCCTGTTCCTGTATTCTAACCCTTTTGCTATGAAGGCCAGCATACCGTTTGCCTTCTTGACCGCCTGTTGCACCTGCATGCTCGCCTTCAGTGACTGGTGTACAAGAACACCCAGGTCTCTCTGTACTTCCCCCTCTCCCAATCTATTGCCATTTAAATAATAATTTGCCCTCCCGTTCCTGCACCCAAGGTGGATAACTTCGCACTTGTCCACATTATAGTGCATCTGCCATTTATCCGCCCAATCGCCCAGTCTGTCCAAATCGCTCTGGAGCTTCCTGGTCTCTTCCTCTGAGCCCACCCCCCCTCCTAGTTTAGTGTCGTCTGCAAATTTGGAAATGCTGCATCCGACTCCCTGAACCTTCTGCCAATGGGAACAGTTTCTCTCTATCTACTCTGTCCAGACCCCTCGTGATTTTGAACACCGCTGTCAAATCTCTTCTCAATCTTCTCTGCTCTAAGGAGAACAACCCCAGCTTCTCTAGTTTATCCACGTAACCTAAGTCCCTCCTCCCTGGAACCATTCTTGTAAATCTTTTCTGCACTCTCTCTCAGGCCTTCACATCCTTCCTAAAGTGCGGTGCCCAGAACTGGACACAATACTCCAGTTGAGGCCGAAACAGTGTTTTATAAAGGTTCATCGTAACTTCCTTACTTTTGTACTCTATACCTCTACTCATGAAGCCCAGGATCCTGTATGCTTTTTTAACCACTTTCTCAAACTACCATGCCACCTTCAACGATTTGTGCATATATACCCCCAAGTCTCTCTGTTCATGCACCCCCTTTAGAACTGTACCTTGCAGTTTATATTGCCTCTCCCCTTTCTCCCTACCAAAATGTATCCCTTCGCACTTCTCTGCATTAAATTTCATCTGCCACATCTCCGCCCATTCCACCAGCCTGTCTATGTCCTCTTGAAGTCTATCATTCTCCTCCTCACTGTTCACTATACTTCCAAGTTTTGTGTCACATGCAAATTTTGAAATTGTGCACTGTACACCCAAGTCCAAGTTATTAATATAAATCAAGGAAAGCAGTGGTCCTAAGTATCGACCCTGGGGAACACCACTGTATATTTCCTCCAGTCCGAAAAACAACCGTTCATCACTACTCTCTGTTTCCTGTCACTTAGCCAATTTCATATCCATGCTGCCACTGTCCCTTTTATTCCATGGGCTTCAACTTTGCTGGCAAGCCTATTATGTGGCACTTTATCAAACACCTTTTGGAAATCCATGTACACCACATCAACCGCATTGCCCTCATCAACCCTTTCTGTTACCTCATCAATCAAGTTAGTTAAACACAATTTGCCTTTAACAAATCCATGCTGGCTTTCCTTAATTAATCCACACTTGTCAAAGTGACTGTTAATTTTGTCCTGGATTATTGTTTCTAAAAGCTTCCCCACTACCGAGGTTAAACTGACTGGCCTGTAGTTGCTGGGTTTATCTTTACACCCTTCTTTGAATAAGGGTGTAACATTTGCAATTTTCCAGTCCTCTGGCACCACCCCCGTAGCTAAGGAAGATTGGAAGATTATGGCCAGTACCTCCGCAATTTCCATCTTTACTTCCTTCATGACCAGAGGATGCATCCCATCCGGTCCTGGTGACTTACCTACTTTTAAGTACAGCCAGCCTTTCCAGTACTTCCTCTATCAATTTTTATCCCATCCAGTATCTCAACTACCACCTCTTTCACTATGATTTTGGGAGCATCTTCTTCATGGTAAAGACAGATGCAAAGTATATTTTTTATTCGTTTATGGGATGTGGGCGTTGCTGGCAAGGCCAGCATTTATTGCCCATTCCCAATTGCCCTTGAGAAGCTGATGGTGAGCAGCTTTCTTGAACCGCTGCAGTCCGTGTGGTGAAGCTGCTCCCACAGTGCTGTTAGGTAGGGAGTTCCAGGATTTTGACCCAGCAACGATGAAGGATCGGCGATATACATCAGGGTGGTGTGTGACTTGGAGGGGAACTTGGAGGTGGTGATGTTCCCATGCGCCTGCTGCCCTTGTCCTTCTAGGTGGAAGTCGTCGCAGGTTTGGGAGGTGATACCGAAGAAGCCTTGGCGAGTTGCTGCAGTGCATCTTGTAGATGGTATACACTGCAGCCACGGTACGCTGGTGGTGGAGGGAGTGAATGTTTAAGGTGGTGGATGGGGTGCCAATCAAGCGGGCTGCTTTGTCCTGGATGGTGTCGAGCTTCTCGAGTGCTGTTGGAGCTGTACTCATCCAGGCAAGTGGAGAGTATTCAATCACACTCCTTACTTGTGCCTTGTAGATGGTGGAAAGGCTTTGGGGAGTCAGGAGGTGAGACACCCGCTGCAGAATACCTAGCCTCGGACCTGCTCTTATTGCCACAGTATTTATGTGGTTGGTCCAGTTAGGTTTCTGGTCAATGGTGACCCCCAGGATGTTGATGGTGGGGGGATTCGGCGATGGTAATGCCGTTGAATGTCAAGGGGCGGTGGTTAGACTCTCGCTTGTTGGAGATAGTCATTGCCTGGCACTTCTGTGGCGCGAATGTTACCTGCCACTTATCAGCCCAAGCTTGAACATCGTCCAGGTCTTGTTGCATGCGGGCATGCACTGCTTCATTATCTGAGGAGTTGTGAATGGCACTGAACACTGTGCAGTCATCAGCGAACATCCCCATTTCTGACCTCATGTTGGAGGGAAGGTCATTGATGAAGCAGCTGAAGATGGTTGGGCCTAGGACACTGCCCTGAAGAACTCCTGCAGCGATGACCTGGGGCTGTGATGATTGACCTTCGACCACCATAACCATCTTCCTTTGCGCTAGGTATGACTCCAGCCAGTGTAGAGTTTCCCCCCCCGATTCCCATTGACTTCAGTTTTACAAGTGATCCTTGATGCCACACTCGGTCAAATGCCGCCTTGATGTCAAGGGTAGTCACTCTCACCTCACCTCTCATTTAGTACCTCGGCCATGCCCTCTGCCTCCATGCATAAGTCTCCATTTTGTTCCCTAAATCGGCCCCACCCTTCCTCTTACTACCAGTTTACTATTTATATGCCAATAGAAGACTTTTGGATTCCTTCTATGTTAGGGGCAAAAAAAGTGTCTTTTTCATTTTTTTGATCTTACTCCTTCGGGCCTCACAAGGAAAGTTTAGGGCTCCCCTGCACAGGTGGTTGTCCACCTCGATCGCGAGGTGCTCCCGAAACCCCCTCCCCTCAACATAACCGAGTGCCAAGGACCATTCCTTCAATTCCCGACACTTTCGGGCAGGGAACTGACCGGGGACATGCAAATGACACCCGAATCACCTGGGCATGAATGTGCCGAGGTCAGGGCAGTTTGTCTCCAGCTTCAGCATGGGCCCACCCAATTCCCAAGTAAAAGTCAGGGCTCAAAATTCCACCCCCTCCTCCTGCCACACCCACACCCCTCCCCACACATCTGCAAAGCCAACACCATAGGTTTCCCTATGGGGATCCCATTACTTACCATTCATGTGGAAAAAGAAAATTCACACAGTAGCAATGGTGCATCCGGCAGCATCACACGAGGCTGAGACACTCCCACTATTAGCCTCTCAAATGAGTTTCCTAACATGGAGGCTCCTATGAAGGCAGGAATAAAGGAGTTGTGCCCCAGCAGACTGCACTTCAGCAAGGAAGTCCTGCATGATCTGAAAAAAAGAAAGCACATACATTTATACAGTGCATTTCACGATCTCAGGACATCGCAAAGAGCTTCACAGCCAATTAAGTACCTCTGAATTGTACTCACTGTTGTAATGTAGGGAAGCTATTGGGAGCAGCAGCAGGAGCGGAACGATCTGTGAGGGAACCGGCGACAGCAGAGCGAGTAAATGAAGCCCAAGGCCCAGACCGAGCTATTGAGAGCAGCAGCGGGAGCGGAACGACCTGTGAGGGAACCGGCGACAGCAGAGCGAGTAAATTAAGCCCAAGGCCCAGACTGAGCTATTGGGAGCAGCAGCGGAACGATCTGTGAGGGAACTGGCGACAGCAGAGCGAGTAAATGAAGCCCAAGGCCCAGACCGAGCTATTGAGAGCAGCAGCGGGAGCGGAACGACCTGTGAGGGAACTGGCGACAGCAGAGCGAGTAAATGAAGCCCAACGCCCAGACCGAGCTATTGGGAGCAGCAGCGGAACGATCTGTGAGGGAACTGGAGACAGCAGAGCGAGTAAATGAAGCCCAAGGCCCAGACCGAGCTATTGAGAGCAGCAGCGGGAGCAGAACGACCTGTGAGGGAACCAGTGGCAGTGGAGCGAGTAAATAAAGCCCGAGGCTCGAGGCCCAGACCGAGCTATTGGGAGCAACAGAGGGAGCGGAACGACCTGTGAGGGAACCAGTGGCAGTGGAGCGAGTAAATAAAGCCTGAGGCTTGAGGCCCAGACCGAGCTATTGGGAGCAGCAGAGGGAGCGGAACGACCTGTGAGGGAACCAGCGGCAGTGGAGCGAGTAAATAAAGCCCGAGGCTTGAGGCTCAGACCGAGCTGCAGGTAGACTATCCTTTATCCGAACTTCCGAAAACCTCTAAAAACCGAAAGTTTTTTTGTTCAGTGTAAGACGTGCGCACGACATGACCAGAGTGGCGCACGACTTACGCTGAGCAGGGCAGAGGGTCAGAGAGATCCCTCCTGGGTAGGAGACTGCAGGCCGAGCCGGGCAGTGTGAAGGAGGTACCGCGAGAGTGAACCCAACAATACAGTGTCCCGTCCGATAGCTGCAGTGGCCCGCCGTTATTCTTTTCTCCCCCCGACCCGACCCGGCCCGTCCGATATTATTTTCTCCCGACCCGACCCATGGCCCGTCCGATATTCTTTTCTATCCCCCGACCCACCCCCCCGGCCCTCCCGACCTGAACCGCGGCCCGTCCGATATTCTTTTCTCCACCCCCACCCGACCCCCGACCTGATTTGTGGGCCAGTTTATTAGGAGTCAGCCGATATCCGGCTTTCCAGAGAAGCAGGAAGGGGAATGAGACACGGAACAGTCGCAAGAGGTAGCCTGAACTTCTACAATTTATATTAAATACAAATTTCCCAGTCTTATGCATTTCCCTTCTGAAATGCGAAAAATTCCGAAAACCGAAACTCAGCTGGTCCCAAGGCTTTTCGATAAGGGATAGTGTACCTGTACTGGGAGCAGCAGAGGGAGCCGACTACTTTGGAATCAGTTCAAACAACAGGGGGCAAAAAAATCAAGTGTGTCATCACAGGGAAGCTGGTAAGTTGGTGAGTATTTCTCTTTTTTTCTCTCTCTACACGAGGGCATTGGTTTAACCAAGAGCCGGGAAATTAAAAATTTCAATCGGGGCAAGTAAAACAGTAAGTGAATTAATAATAAGAGTATTAGTTAAAGTTAACCTAGGACTTGTGGGCTAGGTTACAGTTAAAACCTAAAGCATATAACTAAATTTAATAACTTAAACAAGGTTATTACCTAGATTAAAAGCTATAAATAGACAATTGAGTGATAATTCAAAACTTGAAAACCTAATTCGTTCAATAAAATACAATGGAGATGGCAGGGCAGGTGATGTGTTGCAGCTGTAGCATGTGGGAGCTGGTGGACCCCAGTGCGATCCACAGCAACCACATCTGCAGTAAGTGTCTGCAGCTCGAGGAACTTCAGCTCCGAGTTGATGAGCTGGAGTCCGAGCTTCAGACACTGCGATACATCAGGGAGAGTTACCTGGATACTTTGATCCAGGAGGCAGTCACACCCCTTAGATTAGGTACTTCAGATTTGGTCCGTGGTCAGGGACAGGAGGGTGTGACTACGAGTGAGGCAGGTATGGGGATCCAGAAAGTAGCACTGGAGGAGCCTCAGCCCTTGCACTTGTCCAACAGGTACGAAGTTCTTGCAGCCTGTGTGGACGAGAGCAGGGACTGCAGGGAGGATGAGCAAACCGACCACAGCACTGTGATACAGGGGGCCATTCAGTTGGGGGAATAAAAAGGAATGTAGTAGTGGTAGAGGACAGTATAGTTAGGGGGATCGATACTGTTCTCTGCAGCCAAGAGCGTGAGTCCCGAAGGCTGTGTTGCCTGTTAGGGTTAAGGTAATCTCCTCGGGGCTAGAGAGGAACTTGGAGTGGGAGGGGTAAGATCCAGTTTTCGTGGTCCACATAGGTACCAACGACATAGTTAGGACTAAGAAAGAGATTCTGCTGAGGGAATATGAGCAGCTAGGGGCTAAATTAAAAAGCAGAACCACAAAGGTAATAATCTCTGGATTACTACCTGAGCCACGAGCAAATTGGCATAGGATCGATAAGATCAGAGAGATGAATGCGTGGCTCAAAGATTGGTGTGGGAGAAATGGGTTTTGATTCATGGGGCACTGGCACCAGTACTGTGGAAAGAGGGAGCTGTTCCGTTGGGACCATGCTGGGACTCGTGTCCTGGCAAAACAAATAACTAGGGCTGTATATAGGGCTTTAAAATAAATAGTGGGGGGAGGGTTCAGGTGAGGTGAAATTTAGAAAGTTAAAGAGAAAGGACAAGGCAGTAGTGCAGGGTAGCGATAGGGGTAATGATAACCAGAGCCTGACAGGAAGGGACAGAACGTACAAACATAAGACTGCACCGGCAAATAGGGTAAGAGTAGGGAAAAATGGTAAAAAGACAACATTAAAGGCTCTTTGTCTGAATGCACGCAGCATTCGCAACAAGATAGATGAATTGATGACACAGATAGATATAAATGGGTATGATCTGAGAGCCATTACAGAGACGTGGTTGCAAGGTGACCAAGGCTGGGAACTGATTATTCAGGGGAATTTAACAATTTGGAAGGATCAGCAGAAAGGAAAAGGAGGTGGGGTAACTCTGTTAATAAAGGATGAGATCAGTACAGTAGTGAGAAATGATTTTGGCTCGGAAGATCAAGATGTAGAATCAGCTTGGGTGGAGATAAGAAATAGTAAGGGAAAGAAGTCACTGGTGGGAGTACTCTATAGGCCCCCTAACAGTAGCTACATAGTAGGACAGAGTATAAATCAAGAAATAATGGGGGCTTGTAAGAAAGGTACTGCAATAACCATGGGTGATTCTACTCTTCATATAGATTAGACAAATCAAATTGGCAAAGGTAGCCTTTTGAGGACAAGTTCATAAGAGTGTATTCGGGATGGTTTCTTAGAACAATACGTTGTGGAACCAACCAGGGAGCAGGCTATTTTAGATCTAGTAATGTGCAATGAGGCAGGATTAATTAATGATCTTGTAGTAAAGGATCCTCTCGGGAAGAGTGACCATAGCATGATAGAATTTCACATTCAGTTTGAGGGTGAGAAACTTGGGTCTGAAACTAGTGTCTTAAACTTAAATAAAGGCAATTACAAAGGTATGAAGATAGAGTTGGCTAAAGTGGACTGGGAAAATAGGTTAAAGGGTAAGACGGTAGACAAGCAGTGGCAGACATTTAAGGAGATATTCCATAACTCTCAGCAAAGGTATATTCCAGTGAGAAGGAAAGACTCTACAAGGATGAACCATCCGTGGCTAGTTAAGGATGGCATTAAATTGAAAGAAAAGGCATACAATGTTGTGAAGATTAGTGGTAGGCCAGAGGATTGGGAAATCTTTAGAAACCAGCAAAGGACGACTAAAAAATAATAGAGGGAGGAGATAGATTATGAGAGTAAATTAGCAAGAAATATAAAAAAGACAATAAGAGCTTTTACAGGTTTATAAAAAGGAAGAGAGTAGCTAAAGTAAATGTTGGTCCCTTAGAGAACGAGACTGGGGAATTAATCATGGGAAACAAGGAAATGGCAGAGAATTTGAACAAATATTTTGTATCTGTCTTCACGGTAGAAGACACTAAAAGCATCCCAATAATAGTAGATAATCAAGGGGCAAAAGGGAGGGAGGAACTTAAAACAATCACTATCACTAGAGAAAAAGTACTTGGCAAACAAATGGGACTAAAGGCTGACAAGTCCCCTGGACCTGATGGCCTACATCCTAGGGTCTTAGAAGAAGTGGCTGCAGAGATAGTGGATGCATTGGTTGTAATTGACAAGCTCAGCCTTACAACCCCAGATTTCAAAGAATTGGATGACCTGTCAAAATTAAGAATAGTCCTGGGGGAAGGAGACAGACCATATCTTGGTGCCCAATATGTAACAACATGTCACAACCTGTGGAACAGTGAGTGACTAACGAGCACACCCATAGCATATATACTCTAAAAATGTTTAAATCAATACCGAATGTACCCAACGACTGTTTAAATTAATACTGAATGTACCCAACGAGGGTCAACGACTGTTTAAATTAATACTGTCTGTACCCAACGAAGGTCAAAATTGTTTGACACCTACAGAATGTTGGAAACCTGTACTTTTTTTGTTATGTAAGCTTTGGCAATATGGTTCCCTGTAAACTTTCATGCCAATAAAGCATTTGAATTTGAAAAAAAAAATTTCATTTGAGTGCCCGTTCAAACAGTCACAAGACAAGAGAGTGCCCGTTCAAACAGTCACAGGAGAAGAGAGTGCCCGTTCAAACAGTCACAGGACAAGAGAGTGCCCGTTCAAACAGTCACAAGACAAGAGAGCGCCCGTTCAAACAGTCACAGAAGAGAGTGCCCGTTCAAACAGTCACAAGACAAGAGAGCGCCCGTTCAAAGAGTCACAGGAGAAGAGAGTGCCCGTTCAAACAGTCACAAGACAAGAAAGCGCCCGTTCAAACAGTCACAGAAGAGAGTGCCCGTTCAAACAGTCACAAGACAAGAGAGCGCCCGTTCAAACAGTCACAGGAGAAGAGAGTGCCTGTTCAAACAGTCACAGGACAAGAGAATGCCCGTTCAAACAGTCACAGGACAAGAGAATGCCCGTTCAAACAGTCACAGGACAAGAGAGCGCCCGTTCAAACAGTCACAGGACAAGAGAGCGCCCGTTCCAACAGTCACAGGACAAGAGAGCGCCCGTTCAAACAGTCACAGGAGAAGAGAGTGCCCGTTCAAACAGTCACAAGACAAGAGAGCGCCCGTTCAAACAGACACAGGAACATTTTCTGTTTTTATTTCAGATTTCCAGCGTCTGCAGTATTTTCTTTTTATATTTGTGTTTAATTCACCGCCACCTCTCTTCCAGGAATGCCCATCTTGAAGAAGCTCTGCTCTTCTCTCTGATGGGGTTTTTGTTTGTCTCTTTTACCTTGTTCATCTTCCTTGCTTTCTGTCTCCCTTCTCGTGTTTGATCAGGTATCTACCAAAACTCGCTTTCACAGCCACATATCTTTCCTCAGCAACTGTCTCCGGCTCTGACTTACTCCACGTGGTTTCCAACAGAAATTCCACCCTTTGTGTTTTGGATCCACCCAGGACTACAGATATCGCCAAGATATTCAGCGTTCCTCAAACCACTGCTCTCGCCGTATCCTGAGATCCGTGCTGAATGCCATGCAAGGCCACATGAACACTCTCAACTTCTGTCTTCGGCAGCACCGACTCACTCTACCTCAAAGCTGTCCTGGTCCACAATTCCATTTCATCCTTCGCCTCATCCGGCGCTTTAACAAAAAACTTGTTTTCTTCCTTTCAGGTGTCAAGGATGGCAAGCTTCAACATCTCTTGGACACCAACGCCCCTCCGGAACCTTCTTCCCCTTCACTTTCCTCTGACCCCATCCCTTCTCCCAATCTCACCCCCTGTCGTGTTTTCACTATCCCCTCTGACCTTCCCCTCTCTGACCCCAAACGATCAGTCCTTAGCAAAGGCCTAAGCTTCGTCCCCTTACGCCCCCACCTCAATGAATTTCGAGCTCGGCACAATGCCGAGCTCTTTTTCTGCCGCCTTCGTCTCCGTGCCCACTTCATTGGCCAGGAGTCTTCCCCCTGCACGGCTGACCCGTGGTGTTAGGGAAATTGACGGGATTGAAGGCCGATAAATCCCCAGGGCCTGATAATCTACATCCTAGGGTACTTAAGGAAGTGGCCCTAGAAATAGTAGATGCATTGCTGGTCATCTTCCAAAATTCTATAGACTCTGGAACAGTTTCCATGGATTGGAGGGTAGCTATTGTTACCACACTGTTCAAAATAGGTGGTAGAGAGAAAACGGGGAATTATAGAATGGTAAGCCTGACATCGGTAGTGGGGAAAATGCTAGAGTCCATTATAAAAGGTGTAATAGCAGAGCACTTGGAAAACAGTGACAGGATTGGACAAAGTCAACATGGATTTACAAAAGGTAAACCGTGCTTGACTAATCTACTGGAATTTTTTGAGGATGTAACTGGTAGAATAGATAAGGGAGAACCAGTGGATGTGATGTATTTGGTCTTTCAGAAGGCTTTCGATAAGGTCCCGCATAAGAGATTAGCGTGTAAAGGTAAAGCACATGGGATTGGGGGCAAGGTACTGACTTGGATAGAGAACTGGTTGGCAGACAGGAAGCAAAGAGTTGTAATAAACGGGTCTTTTTCCGAGTGGCAGGCAGTGACTAGTGGGGTACCGCAAGGATCGGTCCTTGGACCCCAGCTATTCACAATATATATTAATGATCTAGACGAGGGAACTAGATGTAATATCTCCAAGTTTGCAGACGACACAAAGCTGGGTGGGCGTGTGTGCTGTGAGGAGGATGCCAAGTAACTCCAGTATGATTTGGACAGGTTGGGTGATTATACTGCATCTGCCATGCATCTGCCCAATGTGGATAAATGCGAGGTTATCCACTTTGGTGGCAAAAACAGGAAGGCAGATTATTATCTGAACGGCAATAGATTGGGAGAAGGGGAAGTGCAACGAGACCTGGGTGTCCTTGTGCACCAGTCGCTGAAGGTAAGCATGCAGGTGCAGCAGGCGGTTAAGAAGGCAAATGGTATGTTGGCCTTCGTAGCGAGAGGATTCGAGTACAGGAACAAGGATGTCTTGCTGTAGTTGTACAGGGCCTTGGTGAGACCACACCTTGAGTACTGTGTGCAGTTTTGGTCACCTTATCTGAGGAAGGATGTTCTTGCCATGGAGGGAGTGCAGCGAAGATTCACCAGACTGATACCTGGGATGGCAGGAATGACGTATGAGGAGAGATTGGGTCGATTGGGCTTATACTCACTGGAGTTCAGAAGAATGAGAGGGGATCTCATTGAAATTTATAAAATTCTAACAGGACTAGACAGACTAGATGCAGGAAGGATGTTCCCGATGGCGGGAACGTCCAGAATCAGGGGTCACAGCCTAAAGATAAGGGGTAAGCCATTTAGGACAGAGATGAGGAGGAATTTCTTCACCCAGCGAGTGGTGAACCTGTGGAATTCTCTACCACAGAAGGCAGTTGAGGCCAATTCATTAAATATATTCAAGAAGGAGTTAGTTATATTTCTTAAGGCTAAAGGGATCAAGGGATATGGGGAGAAGGCAGGGACAGGGTACTGAGTTTGGATGATCAGCCATGATCTCATTGAATGGCAGACCAGGCTTGAGGGGCCGAATGGCTTACTCCTGCTCCTATCTTCTATGTTTCTATGACCCTTTCTCCTGTTTTCAGAATTCTCGTTCTACCTGGACCCCTCCCTCTTGCCTCTTACCCTCTCTAGATCTTGTCATTGCAAACTGCCGGCGTGACGTCGGCCCTCTCCATTTCTCTGCTCCTCTCACTCACTCCAACCTACCTCCCTCTGAACTTGCAGCACGCCATTCTCTCAGATCCAACCCCGACATTGTCATTAAACATGCTGACAAGGGTGGTTGTAAGAAGTGAAATTATAAATAAGGGACATGAACCAAGACAAAATGGCTCCGCCGATCTGAGTGCGGCAAGTAATGTCACGTGCAGAACAACAGGAAGTCCACCAAGGAAGACAAAACAAACTCAGCTTAAGGCACAAACTATAATTAAGTTGGTATTGAAAGTGTATAATTGGACAAGGGAATTGTTGCTAAGGGAACGTGATTGGTTGAAGACATTTGTGTGTAATATTTTGCTTATCCGGCTCATAAAATGTATAAAAGGAGTTTCGCTACCACTGTGACGTCGAGAAGAGGGTTACTAGACTCCGGAGTCTTTAAACTCTTCTCCCGAAGTGCTTCGTATAATAAACTGTGTGTTTTTACCTTATACAGAAGAGAGTGAATTCATTTACACTTCCAATTGGCGTAGTCGGCCGGATGCTCTGGGGCCGAGGTCCGCTCCGCACCGGTAAACGCGGGTGTAAGTCAAATTTTTGACCACCCATAAATTGAGTCGCCCGGAAGAGGGGTGGAACCAACGGTACCAGAGCATCAAGAACCAAAGCATCTGTGATAGGTAAGGAGACACAGTTTGGTGTAAAGTGTGAAGTACGAGTTGATAAGACCTAATGTGGTAGCGATAAATGTCGAGGAGGAATAGATAAGTTTCTGACCGATCGACAGAGGACAAGGTAGAGCCAACATCTCGTTCATCTAGCCTGAGCCGGAATTAAGAGGGCGATTGGGCCCCACGTAATGGCCAGGATCAAGTAGATGTAGAGATTGAGCTTGGTCTCTAAAGGATCGTGACGTTAGAAGGATTGTGACTAACAAACCCTTGAAATCCCTAATAGGCATCAAGAACCCATGTAGAGGAACTCAGCATTGGTAAGACTGTAAGTTGGACTACATAATGGCGTCGGGGAAAGAAATAGAATAGGGACCAGCAGGGTCCCTTACTAGGTTCTATGCAGACGACCGGAAGGGTTTAGTTGATAAGATGAGAGAGGGAGAGGGTCAGAGAAAGAGAGATGCTGAAGATGAGCTCCTGAAACTTTTGTGTTTTTTGTCATTAAAAAATGAGGAAAAAAGTTTAATTGCAACATAAACCTTAGGCAAAAAGCAACAAGAGGAGGATACAGAGGTCAAACTAAGGAAAAACAACAAAAATCAAGGAATATACACCTTTAATGGGATTTGACATTCACAGAACAGCAAACAGCAGGGAGGACGAACACTTCAAGGAAACTTGCCTTCTATCAAAATCTGAATTGAGTGAGTACAACAATATTGAGGAGGACACCCCCATATTCTAAGGACAACAAGAATTTTTTACTTTTACACCAAAAACAGCCTGTATTTCTTCTTCAGTCGTAATATTGCTAAAGCTAGCTTCTGCTCAGCACTAGGCTAGGCTAATGCTAAAGTTGACAGTCGACAGTTGAGAGACATTTTCTCCTCCAATTTCAAATGTAACCATTCAAATTAGCTTGTAAATGAACCAATCAGAAGAGCTGCAGCCCCTCCCCCGCAGCACAGCAGCATCCACAGCTGTATGCAAATTAGCTTCAGAAATGAGCGAATCAGAAGAGCTGCAGCAGCTCCCGTGCTGCACAGCAGAACTGACGGACTGTCTGCCCCTCAGAGCAGCAACCAGTACTCCCCTCCCCCACTGCACTGAGAGCACCCTCTTTCAGTTTCCCCCTGACATCAAAGACAGTACAAGGTCGCTGCCCTAAGCTTGACATGTATGCTCAAGCTGTCAGGAGATGCATCAACGCCAGATTCATCAGCCGCACTCACAAGACAGTCCAGAATGTCACCCGAGCACAACGCAACGCCATCCACGCTCTCAAGACCAACCGCAACATCGTCATCAAACCAGCAGACAAAGGAGGCGCCATCGTCATACAGAACAGAACGGACTATTGCAAAGAAGTATACCGACAACTGGACAACCAGGAACACTACAGTTACCCGCAGATCCGACCAAAGAACACACCCGCCAACTCAACAGACTGATCAAGACCTTCGATCCAGACCTTCAAAGCATCCTACATGCTCTCATCCCACGTACTCCCCGCGTGGGAGACTTCTACTGCCTCCCAAAGATACACAAAGCCAACACACCCGGACGTCCTATCGTATCAGGCAACGGAACCCTGTGTGAGAACCTCTCTGGATATGTCGAGGGCATCCTGAAACCCATCGTACAGGGAACCCCCAGCTTCTGTCGCGACACTACAGACTTCTTACAGAAACTCAGCACCCATGGACCAGTTGAACCAGGAACACTCCTCGCCACAATGGACGTCTCGGCACTCTACACCAGTATCCCCCACGATGACGGCATCGCTGCGACAGCCTCAGTACTCAACACCAACAGCCAATCTCCAGACGCCATCCTACAACTCATCCGCTTCATCCTTGACCACAACGTCTTCACCTTCGACAACCAGTTCTTTACCCAAACACACGGAACAGCCATGGGGACCAAATTCGCACCCCAATACGCAAACATCTTCATGCACAAGTTCGAGCAAGACTTCTTCGCTGCACAGGATCTCCAACCAACGCTATACACCAGATACATCGACGACATTTTCTTCCTATGGACTCACGGCGAAGAATCACTGAAAAGACTACATGATAACATCAACAAGTTCCATCCCACCAACAAACTCACCATGGACTATTCCTCAGAATCGGTTTCATTCTTGGACACACGAATCTCCATCAAAGACGGACACCTCAGCACTTCACTCCACCGCAAGCCCACGGACAATCTCACGATGCTTCACTTCTCCAGCTTCCACCCTAACCTCGTTAAAGAAGCCATCCCCTATGGACAAGCCCTGCGAATACACAGGATCTGCTCAGACGAGGAGGAACGCGATGGACACCTACAGACACTGAAAGACGCCCTTGTAAGAACGGGATATGATGCTCGACTCGTCGATCGACAGTTCCGACGGGCCACAGCGAAAAATCGCATAGACCTCCTCAGAAGACAAACACGCGACACAACCAACAGAGTACCCTTCGTCGTCCAGTACTTCCCCGGAGCGGAGAAACTACGCCATGTTCTTCGCAGCCTTCAACATGTCATCGATGACGACGAACACCTCGCTAAGGCCATCCCCACGCCTCCACTACTCGCTTTCAAACAGCCGCCTAACCTCAAACAGACCATCATTCGCAGCAAATTACCCAGCTTTCAGGAGAACAGCGACCACGACACCACACAACCCTGCCACGGCAACCTCTGCAAGACATGCCAGATCATCAACACAGATACCATCACACGTGAGGACACCACCCACCAGGTACATGGTACATACTCATGTGACTCGGCCAACGTTGTCTACCTCATACGTTGCAGGAAAGCATGCCCCGGAGCATGGTACATCGGCGAGACCATGCAGGCACCGCAATAACGGATGAACGGACACCGCGCAACAATCACCAGGCAGGAGTGTTCCTTCCAAGTCGGGGAACACTTCAACAGTCAAGGACATTCAGCCTCCGATCTTCGGGTAAGCATTCTCCAAGGCGGCCTTCGAGACACACAACGCAAAATCGTCGAGCAGAAACTGATAGCCAAGTTCCGCACCCATGAGGACGGCCTCAACCGAGATCTTGGGTTCATGTCACGCTACATGTAACCCCACCTGACGCAGTGTCATCCAGACTCGAGTCGACATTGGCTTGTTCTCTCTACACAGATGCGGCCGGACCTGCTGTGATTTCCAGCAAAAAAAATGTTTTTTCTGTTTTTTTGTTTTTCCATACAGACCCCAGCATCTGCAATATTTGACCCCTTGTGACCCCACCTCATTGTTCTTTGATGTAATGTTTTCCTGACTGACCTGTTTGGACACCATTCACACCTTTGATTGCTGTGATTATCTCTCTGCCGAGGTGTGATAAATGGCAGTTGGAAAGATTACCTGTAAACATCTGACATTATTCTCTGACTATATAAGCTGTGTCTTTATGCATTTCTCCACTTCACCTGACGAAGGAGCAGCGCTCCAAAAGCTTGTGATTTCAAATAAAGCTGTTGGACTATAACCTGGTGTTGTGTGACTTGTTACATTTGTCCACCCCAGTCCAACACCGGCATCTCCACACCATGTACAAGAAAACAGTTCAAGCAAAAGCTGATGAGAGAGGCCAGAGACTCTTTTTGCTGACTTGTACAAAAATGGGAATATGAGTAATCTTATTTTTTACTCAGATCAGTCCACTGCTTGGCACAAAGCAATCACCACACACTATCCCTGTGTTCAGCATGAGGAAACCACTCATGGGTTCAAACTGAAAATAAGGGAATCAGAGGACCTTGATAGAGCAATGACAACTGTCAACATGTACACCAATGGGACAATAATGGTGCAAGGCAACCTCAAAGACTTTGAAATGGCCTTCCAGACACAGAGGATTAGTAGAGAAGGGAGAGACCAGCCCCAGTGTAACCGTCAGGTAGAAAGCCACACACACTCCCCCCACCACTTGCAGCTCACCAGGAGTAAAGCAGCGTAGCCAGGAGGGGAGTGAGCCCCCCAGTTCTGACCAGGCACACATGCTGTTGCCACACAGCTCCCCGGTACAATTAAAGGAGTTCACCCAGCTGGAGATAGAGCTGGTTCAGCTCAGAGAGACGGTCCTTACTCAGAATCCAGAGCAACACACAGGCCGTAGACGTGAATCCAGGATGGTTTGTTGCCTCCCTGGTGCCAGGGTCAAGGATGTCACTGAGCGGCTGCAGGGCATTCTGGAGGGGGAGGGCGAACAGCCAGAGGTCGTGGTCCACATTGGTACCAACGACATAGGTAAAAAGAGGGATGAGGTCCTGCAGCAAGAATTTAGGGAGCTAGGTAGAAGATTAAAGAGCAGGACCTCAAAGGTTGTAATCTCTGGATTACTCCCGGTGCCACGTGCTAGTGAGTATAGGAATAGGAAGATAGAACAGATGAATGCGTGGCTAAAGGGATGGTGCAGGAGGGAGGGCTTTAGTTTCCTGGATCACCGGGTCTGCTTCTGGGAAAGGTGGGACTTGTACAAGTCAGACGGTTTACACCTGAACCAGAGGGGGACCAATATCCTTGCGGGGAGGTTTGCTAGCACTGTTGGGGCGGGTTTAAACTAACTTGGCAGGGGGATGGGATACAGAGTGGAGCTATAGTAGGGGGTGATTTACAGCCAAATACGGAGGAAAAAACAAGTCAGCTGGGAAGGCAGAGCAAATATGTGAAGGCAAAAGGGAATATGGCAAGGCTGGAAGGCATTTATTTTAATGCAAGGAGTCTTGCAAATAAGGTGGATGAACTGAAGTTGTTGTTGAACACATGGGAGTACGATATTGTTGCTATCACGGAGACATGGTTGAGGGAGGGTCAGGACTGGCAGCTCAATATTCCGGGGTATAGAATCTTCAGGCGAGACAGAGGGGGGTGTAAAAGGGGAGGGGGTGTTGCAATATTAATTAAGGAGTCAATTACTGCTGTAAGGAGGGATGATATATGTGGTAAACCACTTTTATCGTTCACTATCGTTACACTATAGTTATCACTGTTATATCGTTACTCTATGGTTATCACTGTTCACACTGTTGTATCACTATACGAGGTCGCCTCTTGTCACGCTGCTATACCTGGGCTGACCACTGCTGACTCCGCCCATGACTCCACCTACCTGCCCAGGTATAAAGGTAGTCGACTGGCTGGCATTCCTCCTTGTTGTATCCGATCACCCACGAGGGTGGGCTCTGTTATTTAGCCAATAAAAACCTACAGTTACTTTCTTAACTCGTCGCTTTTCATTGGATGAATTGATAGGTATATCAATATATTAGCGGGTTCCTCTAATGAGGCCATATGGGTAGAACTTAAAAACAAAAAGGGGGCAAGCACTTTGCTGGGAGTGTACTACAGGCCCCCAAACAGTCAGGGGGAGATAGAGGAACAGGTATGTAGGCAAATCTCAGAAAAGTGCGAAAATAATAGGGTAATAATAGTGGGGGATTTCAACTTCCCCAATATTAATTGGGATAGTCAGAGTGTGAAAGGCTTAGAGGGTGCAGAATTCTTAAAGTGCATCCAGGAGAGCTTTTTGAGCCAACATGTAGAAAGTCCTACAAGAGAGGGGGCGGTACTGGACCTAATTCTAGGGAATGTAGCCGGGCAAGTGGTGGAAGTGTCAGTAGGAGAGCATTTTGGCAACAGTGACCATAATTCGCTGAGACTTAAGGTGGTCATGGAAAAAGACAAAGACGGCCCGGAAATAAGGGTTCTAAATTGGGGGAAGGCCGATTTTAATATAAGGCAGGATCTGGCCAAAGTGGACTGGGAGCAGCTACTTATAGGAAAATCCACATCAAAGCAGTGGGAGACTTTCAGAAGGGAAATGGAGAGAGTACAACGCCAACATGTTCCCGTAAAGGTCAAAAGTGGGACCAACAAGCAAAGGGAACCTTGGATGACAAGGGATATACAAAAATGCATTAGGAAAAAAAGGGGGGCTTTTGGCAGTTACAAAAGACTAAAGACGGAGGAAGCCCTAGAGGAGTATAAAAAGTGCAGGGGCATACTTAAAAAATAAATTAGGAGAGCGAGGAGGGGCCATGAAATAACACTGGCGAGCAAAATAAAAAGAAAATCCTAAGATGTTTTATAAGTATATCAAGGGCAAGAGGATAACCAGGGAAAGGGTAGGGCCCATTAGGGACCAAAGTGGCAATCTGTGTGTAGAGCCAGATGATGTAGGCGGGGTTTTAAATGAATTTTTTGCATCTGTGTTCACTATGGAGAAAGACGATGTAGACATAGAAATCGGGCAAGGGGACTGAGATATACTTCAACATATTAGCATCGAGAGGGAGGAGGTACTAGCGGTTTTAGCAGGCCAAAAAGTGGATAAATCCCCAGGCCCGGACGAGATGTATCCCAGGCTGCTGTGTGAGGCAAAGGAGGAGATTGCAGGGGCTCTGACATAAATTTTCAGAACCTCTCTGGCCACAGGGGATGTACCAGAGGACTGGAGAACAGCTAACGTAGTGCCATTATTCAAGAAGGGTAGCAGGGATAAACCAGGGAATTACAGGCCAGTGAGCCTAACATCTGTGGTAGGGAAATTATTGGAAAAGATTCTGAGGGACAAAATTAGTCTCCACTTGGAGAGGCAAGGATTAATCGGGGATAGTCAGCATGGCTTTGTCAAGGGTAAATCATGTCTGACCAATCTGATTGAATTTTTCGAGGGGGTGACTAGGTGTGTGGATGAGGGAAATGCTGTGGATGTGGTATACATGGACTTCAGTAAGGCTTTTGACAAAGTCCCGCATATGAGACTGGTCAAGAAGGTAAGAGCCCATGGGATCCAGGGTGCCTTGGCACGTTGGATCCTAAACTGGCTGAGTGGCAGGAGGCAGAGGGTGATGGTCGAAGGTTGCTTTTGTGACTGGAAGCCTGTGTCCAGTGGGGTACCTCAGGGATCGGTGCTGGGTCCCTTGCTGTTTGTGATCTACATAAATGATTTGGATGAGAATGTAAAATTTATGATCAGTAAGTTCGCAGACGACACGAAAATTGGTGGGGTGGTAAATTGCGAGGAGGAAAGCCTCAGGCTACAGGACGATATAAACGGGTTGGTCAGATGGCCGGAAAAGTGGCAAATGGAATTTAACCCTGAAAAGTGCGAGGTGATGCATTTTGGACGGACAAATAAGGCAAGGGAATACACAATGAGTGGTAGGACCCTAGGAAGTACAGAGGGTCAGAGGGACCTTGGTGTACATGTACATAGATCCCTGAAGGCAGCGGAACAGGTAGATAAGGTGGTTAAAAAGGCATATGGGATACTTGCCTTCATTAGCCGAGGCATAGAATATAAGAGCAGGGAGGTTATGATGGAGCTGTACAAAACGCTGGTAAGGCCACAGCTGGAGTACTGTGTGCAGTTCTGGTCGCCTCACTATAGGAAGGATGTGATTGCTTTGGAGAGGGTGCAGAGAAGATTCACCAGGATGTTACCTGGGATGGAGTGCCTCAGCTATGAAGAAAGACTAAACAGGCTGGGGTTGTTTTCCTTGGAGCAAAGAAGGCTGAGGGGGGACCTGATTGAGGTGTACAAAATGATGAGGAGCATAGATAGGGTAGATAAAGAGGAACTTTTCCCCTTAGTAGGGGGGTCAATAACAAGGGGGCATAGATTCAAGGTAAGGGGCAGGAGGTTTAGAGGGGATTTGAGGAGGAACTTTTTCACCCAGAGGGTGGTTGGAGTCTGGAACTCACTGCCTGAAAGGGCGGTAGAAGCAGGAACCCTCACAACATTCAAGAAGCATTTGGATGAGCACTTGAAATGCCACTGCATACAAGGCTATGGACCAAATGCTGGAAAATGGGATTAGATTGGACAGGGCTTGATGGACGGCGCAGACACGATGGGCCGAAGGGCCTCTTTCTGTGCTGTAAAACTCTATGACTCTATGAAAACAGTTACAAAACCAGGTTGCTAAACTGAAAAGCAATCAAGTAAGCAGCATTTCAGCACTAAAGCAAGAGAGGGAGAGCTACAGGAGAGAGCTGACTTTACTTGGGGAGCAGGTGAGAGAGCTACAGGGGAGAGATAGATACATTGGCCCAGCAGCTAGAGGCCAGAGACAGGACAGTGCAGAGCTTTACTGAGCAGCTGCACTCTTTCACTGAGCAACAGCAGCAGACCCACACTACAGGGAGTGCCACACAGACCAACCAGCACACTGAAGCCCAGCCTGCTGTGGAATCACAGCCGAGCCCCTCAGCCTCCGTCTCACAAGAGGAGCGCCCACACCGGACACGACCCCCCCAGTCCAACACACAACCTGTGAGTCCAGGCGAGAGTCACCAGCCAGCAAACACCAACAAGGCTGACATTGGCCCAGAACTTGGTGTCGGGGGCTTGCCGCGCGTGCAAGCCCCCGATGTGCACTTACCCGGCGCGCCGACATCTGAAACCTGGCCCGCAGTGGATTTCCTGTCAGTGGCCCGGTTCTGATGTCGGCGCACTGTGCTAACCTGACCCAACGGCGTAGTTAGTGCGATGTGCCGGCTGGGATCAGGTGAGCACTGGTCAGCCAATCAGGGGAGGGGAAACTTCATTCATAAGTTTGAGAGTAAGAACTGTCAAACTCATGAAAAGTACTGCACCCCAAAACACTACTTAAACTTTAAATAAAATATTAAAAAACATCCCAATCCTTAAATTAAGTATAAATAAGTTTAAAAAAAATAATTTAAACAATAATTTTTTTTTTTGAAAAAAATAAATTTTTAATAAAAAGGTGTGGTGACACGCCACCATTGGACATAATCCGCTCACGGCGGCACGGACAGTTTACGCAGGCGCACTGCCGGCAGCAGCCGCCCCCAGCCGGGGGCCCTTTCCTCCGGCAACTTGTTTCCCGCAGGGACAGGCTGCCGGGAGCACTTCCTGTCTGGGGAGTATTTAAGTGGTTGCGCGGGCTTTTCAAGCTCTCTTTTTGCCATGATGTAAATTAAAGTAGTTGTGTTCCATCAACTCTGGTCTCGACTCCCACGTTTGCCGCGGTATCTCAACAAAGGGTCTAAAACTAAACTTACCTTATTGTAGATTCTTTAAAATAATAAACCTGTGGAAAAAAAAATTCTAAATTGCACTAAAACACCACTTACCTGTAAAAATAAATATTACGTGTGCTTTTTACAAGCGTAAAGACCGGAGGCCTTTACACATGCGCAAATCCCCCAAAACAGAGGAACTCCAAGACGCACGCGCTGCCCCCTACAGCGCACGCGCTAGCCTCTTCAGCTCTTGGGTTAGAGAGGAAATGCCGGTTTTCAGCGCATGCGCTGTGCATGCTGAAAACCGGCATTTCCTCTGGCCAGACGCGTGAGTACCCCTTCCGTACTCACGCGTTTGGGGAGGAATTACTGCCCCATTGTAATACTAATAGACTCAAATGGGAAATTCCTCCAGGAGAAAAAGCTCTTCCCTAAACATAAAGTAGCCAAGCTCTGGTGCCCAACATCAGACAAAGCCCTGGAAATGTTGTCCACAAGCCACTTAGGCTCCCCCCAACACATCATGATACACACCGGCACTAATGACCTAAGGGCCCAGCAGGAGAGGGTGGCAATGTCCCTCCGAACAATGATTGAGAAGGCAAGCACCACCTTCCCAAACACAAAGATCACTGTTTCCACACTGTTGCCGAGAAAAGACTTTCACCACAAAACAATCCACAAGGTAAATGCCAGCATATCACGAGACTGTGCATTAAAACAAAACGTGTACCTGGCCCAACATCCCACCCTCGATGTGGAATGCCTTTACGACCACGTCCATCTTTACAAGGAGCTAGTACCTGTCTTTGCTAAGGCCCTGAAGGACATCGCTCTTAACCGTGACCACACCCAGACTCCAAGAGGAAAAGGTCACCCCCCCCCGGCCATCAGAGACCAGCGAGGTACAGCCCAGGACCACTACAGAGACCACCACCACCCCGGACCCCGCTATCAAGACCCAGCCATCCCCATCCCCATCACCCAGCCCAACCAGGACCAGAGAGGATCCCCACGTACACGCCATCAGAGCACAGCACCATTGTCCGACCTGCACCACTCCTGCCCCCCAGGAGAGTAGGACCACCCCAGCAGCAGGAACTCCAGCCCGGCAGATTGAGGTATGCTCAGGCTGTAAGCAATACTACAAGCAGAGACAATCCATTGAGAGACATACAGCAGATGCTCAGCATCATCTGCTCCCGCCTTATGGAACAGGAAGTATAATGACTAGCCCATTTCACACCTGACAAAAAAAAGGTCTAATTGCTAGAAAGAGTTGCAGTTATATATTCTCAGTATTTGTAGACACTTGAAATGTTCTTTTTTCCTCATTTAACATGACAAACACACACATTCACTCACACACACACCTATTACAGTAAAAGACCAATCTTAACATGAAATCCTTGTGCATCTCAACCTGGAATATCCAAGGCCTACGCTCTTCTGTGTTTGGTTTGAAGAGCAGGACCTCAGAGTTCTTAGATGAAATCAAAGATCTAGACATTATCATTTTGCAAGAAACCTGGTGTAGAGGAGAAGGGTCCACTGGTTGTCCCCCTGGGTACACGCAGCTGGTGGTTCCCTCCAATAAACTGCCAGGAGTAACCCAGGGCAGAGACTCTGGAGGCATACTGATTTGGTTTAAAGCAGAGCTTAGGAATTACATTGAATTTATAAAAAAGGGCAAAAATCATTTATGGCTCAAGATTAAGAAAGACATCATTTCTAGCATGCAAAATGTTTTCATTTGCGCAATCTATATCCCCCCTATAGAATCCCCGTACTTCAAAGAGGACACCTTCTCTAACATTGAGAGGGAGATTAACCATTTCCAGGCCCAGGGGAATGTGTTGATCTGTGGTGATCTCAACTCAAGAACTGGTGAAGAACCAGACTTTATCAGTACTCAGGGGAATAATTACATATTTGGGAATAATCATTTTGATCTTCCTTTTCATTCACACAGGAATAATTACGACAAACAGACAAATGCAAATGGAAAGCAGCTCCTGCAGCTCTGTCGAAGCCTGGGTCTGTACATTGTCAATGGTAGGTTCAGAGGGGACTCTCTAGGAAGATCGACCTATTCTTCACCTCTTGGCATCAGCACCGTAGACTATATGATTACAGATCTGGACCCATCCTCTTTCAGAGCATTCACAGTCAAACCACTAACACCTCTGTCAGATCACAGCCAAATTACTGCATATCTTAAAAGGACAGAAACAACCAATACAGAAACACAGCCCAGTAAGCTGTACAACATTAAAAAATCCTACAGATGGGCCCAAAACATCACAGAAAAATACCAGAAAGCAATTAGCAGTCAATCAACTCAATCTCTCTTAGACACCTTTCTGGAAAACACGTACACTCACAATAAAGAAGGCGTAAACCTGGCAGTGAATAATCTAAATAATATTTTTTAATAATTTGGCATCAATGTCCAACTTGAAATCTTCCAAGAGTAAAGCCAAAACACAAAACCACGAAAAATGGTTTGATTCAGACTGTTATAACATGAGGAAAAAACTCAGAAAAATATCAAACCAAAAACAGACAACCAGAAAACGAGGAATTACGCCTTGCTTATTGTCAGGCACTAACACAATACAAAAATACACTCAGAACCAAGAAAGAACAGTATATTAAGAATAAACTCAGCACCATTGAAGTATCTATTGATTCTAATTGTTTCTGGGACAACTGGAATACATTACACAAAAAGCAACACGATGAATTGCCCATTCAAAATGGAGACATATGGGAAAACCATTTTGAAAAATTATACCAGAAAAACACAGTAAGCCCAGAGCAAGATCAAATATGTAAAAAATTGGAAAAGCTCGAACTGACCATAAAAGATTACCAAAACCCTTTAGACTCCTAAATAACTGAAAAAGAGCTATTTGAAAAACTCAAGGACCTGCGACCAAGAAAAGCCTGTGGTGCAGATGGCATCCTAAACGAGATGCTTAAACACACTGATGATAAACTGAAATTGGCTATCCTAAAACTCTTCAACTTGGTTCTGAGTGTCGGTTACTTCCCTGAAGTCTGGAACAAAGGACTCATAACGCCCATATATAAAAGTGGAGACAAAGTTGACCCAAATAACTACCGAGGCATCTGTGTGAACAGTAATCTGTGGAAGGTATTCTGTAGTATCATAAACAAAAGACTTATAAACTTCCTTATGGAGCACAATGTCTTGAGTAAAAGCCAAATTGGATTCTTACCAAATTATAGAACATCGGATCATATTTTCACCCTACACACCCTAATTGACAAACATGTTCACCAAAACAAAAGCAAAATTTTTGCCTGCTTTATAGATTTCCAGAAGGCTTTCGATTCTATTTGGCACGACGGTCTATTCTTCAAACTTATTGAAAGTGGTGTAGGGGGGGAAAACATATGATGTAATTAAATCAATGTACACAAACAATAAATGTGCAGTTAAAATTGGAGACAAACAAACAAAATATTTCTCAGGGGCGTGGCGTGGCGCAGGGCTCGTCTATCTCACCGACTCTTTATAATATTTATATAAATGAATTGGCAAAACTACTTGAACAATCTACAGCACCTGGTCTCGCCCTATATGACTCCAAGGTTAAATTCCTCCTCTATGCAGATGACCTGGTTCTGCTCTCACCAACAGAAGAGGGTCTACAGCAGAACCTGGATCTGCTAGAGTCGTTCTGTCAGACCTGGGCCCTGACAATAAACCCCCAAAAAACTAAAGTTCTTGTGTTCCAGCAAAGATGCAGACATCAGGGACTCAAAATAAACGTCACATTAGGAGCAACTAAAATTGAACAAACTACAAATTACACATACTTAGGCTCAAAAATCAGTTCTACAGGAAATTTTCATTTGGTTGTGAATGAACTGAAAGAGAAAGCAAAAAGGGCTTTCTATGCCATTAAAAAGTCGATCCAAATAGAAATTCCAATTGGCATTTGGCTCAAAATTTTTAAATCAGTAATTGAACCAATTGCACTTTATGGCAGTGAGGTGTGGGGTCCGCTAACACAACACGAATTCTCAAAATGGGACAAACATCCAATTGAGTCCCTACATGCAGAATTCTGTAAAAGTATCCTCCGGACTCAGAGGAAAACCACAAACAATGCATGCAGGGCAGAATTAGGCCAATATCCACTACTAATTAATATCCAAAAAAGAGCCATCAAATTTTGGAAACATCTAAAAATGAGCAACCCCCACTGCTATCATTACAAAGCCCTGAAATGCCAAGAGGTGAACATAAAGAGTCCCCTCAGTCAACTGGTCCTGGGACTCAGTGAAGTAACTACTAACACTACTAATAATAATCAGCCCCAGGACAGTGACATCCTAGCACAGAGAATTCGACCCAACACAATTATTACTAAACAAAAAGAAAAATATTTGACCTATTGGACAGAAACGACAAAAACCCAAAACAAACTCGATTGCTATTTGGCCCTAAACAGACTGTACACCATGGCTGATTACCTGACCATGGTGAAAGATAGCAAACTGAGAAAAACCTTGACAATGTACAGACTTAGTGAGCATAGCCTGGCCATCGAAAAAGGCAGACACAGGCAGACCTGGCTGCCCAGAGAGGACAGGCTGTGCTCTCACTGCAGTCAGGGAGTGGTGGAGACAGAGCTGCACTTCCTCACAACTTGTGGAAACTATCAGGACATAAGGGGGAATTTCTACCCAAAATTCATAAAAAATAGGCCCTGATTTCAAAAATTTGAATGACCACCAAAAACTCCCATATCTATTAGGGGAACAGAGAAAATGTGTAACTTTAGCAGCAAACTGTGTTACAGCTTGCCATAAGCAGAGGGACAACCAGTGACCATTGAATCTAAGAAAAGATTATATGTATATTATATGTGTGTATATTTATGTATACATGGGTATTTTGTCTATACACTATGTCTGGATCTGCGTTTGTGTGTTCAATTATATATGTTCCTTTTCTGTGCTTTGGCAACATAAGATGTGTCTCGTCATGCCAATAAAGCAACTTGAATTGAATTGAGGAGGGGTGGGACCCGCTCCAGAATCCGAAAGCACAAAGAGAATGGTGGGAAGGACAAAAACAGAAAAAGGAAAAGGCAGGGGTGCTACTAGTTCACCAGTTAGTTGCATTAACGAATAAGGTACAGAGACTTCACACTAGACTTGCAAGTAAAAACGAGAATGTCCAGGAATTTGAGAGTCAATTAATGGGGAGGGGACAATTCGGTCACCACAAGGATGAGAAGTCCAAGTATTGGAATGAAAAACAGGCGCACCTTCGCGCCCCTGTAGGAATATAGGGTTCTGAATCTAAAGATGAAAAACCACCTCCTTACGCCCCGGCGGCATCAGCACCGCCGGTAGAAGATAGTGATAGTGAGGATGAAACTACAAAACAGGGGACAAAGGTAGCACCCCTCAAGAGAGGAGGGACGCTAGTGGCCCCCACGGCAAAATACCAGGCCTTTAGTCCTCTGGAGAAGCAAACGATACTAAAAGATTTGGGGACATTAAAGCCCCGTTGTACTAATGTGGAATTTTGGAGGGAACTTGAGGAAATGTGAGACATCCACGGCCTACATCCCCGGGATATACATCAATTGGTCAGAGCCAAATGTCCTGCGGACAAATGGAGAGATGTAGGAGGGCCTGGAGACCAGGGAGGATTCCGAAGTGGACAGTGGGCATTAATTAACCTAAATGCAGATAGGGCGAATCAAAGGGTTGCTTACGAACGGCAGTCCAGGCGGCCCTGGGAGGATCCTCACCAAACTGGGGACGTATAATGATGATAAAACAGCGAAAGGGGGAAAGCAGTAGCGACTATGGGGAACCATTATTTGTTGCCTATCAGGAATCATCGGGGCAGGCCAATCCCCAAATGGCAG
Source organism: Somniosus microcephalus (assembly GCF_052327205.1). NCBI lineage: Eukaryota > Metazoa > Chordata > Chondrichthyes > Squaliformes > Somniosidae > Somniosus > Somniosus microcephalus. The sequence goes on from NC_141005.1 coordinate 78,043,944, forward strand.
ACGGGGCATTTATACAAATGTTTAAGGACGGATTATCCTCGTCCCACCAAGCGATATTAAAGATGGGAGTAGTGGCCGCTAACACTTATGATGCGGTAGTACAATGGGCCTTTAAAGGATAGGCTGCGCCGCTATGTCCTCGAACTAAGCAACCAATTAAAAGAAATGCGACAACAAATTAGAGATAAGCAGGCTGCGGCAGATGACAACACAAGTCTGCTCAAGTTTCCAGCTGTCCCTCCTGTGGGAAGTCAAGTCATGGTAAAAGTTTTACTTGGTAAACCCGGTTTTGCCCCAAAATGGTCAGGACCTTATCAGGTCATCATCAGCGGGGATACCTGTGCCTGCGTTGACATCGAGGGGGTGGGTAGATGGAAACATTGGACACAGTTGAAAGTGTACAACCCCGATTAAACGTACGGGCCACGTTGTCCTTGTTGCGAAAAATACTGGCTCATTATCATGGCCCACAGGGGGGAGAAATATACAAGGACAAAAACAGTGTAAGCATAGCATGACGATTTGATCACCGTCCAGATAATTATGTCTGTCCAGCCTTTCAGAATAAACCTTCACCAGGAAGACGGCTGGAGAAGAAATTGAGACGGCTGGATAGAATTGACACAAGGGCGCCTTTTTGAACATTGTTAATTTCTATAAGTGTGGCTATAAATTGATGTAAAAATAGTAAAATTAATTTTGGTGTTATGTACGTGTTTATTGGGGGTCTGTCTGTTAATACTGAGGCAGGCTCCAGAGCCGGAGAGCAGTAAGAGAAACCCCAGAGAACTAAATGTAAATACCTTTTTGTATATGTCGTACCAATCTGCAGCGCAAGCAGGAAAAACAAAGGGATGTTGGGTATGTGCACATGTGCCCATCCACTCGAGGGGAGGCATCCCCTTGAGACCCATCCACTTTAATGCATCAGAGACGGCTGAAGGGGTCATGCGCCAAAATGACAGTAGTGATTTTAATGATTCAGATGGCCAAGAGGGGGATAGGGAACAATGGAGGTCAGCAGGTTATAATCTGACCACTTTCCAGGGATGGTACCAGCCTAATTACAATCGCACCAGACCACCCCCGTTCTTGGTTCTCACTAACACCTCGGGAGCTGGAAGACCACGGGGGGGGGCGATATGTTTAAGTAGAAATGAAACAGGAGGACAAGCAGTGGGACATAGTAATTGTACCCTGTCTTTTAGTGTTACGAAGATTAATAGGACACAGAACTGGGGGCAGGGTTTCTTTGAACTAACAAATGTTCTAAACAAAACAAGTGGAAAGGATATGGAAGGGATCAGATGGAGAGTCCGTGAGTCAGTAGTTCAAAATCTCACCTCCTATAATGGTACTTACTTTATCTGTGGTCACAAAGCATACCCATGGTTGCCACCGACCTGGATCGAGTCTTGCTACCTAGGCTACGTAGTCCCCTATACTAGGTTTGTGGTCCAGCTCTCACAAGTACAGGGAAATCATGTACACAAAAGAGACCCGACTGCGTCTCAACGATTCTTTGGTGTCCTGCTAGCCCCGTTGGGGGGTAGGACTGACCATGGGCGAGATGAGAAAGGCTGGAGAAGGTATTAAAAACCACAGCCAATGATACGGCCGAGGCTATCAGTGACATTAGTGCAGAAATGGTGGCACTCCGTACAGTGGCCTTACAGAACAGAATGGCCTTAGATTATTTATTAGCCAAAGAAGGGGGCACGTGTGCGCTAATAGGGACTGAATGTTGCACATATATCCCAGACAAATCGGAGAAAATTAAGAACTTGGCCGAACACATCAGAAAGGAAGTGGAGAAACTCAAACAACCACTTACCTCGACCCTGTGGAATTGGGCGACTGGTTGGTTGGGATCGCTTGGGACCTCACTGGTACAGGGACTGATATTGTTCTTTGTAATAGTAATTGTGATATATTGTATGTTTTTATTGTTGAAATGTTGCTGTGCCCAGATGGCCAAACATGTTGCTCCTGCAGCCCCAGTTGTAAAAGTTTATCAAGGACGAACTGACTTGTTCATCTAAAAGATTCCGAATACAACCAGAAAAGAACGATCGATAAAAGCAATGGGATACAAGGACTAATCATATCAGAATGGTTCCCCGGACCAATTGGGTTTGGCCAGGGACCAACAGGAGGGACTGTAAGAAGTGACATTATAAATAAGGGACATGAACCAAGACAAAATGGCTCCGCCGATCTGAGTGCGACAAGTAATGTCACGTGCAGAACAACAGGAAGTCCACCAAGGAAGACAAAACAAACTCAGCTTAAGACAAAACAAACTCAGCTTAAGGCACAAACTATAATTAAGTTGGTATTGAAAGTGTATAATTGGACAAGGGAATTGTTGCTAAGGGAACGTGATTGGGTGAAGACATTGGTGTGTAATATTTTGCTTATCTGGCTCATAAAATGTATAAAAGGAGTTTCGCTACCACTGTGACGGCGAGAAGAGGGTTACTAGACTGCGGAGTCTTTAACCTCTTCTCCCGAAGCGCTTCGTATAATAAACTGTGTGTTTTTAACCTTATACAGAAGAGAGTGAATTCATTTACACTTACAGTGGTGCTGTTGTTGTTTGGCGAACTGACCTCTACCTGGCGGAAGCTGAACGCTAACTCTTCGACACCTCCTCCTACCTCCGCCTGGACCATGAGCCCACTACTGAACATCAAGCCACCGTTTCCAAGACTGTCACTGACCTCATCTCCTCTGGAGTTCATCCCCCCGCGGCCACCAACCTCATAGTTCCCCAACCCCGCACAGCCCGCTTCTACCTCCTTCCCAAAATCCACAAATAGGACTGCCCTGGTAGACCCATTGTTTCAGCCTGTTCTTGCCCCACGGAACTTCTCTCTTCCTATCTCAACTCTATTTTTTTCTCCCCTTGTCCCGTCTCTTCCCACCTACATCCGCGACTCTTCCGACGCCCTCCGCCACTTTAACAGTTTCCTGGCCCCAACCGTCTCCTTTTCGCTATGGACGTACAATCGCTCTACACCTCCATCCCCGAGAAATGAGACGGGAACCCGCTGAGTCAGAGAGAGAGTCAGAGAGACAGAGAGAGAGAGAGAGAGCCCAAAAAATTTGAGAAAGAGGGAAGGGAACCCGGTGAGAGAGAGAGAGAGAGAGAGAGAAACTTTTAAGAGCAGCTGTATCTAAGATGAACCCCTGAAAAACTCTCAATTTTTGGACCTAAAAGTGGGATAAGGTGGAACACGACACTCAAAAAAAAAAAAAAAAGAGGAATACATCAAAAAAAAGGTTATCTAGCTACGACAAAAACAAACGACTGCAATGACACAGAGCAGGGAAGTGATATATCCTGAGCATTGCAAAAGTGCAAAGGCAAAGGATAAACACAAGGATAAGACACTACAAAATAACCCAGAGGTCCTCTACGTTGACTATGTCAAACAGAAAGGGACTAGGAAGAAGAACAACCTCATATTCTACACTGACTCCGTTCCCTCATGGAAGGATACTTTATACAAAAACTACGCACACGTCTTCAGTGAAGGTATTGGCAAGGGAGGCAGACTGAAAATATGTAAAGATGGAAATCTAGATAAAGATGACCCCCTGCTAACTATAAGCTACTATAACAACAAAGGAAAGATCATGATACAGGGGAATGTAGAAAATTTGGGCTCCTTTGAAAAGGAATTCCCCCGGTTGAAAGCTAAGGCAGGCGCAAAGAGGACCTATGGAAATGAGAGCCCAACAGAGGGTGAAGAGAGCCAAGCAGAGGAAGAAGAGAGTCCAGCAGAGACACACACCTCCCTGGCCATCTCTACCCTGGCCATCTCTACCCCTCCCACACCTCTCAGCGCAAACCAACTGCTGAAGGGGAGTCTGTCCATGTTAGAACTCGATTTCAATGAATACAGGGAAACACAGGCCAAGAAATTGAAGGAGGAGCTCAAACAGCTGAAAACGGAAAACGAGTCCACCATCCACGAGTTGAGAGAGATCGTGGAGGGGCAAAGAAATGAGATCAAAGAACTCCGTACTCAGCTAAACAAAATGAAGGAGGCCGTAGAAAGGCAGAAAAATGAACTCAGCAGGCAACACAAACCCCTTAAGGTCCAACAACCGGCTGACACAAAAACAACACACGCAGGGACACAGAACCCGTTGGATGTCCCCCCACACGAGGATGCCACACCCTCTTTGCCTTGCGACCAGAACAGGAACACACTGCAGGTCCCAAACCCCCCTCCTGTCACACAGCCTACCCCAGCAACTCAGTCAACAACCAGCCCTCAGTTGAGTCCTGCCCAGGCTACTGCTACCCAGTCTGAAAAGCCAGCCCCTCAGGCGGTCCTGCTGACCGACTCCAACGGGAAGTTTTTGGACCCCCAGAGGATGTTCCCAGGTCAGCAAGTCCTGAAAAAACGGTGCAGCACCACAGGCCAGGCAAGGAAGATCCTGAACAAAGAAACCCTTGGAAGCCCAAAATGGCTTGTGATCCACACAGGCACAAACGACCTGCACACCCTACATGAAGGCACTGCTAGAGCAGTGAGCAGGATGGCGGAGAAGGCCAGCAAGGAATTCCCCGATGCGCGGATTGTGATCTCCACTCTACTGCCCAGAGAGGACACCCTAGCCTATGTAATCCACAACACCAACAGGGAGATCGACATGGGATGTGCTGCCCTCCCCAACGTCCACCTGGCCCACCACCCAAACATCAACACATGGGACCTCTATGACGGATTACATCTACTCAAACAGCGGGTGTGGATCTTCGCAAAAACCCTCAAACACTGCCAAAGGACGCACCCCTCCCACCCCCTCTACCATTGGGAGCCCTAACCCAAACAGGACCACCACTGTCCCCCACCCCCCTATACAAAACCAGCAACAGAACCGTGCTATTGTACCTGACCCCAGGCCCCCCTTTAGACCACAGGCGACTGTAAACCAAGAACTGAGAAAGATCATGACGATGATAAGCACCCTGATGGAAAACAGGATAGGAATGTACTAAATTATTATTATTGTTATATTACTATTATTAGGTAGCAGTATGTGCATGCCTTATGGAATTTATACTAAATCGTCATTTAGCATTGTACATCTATAGAAACTAGTGTTTTCACACCCGTCCCACAAAATAGGTCCATTTTGCTTTGTTTTTTTGAACTATATAGATGCGTTCTTTCCACATAAGCTGCTGGAATATCCAGGGTCTCCGCTCCTCAACTTTTGGGCTGAAGAGTACAGACCCTGAATTCCTAAAATCTATAAAAGACATTGATATAATTGTGTTAACAGAAACATGGTGTCAAAAGGACGTGCCCACCCACTGTCCTCCAATGTACCATGAAATCATTGTGCCCTCAGTAAAGAACACTAAGATACGCAAGGGCAGAACCTCCGGGGGAATCTTGGTGTGGTATAAAGGAGAATTGGACAAACACATCTCACCGGTAAAACAGGGGAAATCACATGTATGGCTAAAATTAGATTAAAATATAGGAATAGCTAAAAAAGATGTCTACTTATGTGCGATCTACATACCTCCAATAGAATCACCATATTTTGAAGAGGAGTTATTTGAAACTCTCCACATGGAAATCAGCCATTTCCAGGCCCAAGGAAAGGTGCTACTATGTGGGGACCTAAATGCAAGGACCGGATGTGAACCTGACTTCATAGACCCACAGGGCAACAACCATGTGTTTGGCCAGACCCCTTTATATGTCACACCAGCCATCACAAATCGGAACAACCTTGACTGTGAAATAAATAAAAGCGGCAGGGAGGTAGTGCAACTCTGCCGAGCCTTAGGCCTGTACATAGTTAACGGTAGGTTCAGAGGGGACTCCTTAGGGAGACTCACATATTCCTCAACTCTTGGGTCTAGTGTGGTGGATTATACAATCACTGACATGGACCCCTGCGATATCAATGCATTCACTGTCAGGCAGCAATCCCCCCTCTCAGACCATAACCAAATAAATGTGTACCTTAAACTTTCTGCCCAAACTACAGACACAAAAAAGGAACCCAGTAAGCTCCATAAACTAAACCAGACATACAGATGGGCCCCAGACAGTGGAGATAAATTCATCACAGCACTAAATTCACCTGATCTCACAAGTAAAATATCAAACTTTAAAGAAAATCTATATGAGATCACCAGAGATGGTGTAAACATGGCCATAGATGATATTAATATGATCTTCCATGAGGAAGCTGTAAAAGCCGACCTTGTGAAACAGAAGAGGAAACGTTACAAAAGACAAAAAAATGAGAAATGGTTTGATCACTAATGCAAAAATGCCAGAAAAGACCCGAGAAAAATATCAAACCAAAAGCATCGCCAACCAAACAACCCAGACCTGCGTATTAGATACAATGAGACCCTCAAAAGATATAAACACACCATTAGGAACAAAACACAAAATTATACCCACAAAAGGCTTGAAGAAATTGAAAACACCATTAATCAAAATCAATTCTGGGATATGTGGAATAACCTGAGTACAACACAATTACAAGCATTACCAATCCAAGATGGTGACATCTGGAGAACACATTTTGAAAACCTCTACAGACATCCCAGTAAACGAAACAAACTCAAGTCAACATCATGTCACAGAAAAACTCCACACATTAGAAGCAACAATTAAAGACAACCAAAACCCTCTGGACTCCCCAATCACTTGGAAAGAACTGGCCACAAAAACAAAATCTCTCCACCTAAAGAAAGCCTGTGGTCCAGACAACATCAAAAATGAAATGCTCAAGTTCAGCACTATGGAGATGCAGGGTGCTGTACTCAAGTTATTCAACATCATATTATGTTCAGGCTGTTTTCCCGATATCTGGTGCCAAGGACTCATCTCTCCCATATATAAAAGTGGAAACAAATCAGACCCAAATAACTACCGTGGCATCTGTGTCAACAGTTGTCTAGGGAAGTTATTCTGCAGTATTCTAAATAGTAGATTACTGGATTTTCTTAACAAACATAATATCCTTAGAAAAAATCAAATAGGCTTTCTTCCAAAACACCGCACCACCGACCACATCTATACCCGTCACACTCTCATTGAAAAACATATACACCAAACAAAAAATGGGAAAATATTTGCTTGTTTCATTGACTTCAAGAAAGCTTTTGACTCTATTTGGCACGAAGGGCTCTATTACAAACTTCTTCAGTGTGGAATAGGGGGCAAAGTCTATGACCTTATTAAATCGATGTATCTGAAAAATAAATGCGGTGTCAAAATTGGAGACAAACGCACCGGTTTCTTCACCCAGAGAAGAGGCGTCCGGCAGGGTTGCAATTTGAGTCCGACCCTGTTCAACATATACATAAATGAGTTAGCAGACATGCTGGAGCAAAGCGAGTCACCGGGTCTCTGTCTCCTGGATGGGGAAGTGAAATCCCTGTTCTATGCGGACGACCTGGTTCTGCTGTCTCCCACAGAACAGGGATTACAGCAACATTTAGACCTACTCGACAAATACTGCCAAAATTGGGCCCTGACAGTAAATCTAAAGAAAACCAACATCATGATTTTTCAAAAAAGGCCCAGATGTCAGGAAAACAAATACCAGTTTACTCTCAGTGATACCATCATAGGACACACTATGAGCTACACTTACCTTGGTCTAACCATTACAGCATCAGGGAGCTTCAGCATAGCAGTGAATGTACTAAAAGAAAAAGCCCGAAGAGCCCTATATGCAATAAAAAGAAAACTCTACAACATCCAAATTCCAATCAAAATCTGGCTCAAAATATGATAGTATAATCCTGCCCATTGCGCTGTATGGTAGTGAAGTATGGGGCCCACTCAATCACCATAGCTACACTAAATGGGAAAAACACACAATAGAAGCCCTACATGCAGAATTTTGCCGAAGCATTCTTCGCACCCAAAGGAAAACACCAACAAATGCATGTAGAGCCGAACTAGGCAGATACCCACTGATAATAAACATCCAAAAACGAGCACTAAACTTTCTAAATCACCTCAAATCTAGTTCCCCAGACACCCTTCATTTTAAAGCCCTCCAGAGCCAAGAGCTGAACCCAGAAATGAGTCCCCCGAGTCAGTTGTTACTGAAACTAAGTACTCCTACCCAGCCGGACCCTGACCAGTCCCAGACCAACACTGCTCTCCAAACACCAATCCGAGTGAACCAAATCATTAAACAATGCAAAGAAACCTACCTGGAACATTGGAACAAAATAACCAAAAGCCAAAGCAGATTAGAATGCTACCGGGCCCTAAAAAGAGAATATAAACTGGCAGACTATCTCTCGACCATCAGAGACACAAAACAGAGACAGACCCTCGCCAGATACAGACTAAGCGACCACCAACTGGCAACTGAAAAAGGAAGATACAAGAAATCCTGGCAACCTAAAGAAAATAGAATATGTGATCACTGTCTGGCCGGCGAGGTTGAGACAGAGGTGCACTTCCTCCTAAAATGCGAAAAATTCAACAAAACAAGAAACATATATTTTGACAAGCTCAGCCTTACAACCCCAGATTTCAAAGAATTGGATGACCTGTCAAAATTAAGAATAGTCCTGGGGGAAGGAGACAGACCATATCTTGGTGCCCAATATGTAACAACATGTCACAACCTGTGGAACAGTGAGTGACTAACGAGCACACCCATAGCATATATACTCTAAAAATGTTTAAATCAATACCGAATGTACCCAACGACTGTTTAAATTAATACTGAATGTACCCAACAAGGGTCAACGACTGTTTAAATTAATACTGTCTGTACCCAATGAAGATCAAAATTGTTTGACACCTACAGAATGTTGGAAACCTGTACTTTTTCTTATGTAAGCTTTGGCAATATGGTTCCCTGTAAACTTTCATGCCAATAAAGCATTTGAATTTGAATTTGATTTGGTGCTCCGCTTCTTCCTTGAACAGAGGCCCAACCAGCCCCCATCCACCACCACCCTCCTCCGCCTGGCTGAACTTGTTCTCACATTGAACAACTTCTCCTCTGACTCCACTCACTTCCTCCAAATCAAAGGTGTTGCTATGGGAACCCGCATGGGTCCTAGCTATGCCTGTCTTTTTGTGGGATATGTGGAACACTCTTTGTTCCAGTCCTACTCAGGTCCCCTCCCTCACCTCTTTTTCCGGTACATTGATGACTGTATCGGTGCCGTTTCCTGCGCTCGCCCTGAACTAGATAATTTCATTCACTTTGCATCCAATTTCCACCCTTCCCTCACCTTCACATGGTCCATCTCCGACTCTTCCCTTCCCTTCCTCGATTTCTCCGTCTCCATCTCTGGGGATAGGTTATTGACAAACAGTCAGGTAAATGCAGCAGTGTTACCAACCGTCGTACCATTCAAAAGGCGCTTCAACTTCAAGAAGGCCGATTGGAACGGTTTTACACGAGCACTTGACCGCAAGGTTAAACGCATTAAACTACTACCCGAGCACTACAACCTCTTTGCAAAAGCTGTCCAAAAAACAGCTAGAAGGAAGATCCCCCAAGGTTGCAGAGTACACTACATCCCTGGTCTCACCAAGGAGAATGCTGAACTCTACTGGGAGTATGTCTCAATGTTTGAATCTGACCCCTTCTCAGAGGAAACAATATCTACCGGTGAGAGGGTGATGTTAAGTATCTCTCAAGAACGTCAAAACACCTGGAACACCTTGATAGAGGCAACAGATCCGACAAAAAACAGCAAGAAGGCATGGTCTCTCATACGCAAACTTGGAGGTGATCCCAAGAAAGCTGCCCAACATCCAAATGTGTCTGCTAACCAAGTTGCACACCAGTTGCTCCAAAATGGAAAAATCAACAAGAAACAACCAAGAGCACAACTAGATAGGAAGAAGTACAGCGATGATCCTGGCTTCACTAGACCATTCACCATGGAAGAGCTGGAAAATGGTATATCTAGTCTAAAACACGGGAAAACAATTGGTCTTGACAACATAGCAACGGAGCAGATAAAGCATTTTGAACAGAAAGCAAAGAAATGGCTCCTACAATTGTTCAACCACTGTCTGGCAACACACAAGCTACCTGATATCTGGCAGAAGGCACATGTAATAGCACTATTAAAGCCTGGAAAAGATCCCTCAGATCCTAAGAGTTTTCGGCCAATTTCACTGCTTTGCCACACCTATAAGCTGTTTGAACGCCTGATACTCAATAGGATAGCACCAACTGTAGATGAGAAGATCATTCCAGAGCAAGCAGGTTTCCGCCCCGGCAAATCAACAAGAAGCCAACTGCTCAACCTCACACAACACATCGAAGATGGTTTTGAGCAAGGGATGGTAACAGGTGCTGTTTTTGTAGACCTGTCAGCAGCATACGATACAGTGAACCATAGACGTCTCCTCTGCAAGATTCTAGAGATGACAAAAGAGATTCACTTAACAGAGCTGTTCAAAAGCATGCTTCAGAATCGCCGGTTCGATGTTGAACTAGATGGGAAGCGCAGCAGGTGGCGTATTCAGAAGAATGGTCTTCCTCAGGGAAGCGTGCTTGCACCGCTGCTGTACAACATCGACATGAATGACCGTTTTATATATGCTGATGACTTATGTGTCACTGCCCAAAGCACTGATTATAACACTGTGGAGAAAACGCTTTCTGAGGCCTTGGAGGGACTAAAATCCTACTATGAAGAAAACCACCTTCGCGTAAACCCATCAAAGACGCAAGTTTGTGCATTCCACCTCAGAAACCATGAAGCCAAACGCCAGCTGAAAGTAACCTGGTGTGGAGCAACACTGACGCATTGCGAGCACCCTATCTACTTAGGAGTCACCCTTGACCGATGCCTCACCTTCAAGAACCACATCGAGAAGACAAAGGCAAAAGTGAGCGTATGAAACAACATCCTGAATAAGCTCACTAACACAAGATGCGGAACAAGCCCGAAAACATTGCGAACCAGTGCACTTGCTCTTTGCTATTCCACTGCCGAATACGCCTGCCCTGCATGTCTACTCATGCCAAGAAGATGGATGCCGTTCTGAATGCAAGCTGCCGATTTATCACAGGTTGCTTAAAACCAACAAACACCAACAGCCTATATATCCTGGCGGGTATCGCTCCCCCTGATATAAGAAGAACGGTAGCCAGCAAGAAAGAACGACTCCGTCTGTGGTGAAACAAGTCATAAGTATATACCTTATTCTACCTGTGTATAGTTTCCTATTGTAATCTATTGTAACCCTGCGGCTTTCTTGGTTGGCCAGGAATGCTGATGTGCTGTATACCACTCTGCTGTGCCATTGATTGTCCTGATACTGTTACTTCGCCCCTGGCTCCGCCTCCTGGCAGTTCTGAGAAGCTGGTCTGTGAGCTAACATGTGTGTTCTGTTCTGTCCAGTTCTAAGCTAATAAAAGCCAACTGTTTGAGTTATAACTACCAGTCTCTGTAGTTATTTAAGGTATATCACCGTCAAACATCAGATGAGAGACACCCTCTGTATTGTCATAAACACCTACACCCAGCCACCGAAAGTCAAGAAAGAGCTTCATGAACAGTGTTATTCCATTACAATCAACCTCATCTGAAGCCCGCATCGTCTTGTGGAAAGACCGGCTCGCCAGTCTTGAACAACCCCCAGCGATGGAAATTTTACTTGATGAAAGCCTTCCCCCAGGAGCTAATTGCAACTGGGCAACCTGGAAGTGCCTTAACAGACTTAGGACAGGTGTAGGTTGCTCAAAGGTGTCACTAAGCAAATGGGGATATTCAACCAGCCCGACAACTTGTGAATGTGGAACTGAGGCACAGACTATGCAACATCTCCTGCAATGCCCATCGTTAGAGGAACCCTGCACTGTTGCAGATCTTGCCAAATTCAACAACAAGGCGCAAAAATGTGTCCAGTTCTGGCTGGGCGACGTATGGACTGTCCGTGGACACGATAAGACGACTACAAGCCCACTGACTCCCACAGCTAGCTGGACTACACTTCCTCCCACCCCACCTCCTGTAAGGACTCTATTCCATTCTCCCAGTTTCTCCGTCTCCGCCGCATCTGCTCTGACGATGCCACCTTCCATACAAGTGCTTCCAACATGTCTTCCTTTTTCCTCAACCGAGGATTCCCCTCTACAGTGGTTGACACGGCCCTTAACCGTGTCAGTTCTATCTCCCGCACTTCTGCCCTCACCCCTGCCCCTCCCTCCTGGAAACACGATAGAGTTCCCCTTGTCCTCACCTTTCACCCCACCAGCCTCCACATTCAACGGATCATCCTCCACCATTTCCGCCACATCCAGCGTGATCCCACCACCAAACGCATCTTCCCCTCACCTCCCCTTTCAGCATTCCATAGGGACCGCCTCCTCCGCAACACCCTAGTCCACTCCTCTATCGCACCCAACACCCGTTCCCTTTCGCCCGGCACCTTCCCGTGCAAGCGCAGGAGATGCAACACATGCCCCGATACCTCCCCACTTCCTACTTCCCACTGTCCAGGGCCCCAAACACCCCTTCCAGGTGAAACAGCGATTTACTTGTACTTCTTGCAATTTAGTATGCTGTATTCGCTGCTCACTCTACATTGGGGAGACCAAATGCAGATTGGGTGACCGCTTTGCGGAACACCTCCGTTCAGTCCGTAAGGGGGACCCCGAGCTTCCGGTCGCCTGTCACTTTAATTCACCACTCCACTCCCACTCAGACCTCACCGTCCTTGGCCTCTTGCATTGTTCCACGGAAGCTCAGCGTAAGCTCGAGGAACAGCACCTCATCTTTCGATTAGGCACTTTACAGCCTTTGGACTCAACACAGAGTTCAACAATTTCCGATCATAACCCCGGCCCCTATCATATATATATTTTTTATCCACACTTTTGTTCTGTTCTTCTCTCCCACAGGGCAGCTGTCTTCCATTCTGCCAGCGCAATTTACACTTCATCTCGAGCCATCCCTTGTTTCTTAACCTATCCCATTACCATCTCCGCTCACCTTGAATATCTGTTAATGTCTCTCAATGTCTCTTAACCTCTCCTGCCTTCTATCCTATCACAGACCTTCCCTTTTGTTCGTTCATCCCCTCCCCCCTTTCCCAGCCACTACGTTTGCTTAAAAATCTGTTCCATTTCCTGCTTTTTTCCACTTCTGACGAAAGGTCATCGACCTGAAACGTTAACTCTGTTTCTCTCTTCACAGATGCTGCCTGACCTGCTGAGTTTCTCCAGCATTTTCTGTTTTTATTTCCTTCTTGGCTCCCATGTTAGCTGACATTGTTAATGGTGCTCTCTCGGTATTGTCCCACTTTCGTTCAAATCTGCCGTTATTACCCCTTCCTCAAAAAAACTCTCGACCCCTCCGTCCTTGTAAACTATTGCCCCATCTCCAACCTCCCTTTCCTCTCCAAAGTTCTTGGATGCCTTCCAAATCTGTGCTCATCTTTCGCAGAACTCCTCGTTTGATTCCGTCCAATCAGGCTTTGTGCCTGCCACAGTATAGAAACTGCTCTTACCAAGGTCACAAATGTCATCCTAGTTGACTGCGACAAAGGTAATCTTGTCCTTCTGGACCTGGCTGCAGCCTTTGACATGGTTGACCACAAACTTCTGCTCCAACGCCTCTCCACCGTTGTTCAGCTGGATGGGACTGCACTCGCCTGGTTCCATTCCTATCTTTCCAGCCGTAACCATAGAATCACCTGCAATGGCTTTGCTTCCCAATTCCACACTGTCACCCAAGGATCTATCCTTGGCCCCCTCCTATTTCTCATCTACATGCTGCCCCTCGGTGACATCATTTGGCAATACAACGTGAGTTTTCACATGTACGCTGATGATACCCAGCTCCACTTCTCCCGAACCTTCCACCGTCTTTATACTATCAGACTGCTTCTCCGACATCCAGCACTGGATGAGTAGAAATTTCCTCCAATTAAATGTCGAGAAGACCGAAGCCATTGCCTTCGGTTCGCGCCACAAACTCCATTCCCTTTCACTGATTCAAACTCTCCACCAGACAACTGTCTAAGGCTGACCAAGTCTGTTCACAAACTTGTTGTCATATTTGATCACGGTGCCTGGGACTACTTTTATACTCCTCCCCTTCGGGGAATTCCATTGACGTCACAGTTCCAAGAAGGCTCCTCCCCCTTTTCCTGGAATTGCTCCTCCCCTTTCCTGGAAGGCTCCGCCACCGGATATGCCGTCACTCGGACGGCGAAATTTAAATATCTATACAATTGTCAAATTGCGAGCGCGGTAGCGCGAGCAATTTTCCCCGCGCTTGTGCGCCCCCTGCCGGTGGTGCACAGGTGGGCGGCTTAGTATTACCCGCCCACTTCGGCACCAGGCACCATTTGTCTAAAATGGCTGCTCGGCGAGAGAACCCACATAAGAGGTGGTGTTTTACACTGAATAACTATACTGATGAGGAGTATGCGGCCGCTAAAGGCCTGATGGACGAGTCTCCTACCATCTATGGAATTGTTGGGAAAGAGGTTGGGGAAAATGGGACCCCACACCTACAGGGATTCGTGAATCTAAGGAAGAAGGTGCGACTTACTTTTGTGAAAGGATTCCTTGCACGGGCCCATTTTGAGCATGCCAGAGGTACTGATGAAGAGGATAAGGTTTACTGTTCTAAAGGTGGAGATTTTTTTGAGATTGGAGCTGTGCAAGGCCAAGGAAAGCGCACTGACCTGGAAGAGGTTGTAACATCCTTGAAGGAAACTCGTGGGAATTTGAAGAGGTGCGCTGAGGACTACCCCTTGATGTATATCAAATACTACCGTGGTCTGACTGCCTGGGTTCAGATGGCTGGACTGATTCCTCCCAGAGACTTTAAGACTGATGTTCATGTCCTTTTTGGTGATTCTGGTGTGGGCAAGTCCAGACTTGCCTCTTCCCTGTATGATGATGTTTATTATAAGCCCCGTGGCCCTTGGTGGTGTGGTGTATGTAACCTGTTCCACCTTCAGAGAACTACTTTAAGAGATGTACTACTTTCTCTTGGCTGCTGTATACTGTAATACCGGTGGTGACCACACCGGTATATAAGTGTTGTGTAAGGATTTGCTGGGCAGTTCAGCCCAGACCTCCGAATAGTAAAGACCTGTTAAAAGTTATTCTTGTTATCTGTGTCCAGTGATTGATCCTAAACATAACTGGGACACACAGACTCAACAGGTGGGATGGCTACTCTGGCCAGTACTGTGTGATACTTGATGACTTCTATGGATGGCTGCCCTATGATGACCTCTTGAGGCTCACTGACCGCTACCCTATGAGCTTCCTACCTCATATCCGTTCTATCACTAAGATTGCACATTTCCACCTTCGTAATATCGCCTGTCTCCACCCTTACCTCAACTTATCTGCTGCTGAATCCCTCATCCATGCTTTGATCACCTCTATACTTGACTATTCCAATGCACTCTTGGCCAGCCTCCTTAGTTCTACCCTCCGTTAAACTTGAGTGCGGACCTGAGACAGCGGCATAAAGGGAGCACCAGAGAAGGCCCAGGACACAGCGCGGACCCGAGCGGGAGCGGAGGCAGCGGCATAAAGGGAGCATCGGAGAAGGCCCAGGACACAGCGCAGACCTGAGCGGGAGCGGAGGCAGCGGCATAAAGGGAGCATCGGAGAAGGCCCAGGACACAGCGCGGACCCGAGCGGGAGCGGAGGCAGCGGCATAAAGGGAGCATCGGAGAAGGCCCAGGACACAGCGCGGACCTGAGCGGGAGCGGAGGCAGCAGCATAAAGGGAACATCGGAGAAGGCCCAGGACACAGCGCAGACCTGAGCGGGAGCGGAGGCAGTGGCATAAAGGGAGCATCGGAGAAGGCCCAGGACACAGCGCGGACCTGAGTGGGAACGGAGGCGGCTTAAAAGCACCGGATAAGGCCCAGAACACAGCGCTAACCTGATTAAAACCAAAACTTAAAAGTACAAATAATTGTTTGAAGGAGGCGGAGTATCAATCAAGTGGGAGGCCCAGAGAGAGTGCAGACCAGAGCAGTGGCAGAGTACCTCCAGCAAAAACAAATACTGCAAAACAGCTGAAGTGATGTCACAACCAGAGAAGGAGCTGATTGGTGAGTAGCTGGTAAGTGGCGGGAGTAACTATGACACTCTTCAGTGATTCTTCACTTGAGTGATAAGTCAATCTGTCTGGTTACATGTAGCTGTGACCGTCTTACGTATTCTGATCGTTCACAGTGAGTCGTACCTCCCCGCTGGTTCCCGCCGGTAACAACGTTTGTCGTTGGCCAAATCGACTTTCAAAGAATACAAGTGGGAGGGTGATCTGTGGAGATCACGGCCTCTGCAGGCTGGGGCAGTTAAACAAAGAAAATGTCGGGTATCCTGAGAAAGCCTACCCTATCCGGATGGGACGTTGCCCGGATAAACAAAGTCCCCGCAAAGTGTAAATGCTGCACATTTGTTGGGAACCTGCCTGTGGAACCCAAACGTACGTCCTCCTCAACTCAAACCTTAGAGGCGGATTTGAGAATATCAAGTTTAGAACATCTGCCCGATTGGCACCCAGTTCGGGTAGTTAGATCTAGGAGAACGGGATGGCCATTTGGGGAGGATGAAACGGAGGTTAGCGTAGAGGGCTTAAATTTTATAGAAGGCCCAGCTGCAAACGTCACCCTCCCAACGCAAATATTTTATAATGCTAGCCTTAAAAAGATCTCGGGAATGGTAATGGAGACGGTTACAGACAGTGCACCAATAGATCAAATAGCTGTAGGTAAGGCTACCTATATTGAAGGCATTCGTACAGAACCTAGCCAAGATAGAAATCATAAGACGGAAATAATTATACATTATCCAATCGACGATTTATTCTGCTGTCGATGTAACGAAATATTTTACACAGTTGGATGGGTGACCACCAGACAGAAGAGGAGGACCAGGCAGGTAGTGCAGGAGTCCCCTGACTGCATCTTGCTCTCCAACCAGTATTTGGTTCTGAGTACTGGTGAGGGTGATGGTTCCTCTGGGGAGTATAGCCAGAGCTGAGTCTGCAGCACCACGGGTGGCTCAGCTGTACAGTGGGGAGGGGGGGGGGGGCGGAAGGAGGAAAAAGAGTGGGAAAGCAATAGTGGTAGGGGGATTCGATAGTTAGGAGTTAGGGGAGCAGACAGGCGTTTCTGCGGCCGCAGAGGTGACTCCAGGATGGTATGTTGCCTCCCTGGTACCAGGGTCAAGGATGTCACCGAGCGGCTGCCGAACATTGAGGCAGGAGTGTGAACAGCCAGAGGTCGTGGTCCATATCGGGACCAACAACATAGGTAGAAAGAGGGATGATGTCCTCCAGGCAGATTTCAGGGAGCTCAAAGAGATTAAAAAGCAGGACCTCAAAAGGTAGTAATTTCCAGTAGTGAGTATAAAAATAGGAGGATAATGCAGATGAATGTGTAGCTGGAGAGATGGTGCAGGAGGGAGGGCTTTAGATTCCTGGGGCATTGGGACCGGTTCTGGGGGAGGTGGGACCTGCACAGGCCAGACGGTTTGCACCTCAACAGAGCCGGAGCAAATATCCTCGCGGGGAGTTGAAACTAATTTGGCAGGGGAATGCGCACCAGGGCGGCGGCGGTGACAGTACAAAAAGTGAGCCCCAGGACCAGGTAGGCCTCAGAGCGGCTGAGCAGACCTGTGAGGATCGGGAGCGGCGGCAGTACAAAAAGTGAGCCCCAGGACCAGGTAGGCCTCACAGCGGCTGAGCAGACCTGTGAGGAGCAGGACAGGCGGCAGTACAAAAAGCGAGCCCAGGACCAGGTAGGCCTCAGAGCGGCTGAGCAGACCTGTGAGGAGCAGGACAGGCGGCAGTACAAAAAGCGAGCCCAGGACCAGGTAGGCCTCAGAGCGGCTGAGCAGACCTGTGAGGAGCAGGACAGGCGGCAGTACAAAAAGTGAGCCCCAGGACCAGGTAGGCCTCAGAGCGGCTGAGCAGACCTGTGAGGAGCAGGACAGGCGGCAGTACAAAAAGTGAGCCCCAGGACCAGGTAGGCCTCAGAGCGGCTGAGCAGACCTGTGAGGACAGGCGGCAGTACAAAAAGCGAGCCCAGGACCAGGTAGGCCTCAGAGCGGCTGAGCAGACCTGTGAGGAGCAGGACAGGCGGCAGTACAAAAAGCGAGCCCCGGGACCAGGTAGGCTTACCAATCCGAGAGCGAAGTACAAAGTAATCGAAGTGTGATGTCACCAGAAAGCAGGTAAGTGATTTGTTGGTGAGTATTTCTCTTTCTCCTTTTTTCCAAACTTAAATTCTGTGGTTTATAGTTTCTGGGGTCTCTGGTGTAACGGGGACTGCTGGGAAACAAGGGCCCGTGAGTATATCATTAAATTGTAGATTGGTGGTATTGATTTGATTTAATTTAATTTGAATTAAATAAAGGGTAAGTCATGTCAGGACAGCCTGGCGTCGTAGTATGCTCCTCCTGTACTATGTGGGAAATCAGGGACACTTCCGGTGTCCCTGTCGACCATGTGTGCGGGAAGTGTATGCAGCTGCAGCTACTGACAGACCGCATTGCGGCGCTGGAGCTGCGAATGGATACATACTGGAGCATTCGCAATGCTGAGGACGTCCTGGATAGCACGTTTAGGGAGGTGGTCACACCACAAGTAAAGGTTCCACAGACAGGAAGGGAATGGGTGACCGCCAGGCACAGTAGTAGGCGCAGGCAGGTAGTGCAGGGGTCCCCTGTGGACATCCCCCTCTCAAACAGATATACCGCTTTGGATATTGTTGGGGCGGATGGCTTACCAGAAGGCAGCAGCAGCCAACTTCCTGGCACCAGGGGTGGTTCTGCTGCACAGGAAGGGAGGAAAAAGAGGGGTAGAGCTATAGTAACAGGGGATTCTATTGTAAAGGGAATAGATAGGCGTTTCTGCAGCCGCAAACGTGACTCCAGGATGGTATGTTGCCTCCCTGGTGCAAGGGTCAAGGATGTCTCAGAGCGGCTGCAGAACATTTTGGAAGGGGAGGGTGAACAGCCAGTTGTTGTGGTGCATATCGGTACCAATGATATCGGTAAAAAACAGGATGAGGTCCTAAAAGCTGAATATAGGTAGTTAGGAGGTAAATTAAAAAATAGGGCCTCAAAGGTAGTCATAGAGTCAGAGTCATAGAGTTTTTACAGCACAGAAAGAGGCCCTTCGGCCGATCGTGTCTGCGCCGCCCATCCATCCCTGTCCAGTCTAATCCCATTTTCCAGCATTTGGTCCATAGCCTTGTATGCAATGGCATTTCAAGTGCTCATCCAAATGCTTCTTGAATGTTGTGAGGGTTCCTGCCTCTACCACCCTTTAAGGCATTGAGTTCCACATTCCAACCACCCTCTGGGTGAAAAAGTTCCTCCTCAAATCCCCTCTAAATCTCCTGCCCCTTACCCTGAATCTATGCCCCCTTGTTATTGACCCCCCTACTAAGGGGAAAAGTTCCTCTTTGTCTACCCTATCTATGCCCCTCATCATTTTGTACACCTCAATCAGGTCCCCCCTCAGCCTTCTTTGCTCCAAGGAAAACAACCCCAGCCTGTTTAGTCTTTCTTCATAGCTGAGGCGCTCCATCCCAGGTAACATCCTGGTGAATCTTCTCTGCACCCTCTCCAAAGCAATCACATCCTTCCTATAGTGAGGCGACCAGAACTGCACACAGTACTCCAGCTGTGGCCTCACCAGCGTTTTGTACAGCTCCATCATAACCTCCCTGCTCTTATATTCTATGCCTCGGCTAATGAAGGCAAGTATCCCATATGCCTTTTTAACCACCTTATCTACCTGTTCCGCTGCCTTCAGGGATCTATGTACATGTACACCAAGGTCCCTCTGACCCTCTGTACTTCCGAGGGTCCTACCACTCATTGTGTATTCCCTTGCCTTATTTCTCAGGATTTCTACCAGTACCAGAGTAGAAATAGAAGGATATTTCAGATGAATACGTGGCTAGAGGAATGGTGCAAGGGGGAGGGATTCAAATTCCTGGGACATTGGAACCGGTTCTGGGGGAGGTGGGACCAGTACAAACCGGACGGTCTGCACCTGGGCAGGACCGGGACCGATGTCCTAGGGGGAGTGTTTGCTAGTGCTCTGGGGGAGGGTTTAAACTAAAATGGCAGGGGGTTGGGAACCTGAGCAGGGAGACAGAGGAAATGGAAACAAGGATGGAAGCAAAAGACAGGAAGGAGAAAAACAAAGGTGGCAGTCAGAGAAATCAAGGGTTTAAATCAAACACGGCCACAGTAAATAATAATTCTAAAAGGTCTAAGAGCGTAAAAAAAACAAGCCTGAAGGCTTTGTGTCTTAATGCGAGGAGCATTCGCAATAAGGTGGATGAATTAGCTGCGCAACTAGAGGTAAACGAATATGATATGATTGGAATTACGGAAACATGGCTTCAGGGTGACCAAAGCTGGGAACTCAACATCCAGGCGTATACAATATTCAAGAAAGATAGGCAAAAAGGAAAAGGAGGTGGGGTAGCATTGCTGGTTAAAGAGGGGATTAACACATTTGTAAGGAAGGATATGAGCTCTGATGCTGTGAAATCCGTATGGGTAGAACTGAGAAATACCATGGGGCAGAAAACATTAGTGGGAGTGGTATATAGACCCCCAAACAGTAATGCGGAGGTTGGGGATGGCATTAAACGGGAAATTAGAGGAGCGTGCAATAAGGTCACAGCAGTTATCATGGGTGACTTTAATCTACATATAGATTGGGCTAACTAAATTAGTAACAATACTGTGCAGGAGGAATTCCTGGAATGTATACAGGATGGTTTCCTGGACCAATATGTCATCTTAGACTGGGAATTATGTAAAGAGAAAGGATTAATTAGCAATCTTGTTGTGAGAGGCCCCTTGGGTCGGAGCGATCATAATATGATAGAATTCTTCATTAAGATGGAGAGTGAGGAAATTGACTCAGAGACTCGGGTCCTGAATTTAAATAAAGGAAACTACGATGGTTTGAGGCGCGAGTTGGGTAGGACTGATTGGGGAATGTCAATCAGAGGGTTGACGGTGGATAGGCAATGGCAAACATTCAAAGATCGCATGGATGAACTACAGAATTTGTTCATCCCAGTTTGGCATCAAAATAAAACAAAAAAGGTGACTCAACCGTGGCTACCAAGGGAAATTAGGGACAGCATAAGCTCCAAGGTGGAGACATATAAATTGGCCAAAAAAAACAGTAAACCTGAAGATTGGGAGTTTAGGATTCAGCAAAGGAGGACAAAGGGATTAATTAAGAGGGGGAAAATAGAGGATGAGAGTAAGCTTGCAGGAAACATAAAAACTGACTTGTAAAAGCTTTTATAGATATTGTGAAGCGAAAAAGATTGGTGAAGTCAAGCATAGGTCCCTTGCAGACAGAATCAGGGGAATTTATAATGGGGAACAAAGAAAAGGCAGACCAATTAAATACATACTTTGGTTCTGTCTTCACAAAGGAGGACACAAATAACCTCCCCGAGATGTCGGGGAACATAGGGTCTAATGAGGGAGGAACTGAAAGAAATCAGTATTTGTAAGGAAATGGTGTTAGGGAAATTGACGGGATTGAAGGCCGATAAATCCCCAGGGCCTGATAATCTACATCCTAGGGTACTTAAGGAAGTGGCCCTAGAAATAGTAGATGCATTGCTGGTCATCTTCCAGAATTCAAGGCTCTGGAACAGTACCCATGGATTGGAGGGTAGCTAATGTTACCCCACTATTCAAAAAAGGTGGTAGAAAGAAAACGGGGAATTATAGACCGGTAAGCCTGAAATCAGTAGTGGGTAAAATGCTAGAGTCCTTTATAAAGTATGTAATAGCAGAGCACTTGGAAAACAGTGACAGGATCGGACAAAGTCAACATGGATTTACAAAAGGTAAATCGTGCTTGACCAATCTACTGGAATTTTTTGAGGATGTAGCTGGTAAAATAGATAAGGGAGAACCAGTGGATGTGGTGTATTTGGATTTTCAGAAGGCTTTCGATAAGGTCCCGCATAAGAGATTAGCGTGTAAAGTTAAGGCACATGGGATTGGGGGCAAGGTATTAACTTGGATAGAGAACTGGTTGGCAGACAGAAAGCAAAGAGTTGGAATAAACGGGTCTTTCTCCGAGTGGCAGGCAGTGACTAGTGGGGTACCACAGGGATCGGTCCTCGGACCCCAGCTATTCACAATATATATTAATGATCTAGATGAGGGAACTAGATGTAATATCTCCAAATTTGCAGACGACACAAAGCTGGGTGGGCGTGTGTGCTGTGAGGAGGATGCCGAGAAACTCCAGTATGATTTGGACAGGTTGGGTGATTGGGCAGAAGCATAGCAGATGCAATATAATGTGGATAAATGCGACACTTTGGTGTCAAAAACAGGAAGGCAGATTATTATCTGAATGGCAATAGATTGGGAGAAGGGGAAGTGCAACGAGACCTGGGTGTCCTTATGCACCAGTCACTGAAGGTAAGCATGCAAGTGCAGCAGGCGGTTAAGAAGGCAAATGGTATGTTGGCCTTCGTAGCGAGAGGGTTCGAGTACAGGAACATGGATGTTTTGCTGCAGTTGCACAGGGCCTTGGTGAGACCACATCTTGAGTATTGTGTGCAGTTTTGGTCACCTTATCAAAGGAAGGATGTTCTTGCCATGGAGGGAGTGCGGCGAAGATTCACCAGGCCGATACCTGGGATGGCAGGAATGACGTATGAGAGATTGGGCTTATACTCACTGGAGTTTAGAAGAATGAGAGGGGATCTCATTGAAACGTATAAAATTCTGACAGGACTGGCCAGACTAGATGCAGTAAGGATGTTCACCATGGTCCGGGCATCCAGAACCAGGGGTCACAGTCTAAGGATAAGGGGTATGCCATTTAGGACAGAAATGAGGAGGAATTTCTTCACCCAGAGAGTGGTGAACCTATGGAATTCTCTACCGCAGAAGGCAGTAGAGGCCAATTCATTAAATATATTCATTCAAGAAGGAGTTGGATATATTTCTTAAAGGCTAAAGGGATCAAGGGGTATGGGGAGAAAGCAGGGACCGGGTACTGAATTTGGATGATCAGCCATGATCACACTGAATGGCGGAGCAGGCTCGAGGGGCCGAATGGCCTACTCCTGCTCCTATCTTCTATGTTTCTATGGCTGGCGATTTCACCAAAGCCAATCTGAAGAAAGTACTGCCTAAGTACTATCAGCATATTATCTGCCCAACGCGAGCCAAGAACACACTGGATCACGTTTACACTCCGTTCCGGGATGGATACAAGGCTCTCCCGCACCCTCCCCTCGGCAAATCAGATCACGACTCCATCCTGCTGCTACCCACCTATAGGCAGAAACTGAAACAGGAAAAGCCTGTGATGAGATCTCTACAATGCTGGTCGGATCAATCAGACGCTGTTACAAGTCTGTTTTGATTCCACTGACTGGGATATGTTCCAGAATGCCTCGGACAATGACATCAACACATATACAGATTCAGTCATTAGTTTCATAAACAAGTGCATAGACGACGTTGTTCCGAGAATTGTTGTACGAACATTTCCCAACCAGAAACCATGGGTAAATGGCGATATCCGAGCTATGCTAAAAGCACGGTCCATCGCATTCAACTCTGGGGACATGGATGAGGACAAGAAATCAAGGTACGACCTCAGAAAAACCATCAAAAATGCAAAAAGACAATACACGGACAAAGTGGAGTCACACTATCATAGCTCAGATTCGCAAAGGATGTGGAGTGGACTACAATCTATTACGGACTGCAAAGGGAAACCCAGCTGTGTCATGCCCAGCAATGCCCCTCTCCCGGACGAGCTCAACACTTTTTACGCCCGGTTTGAGGCCAACAACAACTGGCCTGTTACAAGGGCGCCCGCGGCTCAGGACGACTGGGTCTTCTCAATCTCCGTGGCTGACGTGAGCAAGACTTTTAAGAGAGTGAACACCCACAAAGCACCCGGTCCAGATGGAATCCCTGGGCGTGTCCTTAGAGCATGCGCTGACCAGCTGGCAGCCGTGTTTACGGATATATTCAACCGTTCATTGTACCAGTCTGTAGTCCCCACCCGCTTCAAGATGACGTCGGTTATTCCAGTCCCCAAAAAAACAAAAGTAACCCGTTGTGGTAAACCACTGTCGTTCACTGTGTTCACTATTGTTGTTGTTGTCGTTCACTCTTGTTTCACTGTTATGCCTGATTATGCCTCAGCTGACTCCGCCCTTGGTTACCGGGTATAAGGACGGCCGCATGGCAGCTCCTGGCATTCGGTCGTCCACTAGAGGCATAGTCCTGATCTGTCTGAAGTGCAATTCAGTAGTTAATAAAAGCCTGTCGTTCTGAACTCTGCTCAGCCTTTTATTAGAATTGATAGCGCATCAATTTTATTAACTACTGAGAAAAAAAAAAAAATAATAATAATAACGATGCTGCAGATACTTAAGATCAAGTGCCTGGAACTCGACCCGCAAGAACCGGACTCGACTGCTAAGTTCTCGCACTGGCTGAACTGTTTTGAGTCCTTTCTGGCTGCATCCGGCGAGACCGTCGCCACCGACGACGCCAAGCTCAGGGTGCTGAATTCTAAAGTAAACCACCGAGCTTTTGCCCTTATCCGGGACGCTACGAGCTACCAGGGGGCTATCGACATTTTGAAGGAGCAATACGCACGCCCGGTCAACTATGTTTACGCAAGACATCTCCTGGGGTCTCGCAAACAACAGCCCGGGGAACCCACAGAAGCATACATACGGGAGCTGAAGGAACTCGGTCGAGCCTGCGAATGCAAGCAAGTATCAGCCACGGAACATACGGAGGAGCTCATCCGGGACGCCCTCGTTGCGGGCCTCAGGTCCACTCACACACGGCAGCGACTGCTGGAAAGTAGCGAGCTCGACCTGAAGGCGGCGATTTCACTCACCCTTTCGTTGGACGTAGCCCATCGGAACATGGAGGCCTACTCCCCGGACCGCGCGGCCGCCTCATGGATGTCGCAGCCGCCGCCATCTTGGGACGCGGCGCCGCCACGGGCCCCGGCCTCAACTGCTGCAGCGATGTCCCGCCCGAGCCAGAAATGTTATTTCTGTGGCCAAACCAAACACCCCAGGGCGCGCTGCCCGGCGAAAAACGCGGTCTGCTCTGCCTGCGGTAAGAAGGGACACTACGCTGGCGTCTGCAGAAGTCAGAAGACCCCTACCTCCAGCAGCGCCGCGTGCGATTCGTGGGAGCGGCCATCTTGCCTTCCTCCAGCCTCGTGGGGATCGGGATCGTCATGGGTGCTGCCATTTTGTCCTTCTTCTCCGACGCCGCCATTTTGCCAACGGGCCCCCGACTCACCCACCGCCTCACCGGGGTACTACAGCGACGCTCCCGACTCCACAGCGGCCTCCATTACGCTGGATCAATCCAGACCCCATCAGCTAGCCAGGTCCACGATGAACATCCAGGTAAATGGCCGCGCCACAACTTGCCTTTTTGATTCCGGGAGCACGGAGAGCTTCATACACCCTGATACGGTACGGCATTATTCCCTCTCGGTCCGGCCAACGCGCCATCGGATCTCCATGGCCTCAAAATCTCACTCAGCAGACGTCGGCGGCTACTGCGTAGTGACCCTCTCGGTGAAGGGCTCCATTTATAAAAATGTAAAGCTATTCGTCCTGCCACATCTCTGCGCTGCCGTTCTGCTGGGGTTGGACTTTCATTGTCACTTTAAGAGTGTCACCTTGACATACGGTGGACCTCTTCCCCCGCTCACTGTCTGCAACCAGCAGTTTTTAAATTGCCCGCCGCGCCCCACCTGTAGTCTCTCCACCCTCAAAATCACACCCCCCCCCCCCCTGTTCGCCAACCTCACCCGCGACTGCAAGCCTATCGCCACAAAGAGCAGGCGATACAGCACCGGGGACAGATCCTTTATAAGATCTGAGGTGACGCGGCTCCTGAAGGAGGGGATTATTGAGGGTAGTACCAGCCCCTGGCGAGCTCAGGTGGCAGTTGTTAAGACCGGCAACAAGCAGCGCCTGGTCATCGACTACAGCCAGACTATCAACAAGTACACCCAGTTGGACGCATACCCCCTCCCCCGCATAGCCGACATGGTTAATAAGATAGCGCAATACCGCGTTTTCTCGACCATTGACCTCAAGGCAGCATACCACCAAATCCCTATCCGCCCTGAGGACCGCCAGTACACAGCTTTCGAGGCAAACGGCTGTCTTTTTCACTTCCTCAGGGTTCCTTTCGGCGTCACTAACGGTGTCTCCGTCTTCCAGAGGGAGATGGACCGGATGGTCGACGAGAATGCGTTACAGGCCACGTTTCCCTACCTGGACAACGTGACCATCTGCGGCCTTGACCTGCAGGACCATGACGCCAATCTTGATAAGTTCCTTCGCACGGCCCAACTCCTAAATCTCACGTACAACAAGGAAAAGTGCATATTCCGCACAGCCCGCCTCGCTATCCTTGGTTGCGTGGTGGAACACGGAGTCATCGGTCCTGACCCTGACCGGATGCACCCATTGATGGAACTTCCCCTGTCCCACTGTCTCAAGGCCCTCAAAAGGTGCCTGGGCTTCTTTTCCTATTACGCCCAGTGGGTCCCTCATTATGCGGACAAAGCCCATCCACTTATCAAGTCCACTTCCTTCCCCCTGACGGCGGAGGCCCGCTTAGCCTTTCACCGTATAAAAGATGACATTGCCAAGGCCACCATGCACTCGGTAGACGAGTCCATCCCCTTCCAGGTGGAGAGCGATGTATCCGACTTTGCCCTGGCCGCTACCCTTAACCAGGTGGGAAGACCCGTGGCTTTTTTTTCACGAACCCTCCAGGGCTCCGAACTCAGACACTCCTCTGTGGAAAAAGAGGCCCAGGCCATTGTGGAGGCGGTGCGCCACTGGCGGCACTACCTGGCCGGAAAACGATTTACCCTGCTTACTGACCAACGTTCAGTCGCTTTCATGTTCAACAACAAGCAGAGGGGCAAAATCAAAAATGACAAGATTTTGAGATGGAGAATTGAACTTTCCACCTACAATTACGACATCTTGTACCGGCCCGGGAAACTCAACGAACCCTCAGATGCTCTATCGTGAGGCACATGCGCCACCGCGCAGATCGATAGACTACGGGGCCTCCACAACGACCTCTGCCACCCGGGGGTCACCAGGTTCTTCCATTTCATTAAGGGCCGCAACCTGCCTTACTCCATCGAGGAGGTCAGGACCATGACCAGGAGCTGCCCAGTCTGTGCAGAGTGCAAGCCGCGCTTCTATATGCCTGACAGAGCAAACCTGATCAAGGCCACCCGCCCTTTTGAGCGCCTGAGTATCGACTTTAAAGGGCCCCTCCCCTCCTCTGACCGTAATGTGTACTTCCTCAACATAGTTGATGAGTACTCCCGTTTCCCTTTCGCCATCCCCTGCCCGGACACGACCACCGCCAAGGTCATTAAATGCCTGCACAACCTCTTTGCTCTGTTCGGTTTTCCCAGCTATATTCATAGCGACCGGGGCTCGTCCTTCATGAGCGACGAACTCCGTCAGTACCTGCTCATGAGAGGTATTGCCTCAAGCCGGACCACCAGCTACAACCCCCGGGGGAACGGACAGGTTGAAAGAGAGAACGCGACGATCTAGAAGGCGGCCCTCCTAGCCTTAAAATCTAGGGGCCTTCCGACCTCCCGTTGGCAGGATGTCCTACCTGATGCGCTCCACTCCATCCGGTCACTGCTGTGTACTGCCACCAACGCCACCCCCCATGAGCGAATGTTCGTCTTTCCCCGGAGGTCCACATCCGGTACCTCACTACCCACTGGCTGACGTCCCCAGGGCCCGTCCTGCTGAGGAAGCATGTAAGGTCCCACAAAACGGCTCCCCTGGTAGAGAAGGTTCACCTCCTCCATGCCAACCCCCAGTACGCCTACGTGGCATACTCGGACGGGCAGGAGGATACAGTCTCCATTAGAGATCTGGCACCCTCGGGGTCCACTGACCCGTCACCATTGCCTTCCACCACGACCCCCTTCGACACGGCCCAAAATTCAGTAGACCCAACTCTCACCCCGTCCATTCCACCCCAGTAGACGGCATGCCGCGACCCCAGGACCAGCCGGAGTCCACTCGCCCACCCAACACCAAAGGGGACGATACGCCGGTGCTCGACCCCGCTCAAGACGCGTCGTTGGAAGCTGTACCATCGCAACCGTCGCCACGAAGATCTCGACGGCAGACGAGGCCGCCCGACACTCGCCTACTCGAACTTTTGATACACTTCACCCCGCCGGACTTAATTTTAAACGAGGGGTGAATGTGGTAAACCACTGTCGTTCACTGTGTTCACTATTGTTGTTGTTGTTGTTGTCGTTCACTCTTGTTTCACTGTTATGCCTGACTATGCCTCAGCTGACTCCGCCCTTGGCTACCGGGTATAAGGATGGCCGCATGGCAGCTCCTGGCATTCGGTCGTCCACTAGAGGCATAGTCCTGATCTGTCTGAAGTGCAATTCAGTAGTTAATAAAAGCCTGTCGTTCTGAACTCTGCTCAGCCTTTTATTAGAATTGATAGCACATCACCCGTTTAAACGACTACCGCCCCATGGCACTCACTTCTGTCATCATGAAGTGCTTTGAGAGGCTGGTCAAAACCCACATGAACTCCTTACTACCTGACACACTGGGCCCACTCCAATTTGCCTACCGCCCAAACAGATCTAGGGATGATGCCATCGCCACTATACTGCACACTGCCTCATCACACCTGGATAAGAGGAACACCAATGTGAGAATGTTGTTCATTGATTATAGTTCAGCATTCAATACCATGATCCCCTCCAAGCTTGTCAACAAGCTCAGTGAGCTAGGACTTAACACCTCCCTATGCAACTGGATCCTGGACTTCCTGACGGGCAGACCCCAGGTGGTGAAAATAGGCAGTAACACCTTCTCCACACTGATCCTGAACACGGGAGCTCCCCAGGGTTGTGTGCTCAGCCCCCTTCTGTACTCCGTTTACTCACGATTGCGTGGCCACGCACAACTCCAACATCAAGTTTGCTGATGACACTGCCGTTGTAGGCCTGATCACAGATGGCGACGAGACAGGCTACAGGGAGGAGGTAAGAGTCCTAGCAGAATGGAGCAAGTACAACAACCGCTCCCTCAACATCAGCAAAACAACGAAAATGATCATGGACTACAGGAAGCGGCAGGGGGAGGGACGCACCCCAATCTACATTGAAGGGGCTGAGGTGGAGAGGGTTAGCAGCTTCAAATTCCTGGGTGTATTCATTACAGAGGACTTAACGTGGTCCCATCACATCGACGTCGTAACCAAGAAGGCATGCCAACGCCTGTTCTTCCTCAGGAGACTGAAGAAATTTGGAATGGCCCCCCAGATTCTCACCAACTTCTCACCATCGAGAGTATCCTGTCCAGCTGCATCACTACCTGGTATGGCAACTTTACCGCCACAGACCGCAAGGCTCTACAGATGGTGGTGAAAGCTGCACAACACACTATAGGAATTAAACTACCTGCTGTGCAGGATATCTACCCCGAGGTGTGCCGGGGGAAGGCCCGGAGAATCATCAAAGACGCGAGCCACCCCAGCCACAACTACTTCGCCCTGCTCCCGTCCGGTAAGAGATACCGAAGCATACGGTCTCGTACCAGCAGTTTTCGAAACAGCTTCTACCCCCAGGCCATAAGACTCAAATGAATAATTTATTATTTATTACTGTTGTTTTATTTATTACTGTATTTCTATTCGTATTTTTATCATTGCTATGCCATATTTATACCAACATTGGGAAGACTCGTAAAAATCAACATTTCATTGTACAGTACACACGTCTGCTGCATATATATGACAAATAAAACTGAATTGAATTGAACTGAATTGACTGCTCATGCAATATGTGCCATGGCCAATCAGGGTTACCTTGGGAAGAAACTGAGCTGGAAATGAAAGTTTTTTTCCTGAATTTCAAGGAATTGTAAATCTCCCCAAACCTCAGGCACTGCTGCCATTGTGTCTTGTTAACACTATCAGGGAGGAAACTGAGTTGGTGCAGTACTGAGTTGGTGCTGTACTGACCTCATTGCTAAGCCCAAGCCCGACTATCCACCCAGCAATAGTGAGACTGTGGGAAGGGGAGCTCCCACTGTTAACTATTTATTAGAGAATTCATTTGACTCTTTGGCCCAATGTGAATGGGAAGAGAAACTATTACTGCTTTTGTCCACAACACTGCAAACAATGGAGAACGAGGAATAAACATTTTAGCTCAATGATGAAATGAGTAAATAAATCCACAACTACTGGTAACCCCACAAGAGAAGGTGTTTCTGTTTAAGTATCTTGGTATGGTGCTACATTAGGGTTGCAACTAAAATATAACGAAGAGGCTTCAGGAAATGATACCGAGTGTATGACATATTGAGCTCGGAGAAAGAGCGTAGCTGATGGTATTTCTGGGCCAAGACTAAGTTTGATGACATCCTCAGGAGCCCAGAAGAGAAAGAATCAGCTCGGAGTGCAGTGAAACAGTTACCATTTCAGGAAAGGAGAAACTCCAGTCAGTGGGAATGAGACAAGAGATGCAACCGACTCGAGGAATTTCGCGATCATGGCGGGCTGACCTGCGCGCGTGCACGGCGGGCTGACCTGCGCGCGTGCACCTGCTTAAGGGCCGGACACAACCGCGATGAAACTACAAAGAAAAGCGGTAATACAATTGAGAATTTGTATCTGATACACAAGAAACAAACGATTCAAAACGAGGAACGCGAGCGGCTTTTTAGTAAATTTCAAAAACTTGCTAAAAATAAAATCACATCCGTAGTGGAATTTCCAAAAGATTTTCAAGCTCCCTGAGGATTGCATTAAGACATGGATGGAAATTCTACTGCTATTTTCAACCAGCAAACTGAATCCAACACAGGTCCTAATCCTCCTCTTGTTCACGGAAGCAAATTGCTCGTTGTCACGAAATGGCATTTTGTGATCATTATTCATGAGATGAACAGAAACCCTGTTGTGAGCCGGTGAACCGTGCAGGATCCACTGCTGTGTGATTCGGAGTAAAATCCTGCAGTGCGCACAGAGATAACACTGATAGGAGAGATCCTACCCCTCAGTCCATGGAATCCCATGATGATGATGCTTTCTTTTTATTTACTAAACACATTGTCGATCAAGCAAAGTACCCTGGAATTAATGAACTGTACACACCAATGAATGAGCAGAAACCGCAAGAGCCAAAAATCTACAGTTACTTCAGCACCTTCCCGCCGTAACTTTGCGATATCCTGGCCTGGCACGGTAGTTTCCAGGATTGTCCATTGGTGGAAGAACTTCCACCTCCATCCCACCCGAACAATGCCATCAGTGTAAGAGCGAGCAGGGCTGAGGGCGGGGACTGGGAAGATCGCCAGGTTAACTGGAGAAGAGAACAATGCTAGAATTGGGGTAAAGGAGGAAAGAAAGGTTTGCATTTATATAGCGCCTTTCACAACCACCAGACATCCGAAAGCGCTTTATAGCCAATGAAGTACTTTTTGAAGTGTAGTCATTGTTGTAACGTAGGAAATGTGGCAGCCAATTTTGCACACAGCAAGGTCCCACAAACAGCAATGTGATAATGACCAGATCGCCTGTTTTTGTTATGTTGATTGAGGGATAAATATTGGCCAGGACACTGGGAATTTCCCTGCTCCTGTTCGAAATAGTGCCATGGGATCTTTTACGCCCACCTGAGAGAGCAGATGGGATCTCGGTTTAACGTCTCATCCAAAAGGCGGCACCTCCAACAGTGCAGCACTGGAGTGTCGGTCTAGATTTTTGTGCTCAAGTCTCTGGAGTGAGACTTAGAACCCACAACCTTCTGATTCAGAGGCGAGGGTGCTACCAACTGAGCCACTGGTTGACACACACATGGGTAGGAAGGGAAAGGGAAGGTTAAGAAGGTGAGAATAAAGAACAGGGGAGAAGTTGTAAAGAGTGTTTTTTGGTAGCGGGGGTGGGGGGAGGAGGAGCAGGGAGAAGTTCAGAGCAGCACTCTGGGCTGGGAAAGATTGCCAACATGAACTGGGGTGGGACAAGACTGCCCTTCGACTGAGGAAAGATAAATTCCAGCTTGGATGGGATGGGAGTGGGTGGGTGAAGAGTGCCAGGTTTAAAGTTGGGGGGGGAAGGGTGAGGGAAAAGATTGTCAGCTTGAACTAGGAGGGTTAGAGAAGAAAGTCACTTTGAGAGGATGAGTTGTAATGTCGATGAATTGGGTCTGTGGAGCGTAGAGTGCCTTTGTGAACTGGGCTGGTGAGGGATTAGATGTGGGAGATGAACTACTGAGGTAACTCTTGGGTGATGGTGCGGTTGGTCAGTTAAAAATCCAAATAAGACTTTGTTTTTCTTCTTCAAATTAAAAAAAAATCTATTAATTGCCAAGTATAAAATGCTTAAACATTAACAAAGATTCTTAATTTTAATTGGGAAGCACCAATTTTGTACCTTCAACATTGGTATTTCCCCTTCAGGCTTCTTGTTGTTTATACCCGCTACTGAAGGTACAAGGCCCGGGTAACTACAGGCTATCACAGGGCTGGGCAGCTCTGACAGCCCGATACCGATCATGGGTAAAGTCACCTCACTCCCACTTCATCGATTGGACCCAATTTATACCCCAAACATCAGCCTGGCAGCTCACACCCGGCCCTCCCTCCCGCCCTAACATCAGCCTGGCAGCTCACACCCGGCGCTCCCTCCCGCCGCCACTCGCCCTTTCCTCACACGGTCTGTCCCCAAGCGCGGGCTTCGCCGGTTGCTGCCGCCACACTCTGCTCTGCTCCGTCCCTGTAGTTCCCTCACCCCCGGCCTGAGAAGCCCTTCACAAGGGGCCGAATGCTGGGATTTCGCCATTGGTCAAACTGCCCAGGCTAGCGGGTTGGGTTGTTTCAAACTCATCTGCTCAACAGAAATAACAGACCGGGGAGACACCACAGGAAGCAGAGCTCGAGCCTCGACACCCGCCGCCATCTCGCTCCCACTCTCCCAACGCGCGCTCGCTTTCTCCAATCACCAGCTCTCTATCAAAGCCTCTCCCTCTGTCCTCCAATCACCAGCTCTGGCTCAACCCCAGTCTCCCTCATTCCCATGTTCGAGCTCGCTCATCCAATCGTCATCTCGCTATCAAAAGCTCTCCTCCAATCATCAGCTCTGTCTCAAACCCTATCCTCTCCCTCGGTCATCCAATCATCAGCTCGTTATCAAACCCTCTCCCTCTCTCCTCCAATCCGGACCCTCAGTTTCTCCCCCACGTGATGTTGATGGTGTGGTGGGCTGACGAGAGGGGGCGGGTTGAAGCCGGAGCGGGACTCGGGTTCTGTCAGGCGCGGAGCCGGCACCGTGCGAGGCGGCGCTGGAGAAGCTGTATGACCGCTTGCTGCACCGGGGCAGGGCCTGTGGAAGCACCATGGCGGCCCTGCCCCTACAGCAGCCGAGCTACCTGCTGGTGAGTGCGCAGGGCCCGGCTTCTCGCCGCTTACCGCGTTCCTTCAGTAACCGCGGCTTAGGCCCGCTCGGCTCTCGCCGCAGAGACTGAGGCCCTTCAACCGCCCGAGCTCCCCTGTCCCTTGCAGTTGGGCTGTGCCCCAGCGCTTCGTTTACCGGGGCCGGCCCGGAGGGGCTGAATGGCTGCCTCCTTTTCCTATGGATTGGTGTTACCGAGAGCTCAGCCCGACTGAACGGAATCATTTGCACTGCTAGAATCACCTTTAGTGTGAAAATACTCTCTGCTGCCTTACTCTCATCACTCGAAAGCAACACTGACTTGATTCCTTCTGTTGAGTAGAAAAGAGGAAGCCTTGCATTAATCTCTCCTGCCTTCCCCCCCCATCACAGAGCTTCACTTTTGTGCTTTTCTTTCCTCCCCATCCCCCCTCTCCATGCCTCCGCACTTACTTAAAATCTGTTACATCTCCAACTTTTTCCAGTTTTGACGAAAGGTCGTCGACCTGAAACGTTAGCTCTGCTTAAGAAGATAAGAAATAGGATCAGGAGTAGGCCATTTGGCCCTTTGAGCCTGCTCCACCATTCAATAATAAATATCTAGCACAACTCCACTTTCCTGCACTATCCCCCTATCCCTTGATTCCCTTAATATTCAAAAATCTATCGATCTTTGACTTGAATATACTCAACGACTGAGCCGCCACAGCCCTCGGGTAGAGAATTCCAAAGATTCGCCACCCTCTGAGTGAAGAAATTTCTCCTCGTCTCAAGTTTTAAATGGCTGACCCCTTTCTCTCTACAGATGCTACCTGACCTGCTGTGTAGTTCCAGCATCTTGTGTTTCTATAGTGCCTTTCTCAACTTCAGGACATCCAAAAGTGCTTTAAGTACTTTTTGAAGTGTAGTCACTGTTGTAATGTAGGAAATGTGGCAGCCAAAGCAAGGTCCCACATACAGCAATGTGTTACTGACCAGATAATCACTTTTTTTTTAGTGATGTTGATTGAGGATTAAATATTGGCCTGGACACCAGGGCAAACTCAGCTGCTCTTCGAATACTATCATCTTTTGCATCCACTTGAGAGTGCAGATGGGGGGCCTCTGTTTAATGTCCCATCCAAAAGACGACGCCTCCAACCGTGCAGCACTCCCTCAGAACTGCACTGGAGTATCAGTGGCGATTTTGTGTTCAAGTCCCTGGAGAGAGACTTGAACACACAACCGACTGACTTGGAGGCGAAAGTGCTATCGCTGAGCTATGGCTGACACCTAGAGTACAAAAGCAAGGAAGCTATTCTAAACCTTTATAAATCATTGGTTAGGCCTCAGCTGAAGTAGTGTGTCCAATTCTGGGTATCACATTTTACGACGGATGGTAAGGGTTTGGAGAGGGTGCAGAGGAACTTACCAGAATGGTACCAGGGATGTGGAGAGAAGCTGGGATTGTTCTGCTTAGAGCAGAGAAGGTTATGGGGAGATTTAATGGAGATGCTCAAAATTATGAGGGGTTCTAAGAGTAAATAAGAGAAACTGTTTCCACTGGCAGGTGGGTCAGTAACCAGAGGGGACCACTTTGATAGAAAAAACAGAGGCAGAGTATTTCCTAAATGGTGAAAGATTGGGGAATGCAGATGCTCAAAGGGACCTGGCTGTCCTTGTACATGAGTCACTGAAAGTAAATGTGCAGGTGCAGCAAGCCATTAGGAAGGCAAATGGTATACTGGCCTTCATTACAAGAGGATTTGAGTACAGGAGTAAAGATGTCTTACTCCAATTATATAGGGCCTTGGTGAGACCACACCTGGAGTACTGTGTATAATTTTGGTCTCCCTACCTGAGGAAGGATATACTTGCCATAGAGGGAGTGCAATGAAGGTTCACGAGATTGATTCCTGGGATGGCGGGACTGTCGTATGAGAAGAGATTGAGTAAACTAGGCCTGTATTCTCTTGAATTCAGAAGAATGAGCGGGGATCTCATTGAAGCATACAAAATTATTACAGGGCTTGATAGGGTGGATGCTGGGAGAATGTTTCCCTTGGCTGGGGAGTCTAGAACCAGGGGCCACAGCCTCAGGATAAAAGGTAGGCCATTCAGGACTGAGATGAGAAGAAATTTCTTCACACAGAGGGTGGTGAATCTTTGGAATTCTCTACCCCAGAGGGCTGTGGAGGCTCAGTCATTGGGTATATTCAAAACAGAAGTCGCTAGATTTCTGATGAGTAAGGGCATCAAGGGATATGCCGATAGGGCTGATGAATGGAATTGAGACATAAGATCAGCCAGGATCTCATTGAATGGCAGAGCAGGCTCAAAGGGCCGAATGGCCTACTCCTCCTATTTCTTATGTTATGGGACAGATTTAATCTAATTTGTCAAAGAACCAGAGGACATATGAGGATTTTTTTTTTAATGCAGTGAGTTAAGCAGATTCAATAATAACTTTCAGTAGGATATTGGATATACGTGAAGGCAAAATTTGCAGGCTATGGGGAAAGAACAGGGGAGTAGGACACGGAGGACCGAATGACCGCCTGTGCTGTATGATTCTGAGTTTTGTGTGTTAAGTGGACACAACACCCAACCTCTGCTTTTTGACAGTTTTGGATCCTGAGACCCTCTTTTAAATCTCTTGCTTCTTTCTCTGGCTTTAACAGATTTTTAACTGTTCAAATCTCTGATTTTTCCACGCTTGTGCTCGAAGCATTTAGGTATATAACTTTCCGGAATTAATTTCTCTTCTCTCTCTGGTTCCTTTGAAACATCTCGCTGCTGCATTGCTCACTCACCGAGCTTTTCTTCCTCCAGTTTCTGGTGGCAGTCAGGGTTCAGGTCCCCTTCTCTGGTTCAAAAACACATGCTCTTTTTCACTAAGTGAAGGAATAAAAAAAAGTATTCTCTTTTGACAGGCTCTTCTTAAAGCAGATGGCGTGAACAAGCCTCTATTTCAGAGATGCCATGACTTATCCAAGGTGATTGAAGACTACTCTCCCAAGGTACAAAGTGGCTGTGTTTACCTCGTCTCTCTTTAGCCTGCAGAAATTGCCCGATTTTCACCCTTTCCTGGAAGAGCCAACTCTTAATGGGCTATTCTTCCACGAGTGTCCAAGTAGTCGTTCTTCGTGTGACTTTGATGGCAGGCCTATTCAATCATTGGGGGGGTGGGCACAGTCTGGCCTGATCCTCACTCCCTCCCAGGCCATAAGCACACACTTTTCAGTGTGCCTGATTTCTCTTGCCTGGGAGTGCATAGTCCTGTTGTAGTGTCCTCACTGCTGCCCTGACTGAGAGCTCATGGCACGGATGGAGCGTGACACGGTACCACATCACTGGATGGATGCATTTCCCCCTCGGGGCAGTCTTTTTATTTTAAAGTATGTCTTCATCCTTTTTAGCAGCATTTAGTTGTTAGACTGCTTTGTGAGCCTGCTTTATATTTCATATCTTGGTGTTTCCAGGAGCTCCATTTAATTTTCCCCTGGCTGATGGAGAGCGTGTTTGGCACGCACGATGGGACTGTTACCGGTTGGAACATGCGCTATTTGCAGGGCCGAATGAATCCGACTGATTACACCGCTGTGGTTGAGTTCTTGGATCCCAGGTATGGCAATAATGGCTTTCTTTTCAACTGGGAAGGATAGAGTAGGAAAGAGCTGGGAGCTTAAACTAAAGTAGTAAGACCTACTTTGTTGCATGCTACATATTTCTGTCGTCTTGATTTAGTATGGCCTGATGCCTGCTTCACCAGGAGATCAAAGCAGTAATGCACCACACAGGCTAGGGAACTCTGCAGAGTTTGTGCTCGACTCTCACCTCTGACCTGCCACCCCATCCCTGCTTCCCCCATGTCCCTTTAGCCCAGACTGATGAAATGGAAGTCTTCTAAATGGCTGTAAGGATTCTATGTTTAAAAAAATAATGTGGCTGGCCTCGGCTCCTGGGGGCTACATGTCTGCAGTGTTGAAGTACCTAGAAAATTGCCATTCTCACTCAGAAGCACCATAGGATGGCTAGTGTGGCAAATGGAAAGATAATCTGTCGGGTTGTTCGTCTGAGGGTGGGCCTGAGGCAGAGTGGGGAGACCTTCACTCTATCTAACACGGCTGTACATGACCTGGGAGTGCTTGCTGGTGATGCTAGGTGGAAAGTGTCTTTCATATATCCCGGGTTAACGTCCCTTGCTTTGCTGATGACAACGCACCAATAACAATAGAGAGGCTTGCATTTATATAGCGTGTTTCACAACCCCAAAGTGCTTCACAGCCATTGAAGTACTTTTGAAGTGTAGTCACTGTTGTAATGTAGGAAACATTTATAGCTGAAGATCATCATTGTATTAATTAGCTTCATGTTCCCTCACAGGGCTGTGTATGTAAAGCCTGGAGGCAGTGCTTTACCTTTTATTCATTGGGGAATAATGAGATTGACCATTATTTTCTCTTCCTACCCACTCCAGCCATCTAAACCTCTCCACCTCCAAACTCTCCTTCCCCCCCCCCCCCCCCCCCAAACGACCCATTGTCCTTTTGGTGGCTTTAAGGCTGCTTCTTGTGCTGGTGAGTTCCACGTGGTGCTTGCTGGGGTTGAATCCTCCGGTAGCCTGTGCGTCTCCTTGTTAAATATTGCTGCTGCTGTCCTCCCATTCATGGCAATGTCCTGCTGCTGCTGAGATGGACCTTTCCCAGTCTTGTGATGTGGAACCAGAGCACTCAATAATGGGAATTGCCTGATTGCAAATTGAGGGGGATTTTGGGACAGACCCATCTGTAGTGAAGAAACAATATTTAGTATGAAGGAACGTGAGCCACTGGGATGGGGTTCAAGGACTTTTTAGGCAACAATGAAGAGGCAACCTGTAAATTTTCTGCAAGGGGTATAATGAAATACTTGGGTAGAAACATAGATCAGCAAAACACGACAGCAATTGGCAAACTCTCCCAAATTAAACAACCTCCAAATTCAGGAGATGTGAGGGGGTTAACAGCGAGGAGGCATGAGATAGGGGACAGGGGCTATGGGATTGTGGGTACAAGAATGGTGAACAGAGGGTATGGGATGGGGGACCGAGGATATGGGATAAGTGAATATGGGGCAGGGCTATGGGGAAAGAGCAGGCGAGTGGGAATAATTAGATAGCTCTTTCAATGAACCGACAGGCATGCTGGGCCGAAAGCGCACAGAAGGCGGCCAATCATTTTATGATTGGGACAGGGAGGTATGGGATGGGGTATAGGATAGCGTAGAGAGGGTATGGAATAGAGCACAGAAGGTGTGGGTGAAGGGATAATTACTAGTCCTAGCCCTTTTCGGGCTACCCCAGATCAGCTGTATTCCCCAGACGTTCACCTTCAACTAAAGTTAAAGATCGCCAAATTCTATAAGACGCTTAATTGGGTTTAAAGGTTCAGACTCTCTCTCCCTAAAGGAAAGGAACGACGTGAAGATGTTACCATCCTCCGGATAGCACTTTTAATAAGTTTAACTGGACTGTAACCTTCCGGATATTATGAGGGTCCGGAATACCCCCCAGAATTCTGCAACTCCTCACAAAAGAGTGTACAGAAATTGAGTTCGCGAGATTGATACAGAAATACTACTTGAGACAATTCTAAAAATATATAGATTTATTTAAGAGCCGACATGCAGTTAACAGCTTGAGTCAATCGCAGCATTAACAGTTCAAAAACAAATAGCTTACATTTCTTATCCTCAGAGATTGTTATTCTCAAATCTTAACTTCGTACATTTTTACATTTCTTACTATTCTAATCCAGGATATCCACCAAAATCAAATACCCTGATTACCCGAGACTCGAGTTGCAGGCTTAGAGTGGTTCTGAAGCCAAGAATCGCTTGCCCCTTCCCAGCGACTTTTGACTGTCTATCTGAAAAAGCTCTTTTTATACCTTTTTTAGTAGTAAATCCTTTGAAGTTTTCTGCTGATGTAAGCTAATTATCTCTAGTCATCTCTCTGTTGAATTTTTTTCTATTCTTACTGCCAATTCAACTGTTAGCTTGCAGACTTCTGTCTGTTGTTTAGGTGTTTCAAAACTTATAAAAAACAATATGACTAGTATATGTTTGATGTCATTCTTATCGAAGGTCTTCCATTCAATTCTTAATATTGGCTTAACTGGCTATTAGCAGACGTTGTGACTCCTATGTGTTCCAAGTTCAATACAAAAACCATGTGATTGATTGGTGCATCTATTGAAATCATATCTTCAAGTGTTCTGTTGGTATCATATTTACAACATGTAAATTAAAAACACTTCAACCGAGTATTTACTTGTTTTCTAGCTATCTCAATGGTTGTATTAAGAATTATGTCTCCTGTCTTTCAAGTTTAACATAAAAACTATTTGACCAGCAGGTGCTTCTTTTACTTGATGTCATCTTTTCAAAGGCACATGCCTCTCTTAATGTTTCTGTTCAATGTGTTAGTTTATAACACGTGGGTCATTTCATTGTGTTTCTCCCAAACTCCAGACCTTCTGGAAGCGTCAAACTGCTATTTCAATAGGGCCATTGTTTTAGTATTTTTAACCAATTCCCATTTCAAAGCTTGTTTGGTGTTTTACAACTTTTGTGTTATAAACCATCCCAGTTCAGAAGCTTGTATTGACACAGCTTGTGTTGCCAAGGCTTTCCAGACTTTTAAACCCAGTATATCATGTATTAATAAAATCAGAATTCTGTTCATATGATGGTGTATTTTTCTGAAATATGGCTTATTCCTTCACAAGGGAGGTATAGGATGGGGTATAGGATAGCGTAGAGAGGGTATGGAATAGAGCACAGAAGGTGTGGGGAAATAGAGCATGGGATGGGGTCAAGGGGGCATTGGGTAGGGAACAGAGGGTATGGGGTAAGAGTAGGGAAGTGGGAATAGCTGGATAGCTTTCAAAGAGGCGGCACAGGCACGTTGGGCAGAAGCTCCTGTGAAAATGTTTTTTCACTCATTTATAATTTTTAAATACTTTAAAAAAAAAAAAATAACTTTTTGTTTAAAATATTTAATTGAATGTAATTTTAACTCCTTTTAAAAACGTGATGGTTTTTTAGAAATTTATTTAATGTTTTAGTGTCTTTTTTCAATGATCCCCATTCATACTTTTGACAGGTCTGTCTGTCAAAATTATGAAGGGGGATTCCCTTCTCCCATTGGCTCGCCTGGCCCACATGGTCCCAGGGACGCTTGCGAACTGCCTGCGCCCCTGGGACACCTGGGCCCTGTGCATTTTTCGACTGTGGAGAGGCCCAGGATCGGAAGTGTCCGGACCTCTGGAGCCCTCAGGTAAGGTTGTAGATTTATTTCCGATAGGAGGCCTCTGCTCGCAGGAAGCCTCCTATCAGAAATTACGGGCCATTGTCTTTGGGAGAACTTGGTATCATGGATTTGAATTTTTTGTTTGTGACCTGAACCCGATTAAATATTTGGCTGCTGCTGTGCTACCGAGTCCTGGCTAATATTTATCGCTCAACAAACATCACTATAAAAGATTTTGTGGTCATTTATTTCATTGCTATTTGTGGGGCCTTGCTATACACAAATTGGCTGCTACGTTTTCCACATTGCAACAATGACAACACTTCAAAAGTATTTAATTGGCTGTAAAGTGCTTTGAGATGTCCTGAGATTGTGAAAGACGATATAGAAATGCAAGTTGTTTTTTTTTTTTTTTTTACTGTCCACTACCTCAGTGCCTTTTTGACATGTTAATGAAAATTCCCTTTTTCTTGTGTTTGACAGTGGCCCAATGATGAAGTTGGTTTATAAACTCCAGGCTGACGATTATAAGTATGAATTCCCGGTCTCGTATCTTCCTGTAAGTATGGAGGACTACACTGAATGAATGTGCTGATTTGTACTGTGTTCAGTGGCAGATTGCTAACACTTGCTCAGTGGTATGCTGAATTATGACTTTTAAAATGATTTTGTAGTCACCATGAGGGGGAAGAGGATCGGTTTTACAGAATAAGAATGTGAAGTTGGTGTCATACTGAGCCATGAAGACCGTCGGTCCCAGGTTCCATCGATGGTCTGCTGAGGCAACTGATCTTAGCTGTGCCAGTAAGAAGGATACCCTGTGTTAGGCAGGGGAAAAGCAGCTAGGTTCCTGATCGCTGACTCCTGTTGGAAAGTATGCTTGTGTGGACAACACACGAAGGCATCCTTCATCACCATCGGGTCAAAATCCAGGAACTCCCTACCCAACGCCATCATGGGAGCCCCGTCACCACAAGGACTGCAGTTTTCCAAGAAGGCGGCTCACTACCACCACCTTAAGAGCAACAAATGCCAGCCTTGCCAACGATGCCCACATCGTGAGAATGAATTTTTTTAATGGATTGTATTTTTTAATGGCAATGTATTCCAGATTGGACTAGACAGTGCTGCCCACCACCATTGAATAGCCTATAACAATCATATATTTGAAATGATGGGCAGGAAAAGACCAGCTGGTCCATCAAGCCTGTCCCACACTCATGCTGGCTGGAGCATCATAGCTAAACACTTCTTCCCTCCGCAGCCATGTAGTCGTCTGGGAGAGGCAAAAAAATTCCAACCCCCTCAGGTGATCGGCACCAGTCCAGGAGATCACGCGGGCCATGTGTTATCTATAACGACACTGCCCTTCTATATGATACAATCTCTGCCCCAGTGTAGAGCCGGTCCAGCTCCCTCTTGAAGGCAGAGAGTCAGCACCCACCACACCAGCTGGCCATGTATTCCAGAGCCTCACTACTCTCTCTGGGAAACAAAGAAATACCCAACATCCAGCCTATTCCTCCTCTTGCACAGTTTAAACTCATGTTCCCTGGTCCTCCCCAATCTGTTAAACTGGAATAATCTATCAATAGGGATGCTATCCCTTCATTATTTTACAGACCTCTATCAGGTCACCTCTCAGTCTATGCTGCTCTAAAGTAAATCGACCAAAGTCCTTGAGCCTCTCTGAGTAGCTGAGGTTCTTTAAGCTAGGAATCATTCTCTTCGCTCTCCTCTGAACATTTTCCAAGGCCACTATCGCCCACCATGTGGGGGGACCAAAACTGGGCGCAGTACTCGAGAATCGGCCTGACCAGCGACCTGTCTAATGACCAAATAGTGTCCTTTGATTTATACTGTGTGGTTCTATTAATACAATCTTGTTAGCTTTAACTACAGTTTCTCTATATTGGTCATGACCTTCAATACTCTGTACAATAACACCAAGATCTTTTCTCTCTCTCAACCTTTCCGTATTATTCCCTGCAAATGATGTGTGTACTCTGTTGGCCCAACCAACATGCATGATACTACATTTATCGAAATGAAATGCCATTTGCCAATGTCTAGCCCACTCCCCAAGCACATCTAAATCTTTTTGGTTTTGATTGCACTCCTCTACCGTCTTAATGCTTGCACACTTACCATACTCTCAACACCGCAGTCCAGGTTATTAATAGACAGTGAAGGGTAGCGGGCCTAGGACCGATCCCTGGTGGACGCCACTAATAACATGTCTCTGGGCTGATCCACATCCGTCAACTACAACTTTTTGGCTGCGTGATTGAAGCCAATTCCTAATCCAGCGTTTCAGATTCCTACTGATACCCCAAGATTCCATCTTGTGAAGGAACCTAGTGTGAGCAACCTTATCAAAGGCTTTCTGAAAGTCCAGGTAGACAATGTCTCCTGGATTTCCTTCATCCACTACCCTAGCGACTTCCTCAAAAAAATTCAATCAAGTTTGTTAAGCATGAC
Source organism: Somniosus microcephalus (assembly GCF_052327205.1). Classification (NCBI taxonomy): domain Eukaryota; kingdom Metazoa; phylum Chordata; class Chondrichthyes; order Squaliformes; family Somniosidae; genus Somniosus; species Somniosus microcephalus. The sequence goes on from NC_141005.1 coordinate 78,087,213, forward strand.
CTATTTTTTGGGAAGCTGTGTTGTGAATGTCTAATGTCCCTTCCCTTTTCCGGTGATTATAAAGGGCATCTCTTGTGATCCCTTCTAGCATATTCCCAATAATGGATGTCAGGCTGATGGGCCTGTAGTTCCCTGACTCTGATTAATCCTTTTTTTTGAAAATAGGAACTACATGAGCTAGCTTCCAGTCTAAGGGAACTATCACTGACTCTATTGAAGATACAGGCAAGGGGCGCTCAGACACCTGTCCATCTCCTTAATCACCCTTTATGGATATTATCTGGACATGGCGCTCTATCAATTTTGAGTTTCCCTAATCCACTCAAAATGACATCATCTATTTCATTATTAATGCTACTCAATACAGAGCACCCCTCATCTGGAACTTGAGCATCATTTAAAGGAGTATAGACTAATGCAAAATAGTCATTCAACAGCTCTGTCATAGCCTGAGGATCAGTTTGAATCTGTCTGCTAATATCCTTCAGTGGCCCTATACGATCCTTAATGGTCTTTTGACTCCTGACATAACTGAAAAAGCTTTTGCTATTACTGCCACAATTACGCATCATCTTTGTTTCCAGAGGGCTAATCTTCCTTATGTACATATGTGTACATTGATTCATGTGTGTAGGTATACATACATACGTGTGTGTATATTTATGTATCTTTTTAAAAATATTTCAGATTCAGATTAGATTGATTTGCCATATGTAACAAGTACAATGGAATGCTTGTCCCCCGTGGGGACGCGTCAGCTATACATACAGCGCCGCGTTCAGAGTCAATACAATTTTTTTTTACAATACAAATCGCTTTATTGGCATGATAAGGTACATCTTATGTTGCCAAAGCATCAAAATACATTTATGGTTGAACACATAAACGCGGTTCCATTCATACAGTGTATAAACAGGTATATCCCTGAGTTTATAAATATATTTTCGCCTTGTTTATATATATTCATTTCTTAGTTTACTGGTTGTCCCTCTGTTCATGGCAAGCTGTAACATAGTGTGCCGCCAGTGTTACACAGCTTCTCTCCTCCCCCAGTAGGAATGGGAGTTTTTGGTTGTCAGTCAGATTTCTGAATTCAGGGCATATTTGTGAGAATTTTTGATAGAAATTCTCTGATGCCCTGATATTTTCCACAGGCTGTGAGGAAGTGCATCTCTGTCTCAACTACTCCCTGACTGCAGTGAGAGCATATCCTGTCTTCTCTTGGCAGCCTGGTCTGCCTGTGTCTGCCTTTTTCGATCGCTAGGCTATGTTCGCTAAGTCTGTACCTTGTCAAGGTTCTTCTCAGTTTGTTATCCTTTACCATGGTCAGGTAATCAGCTATGTTGTATTGTCTGTTTAGGGCCAAGTAGCAATGGCTTCCCGTGCCAGTGGGAGCACGATGTCCCTCAGCCGCTCCGTCCTCCTCTTCACCGCGGCCTCCTCCTCACTGTTGCCGGCTCCACGTGTGGTGGCCTGCTTCTCCCGCTCTGGCCACCATGCCCGGCTCCCCCCCTCCCATCCGGACTGCGAGATACCCGAAATGGAGCTGCCGGCCGACGTGCTGCAGCGTGTCGTGAGTCTGCTGCTGCTGCTCGTTGCGCTGCGCTCCTCTGCCCGAATCGCCGAACACATCGTCGGGATGTGAATGTTCCAATGCGGCCTCCTCTTCACCGTCGCCGGCTCCACGGCCCGGGGCCCACTTCTCTCTCTTCACGGGTCGGCCTCTGGCCGCCATGCTCGGCTCCCCTCCTCCCAGTCGGGATTCCTTCCCGCCGAGGAGCTGCCGGCCGATGTGCTCCAGCGGGTCAGCTTGGCTGCTGCTGCTGCTCGCTGCGCTGCCTCTGCCCGACTCGCCGAGCACCTCGCTCCAGTTGCGGGAGCGAGCGGCGAGAGCTGGTCGCCCGAAACAGGGAGAGCGATCTCAGCACCGGACCGTCACAGCCGCCATCTTGTAAAGCTAAGGTAACTGTTGCAAAAGTTTGTGTAATGGATAAACATGTAATTTTGTAGAGTCTTGACACTCGCTTCACTGAGAATCTCAACGTTTACTAATTATGGTCTGTTGTTTTTATATTCAGGGCCCTGTGAAGGCTTCAATCCAAGAAGGCGTCCTACCAGATTTCCCACTGTATCATAACAAGCTTCAGTTTCCTCTCTCGGGACTGACCAGTCTCAGTCTCTCACTCAGTATCCTCTCTCTAGGTTGTATATGGGGCACTAGCCTCTGCCTTAACAGCATTAAGTTGATGCCAGTTATTCCTCCTTTTGCAGTTTGTGTTACAGGTTGTTGTTTCCCTCTATACGTTCCACAAAAGGTATTTTGGGATAGTGTGAATTACTGGCTTCAGGGCACTTTAAGTGGTCTGTGTGCTGGTTTAGTTATTAGCTGAGGAAATTTTTCATGACTGTTTGTGGTTTTTTTTTAATGCTTCTTAAAAATTATTTGAACCCTAGTCATACTGGCTGTATTTGTGTGATTGATAACTCACTGCCATATCTCCCAGCTCTGTGTATTCACTGATAACTCACTGCTGTATCTCCCAGCTCTGTGTATTCACTGATAACTCACTGCTGTATCTCCCAGCTCTGTGTATTCACTGATAACTCACTGCTGTATCTCCCAGCTCTCTGTATTCACTGATAACTCACTGCTGTATCTCCCAGCTCTGTGTATTCACTGATAATTCACTGCTGTATCTCCCAGCTCTGTGTATTCACTGATAACTCACTGCCGTATCTCCCCGCTCTGTGTATTCACTGATAACTCACTGCCGTATCTCCCCGCTCTGTGTATTCACTGATAACTCACTGCTGTATCTCCCAGCTCTGTGTATTCACTGATAACTCACTGCTGTATCTCCCAGCTCTGAGTATTCACTGATAACTCACTGCCGTATCTCCCAGCTCTGTGTTCACTGATAACTCACTGCTGTATCTCCCAGCTCTGTGTGTTCACTGATAACTCACTGCCGTATCTCCCAGCTCTGTGTATTCACTGATAACTCACTGCCGTATCTCCCAGCTCTGTGTATTCACTGATAACTCACTGCCGTATCTCCCAGCTTTGTGTATTCACTGATAACTCACTGCCATATCTCCCAGCTCTGTAGTCACTGATAACTCACTGCCGTATCTCCCAGCTTTGTGTATTCACTGATAACTCACTGCCATATCTCCCAGCTCTGTGTATTCACTGATAACTCACTGCTGTATCTCCCAGCTCTCTGTATTCGCTGATAACTCACTGCCGTATCTCCCAGCTCTGTGTTCACTGATAACTCACTGCTGTATCTCCCAGCTCTGTGTATTCACTGATAACTCACTGCTGTATCTCCCAGCTCTCTGTATTCGCTGATAACTCACTGCCGTATCTCCCAGCTCTGAGTATTCACTGATAACTCACTGCCGTATCTCCCAGCTCTGTGTTCACTGATAACTCACTGCTGTATCTCCCAGCTCTGTGTATTCACTGATAACTCACTGCTGTATCTCCCAGCTCTGAGTATTCACTGATAACTCACTGCTGTATCTCCCAGCTCTGTGTGTTCACTGATAACTCACTGCCGTATCTCCCAGCTCTGTGTATTCACTGATAACTCACTGCTGTATCTCCCAGCTCTGTGTATTCACTGATAACTCACTGCTGTATCTCCCAGCTCTGTGTATTCACTGATAACTCACTGCTGTATCTCCCAGCTCTGAGTATTCACTGATAACTCACTGCCGTATCTCCCAGCTCTGTGTATTCACTGATAACTCACTGCTGTATCTCCCAGCTCTGTGTATTCACTGATAACTCACTGCCGTATCTCCCAACTGTGTTCACTGATAACTCACTGCCGTATCTCCCCGCTCTGTGTATTCACTGATAACTCACTGCCGTATCTCCCCGCTCTGTGTATTCACTGATAACTCACTGCTGTATCTCCCAGCTCTCTGTATTCACTGATAACTCACTGCTGTATCTCCCAGCTCCGAGTATTCACTGATAACTCACTGCCGTATCTCCCCGCTCTGTGTATTCACTGATAACTCACTGCTGTATCTCCCAGCTCTCTGTATTCACTGATAACTCACTGCTGTATCTCCCAGCTCTGTGTACTCACTGCCGTATCTCCCAACTGTGTTCACTGATAACTCACTGCCGTATCTCCCAGCTCTGTGTATTCACTGATAACTCACTGCCGTATCTCCCCGCTCTGTGTATTCACTGATAACTCACTGCCGTATCTCCCCGCTCTGTGTATTCACTGATAACTCACTGCCGTATCTCCCAGCTCTGTGTATTCACTGATAACTCACTGCCGTATCTCCCCGCTCTGTGTATTCACTGATAACTCACTGCCGTATCTCCCAGCTCTGTGTATTCACTGATAACTCACTGCCGTATCTCCCAGCTCTGTGTATTCACTGATAACTCACTGCCATATCTCCCAGCTTTGTGTATTCACTGATAACTCACTGCCGTATCTCCCCGCTCTCTGTATTCGCTGATAACTCACTGCCGTATCTCCCAGCTCTGTAGTCACTGATAACTCTCTGCCGTATCTCCCAGCTCTGTAGTCACTGATAACTCACTGCCGTATCTCCCAGCTCTGTGCGTTCACTGATAACTGTGCGTTCACTGATAACTCACTGCCGTATCTCCCCGCTCTCTGTATTCACTGATAACTCACTGCCATATCTCCCAGCTCTGTAGTCACTGATAACTCACTGCCGTATCTCCCAGCTCTGTAGTCACTGATAACTCACTGCCGTATCTCCCAGCTCTGTGCGTTCACTGATAACTGTGCGTTCACTGATAACTCACTGCCGTATTTCCCAGCTCTGTGTATTCACTGATAACTCACTGCCGTATCTCCCAGCTCTGTGTTCACTGATAACTCACTGCCGTATCTCCCAGCTCTGTCTATTCACTGATAACTCACTGCCGTATCTCCCAGCTCTGTAGTCACTGATAATTCACTGCCGTATCTCCCAGCTCTGTGTTCACTGATAACTCACTGCCGTATTTCCCAGCTCTGTGTATTCACTGATAACTCACTGCCGTATCTCCCAGCTCTGTGCGTTCACTGATAACTATGCGTTCACTGATAACTCACTGCCGTATTTCCCAGCTCTGTGTATTCACTGATAACTCACTGCCGTATCTCCCAGCTCTGAGTGTTCACTGATAACTCACTGCCGTATCTCCCAGCTCTGTAGTCACTGATAATTCACTGCCGTATCTCCCAGCTCTGTGTATTCACTGATAACTCACTGCCGTATCTCCCAGCTGAGTGACAGTGGATCCATCTTGGGCTGTCATTAGCAGTAACAGATGTACATCATTAAAATCCTTCACTGTGAGTAATTTCCGATGCCAGGTTGGCTGTTTGGGTGAAGGCAATGTAACAGCAGTGTGTCACTGAGCTGCACAAGTCAGCGAGCCCGACTTTGAACCCTGGCCTGTGCGGAGTTCCGTGACCTGAGCTGGGGTAACTGTAAGGGTGCTAATTGCTATCAATAGTCTGAAGTTATTGAGAGCAAAAACCTGCCAGAATTCTTGCTCATTACTGTCCAGTGACCCCCTACTTGAAAGTGCTACAGCGTATTTTGGTGTCGTGGTTACGATACTGGACTAGAAACCCAAGAGGTCATGAGTTCAAATCCTACCGTGGCAATTGATGAAATCTGGTAACTTTGTCGGCAGGCACAGTAATCATGAAAACTGCCAGATTGTTGCTAAAAAACCCAATAGGCTAACCCATGCCCTTTAAGAACCAGACACCCCGACTGGGTCTGATCTACACATGACTCCAGTCCCACACTCTGGTAGTTGAGTCTCGAGGCCCTCTGCATCGGCTTCTCCTTAACCTTCTCTGCTGTAAGGAGAACCCCTGCTTCTCTGGTCTCTCCCTCATCCCCGGTACTATTCCAGTAATTCTCTTCCGCATCCTCTGAGGCCTTGACAACCATCTGAAGTGCGGTGCCCAGAATTGGACACAGTACACCAGCTGAGGCCTAACCAGTGTTTTATAAAGGTTTAGCGTAACTTCCTTGCTTTTGTACTCTGCCACCTATTTATAAAGCCAAGGATCCCGTATGCTTTTCTAACAGCTTTATCAACTTGTCCTGCCACCTTTAATTTGTGTATGTGGACCACTGCGACCGCTGGGCTCACGTGAAGAATGGTCACTCGGGAGTGCAGCTGGCGTCTGTGGAACCAAGCTCCAATAAGGAGGCCGGGCCCGCTGGGCAGGATTATCCAACTCTGTTTGACTGACCTGTTAACATCGTTTTTACATTTAACAGTTCATTGGCATGGCCTGACCTGACCCCTCCTAACGCAACTGAAGCATCCAGTTGCACTGGTGAACAATACGTTCCCTCTTACTAAACAGAATAATTTCTTTTAAAATAAAAATTCTGCTTCTGGAGAACCCGGAGTCAGCATTCCAGTTATATAATTAAAGCACTGTGCCCATGTACAGACAGTGCCCCTCATTGTGGGAAGCACTTTGAACTGTTTCAATCTGATAAAGTGCTATATAAATGCAAGTGTTTGGTGTAGCTCTTTTAACAGTCAAGGCATAAAGTAGCAGTGGGGAAGCTGTGACAGGGCTTTTGTTTTTATGTAAACTTGTTTGCAATCCTTAACCTGAGTGACTAGATCCCTTTGAATACTATCTCTTCAATTTTGCTATGCACCTCACCGCACCACGGGTAAGTTGGTATTGCTGGATGTGAGGCAGCCCTGGTTAAAGGACATAAATAATCCTGCTGCCTGGACCTTCCACCCCCAGCAGGTTTGGCATGTCCTCTGTCGGGGTTGTCTAAGCTATGACGCATTGGCCACATGTGGCCTGAAATCTGTCTCATGAAGACAAGGCAACTCCATTCTAATAGTGCTTTATTACATAGAATTTTACAGCATGGAAACAGACTTTCAGCCCAACAGGTCTGTGCCGGTGTTTATGCTCCCCACGATCCTAACTTGCACCTAGTCCCCTTCACCATGTGCTCACTGACTACCATTGGCTCCCGGTCCGGCAATGCCTTGATTTAAAAATTTTCAGCCTTGTTTTCAAATCTCTCCATGGCCTCACCCCTCCCTATCTCTCTAACCTCCTACAATCAGAAGTGAAATTTCTAAATTTGCGGACAAGACCAAATTAGAGGATGTAGTTAATACGAAAGATTATGACAAAATAGAAGACGTTACTAAACTTACAAAATGGGTGTTTAAATGGCAAATGAATTTCAATTTAGATAAGTGTGAGGTGGTATATTTTAGTAGGAAGAATAAGGAGGCCACATACTGCTTGGAAATAGGTGTTTAAATGGGGTAGAGGGGCAAAGGGATCTAGAGGTACAGATACATAAATCACTACAAGTAGCGACGCAGATTAATAAGGCACTGGGGTTCATTTCTAGAGGGATCGAATTGAAAAGCAGGGAAGTCATGTTAAACTTGTATAGAACCTTGGTTCGACCACACTTGGAGCACTGTGAACAGTTCTGGTCTCCATATTACAGAAAGGGTTTAGAGGCAGTGGAGAGGGTGCAAAAAGGATTTACAAGGATGATACTCGAACTGAGAGGTTATAACTATCAGGAAAGACTGAACAGGCTGAGGCTCTTTTCACTAGAAAAGGGAAGGCCGAGAGGTGACCAGATTGAGGTCTTTTAAAATGGTGAAAGGGTTTGATAGGATAGACATGGAGAAGATGTTTCCACTTGTAGGGGATTCAAAAACTAGGGGCCATAAATATAAGATAGTCACGAATAAATCCAAGAGGGAATTCAGGAGAAACTTTACCCAGAGAGTGGTAAGAATGTGCAACGCGCTACCACAAGGAGTATTTGAGGCAAATAGCATTGATGCATTTAAGGGGAAGCTAGATAAGCACATGAGGGAGAAAAGGATAGAAGGGTATGGTGATAGGGTGCGATGAAGCAGGGTGGGAGGAGGCGCGTGTGGAGCATAAAAGCTGGCATGGACCAGTTGGGCCGAATGGCCTGTTTCTGTGCTATAAACTCTATCGAAAGTCATCTCTCGGTCTTTTTTCTAGAGAAGAGCCCAGCCTGCCTTTCCTGAGTTGTACCCCCTCAGTTCTGTAAATCTTTTTTTGTACTTGCTCCAGTGCTTCTATATCCTTTTAGTAATATGGAGGCCAGAACTGCGCAGAAGTGTGGGCTAACCAAGGTTCTATATAAGTTTAACATTACTTCTCTGCTTTTCAATTCTATTCCTCGAGAAGTGCACCCCAGTGCTTTGTTTGCACTTTTTACGGCTTTTTTAACCTGCGCTGCTACTTTTCATTTGTGAATCTGTACCCCGAGATCCCTTTGTACCCCATTTAGACTCTAATTTTCCAAGGAGTAGGTGGCCTCCTTATTCCTCCTACCAAAATGCACCACCTCACCATTACATTGAAATTCATTTGCCCATTCTATAAGTTTATTAATGTCGTCTTGTATTTTGTCGCAGTCTTCGTCAGTATTAACTGTACCTCCCCAATTTGGTGTTCGCTGCAAATTTTGATATTTTATTTCCAGTTCCTAAGCCCAAATCATTTATGTAAATTGCAAACAGTGGTCCCAGCACGGATCCCTGTGGAACACCACTTCCCACCTTCCACCAGTCTGAGTAACAACCTTTAACCCTATCTCTCTTATTTAGTGCTGTTGCCTCTTTTCCATGCCTAGTGGCACTTGAGACAGCCCATTTCTTCCACTGCTGGATGTAAAGATAGTGTGTTGCTTTTGTAACAAAGTTCCTTTTTATGTGGACGTTGGCCTGACTCGCAACTCGCTATTTGGAGAACTGGATGTGAGTATCCTGCTGGGTGTCAACCCAGTATTCGGAGGCTGGAGCTCCGCTCTCCTGCTCACTGTCTGGAGTGGGGCTCAAACCCATAACCTTCTGACTCGGAGGAGGGAATACTACCACTGAGCCAAACCTCACTCCTGCTGTTACCTCATTGAATTAATGAATTAAATTAAATCCCAAGTTGGAACACCAAGGTCCGTTGGTGTCTACAGCTTGAGATATGTGCAAATTAATGGGAACACTCAAACTTTATTTGTGCCCCTCTGCCCCTCTCTCGAAGCTTCCTGTTACCAACAAAGATAGCCCGAATGCTCCTATCCTATTTTACTTTATGGTTTGACACCAGTCTTGCACTAGTTACTCTTCTCTCTCTCTCCGTCTCCATTTTACTTTAACATGAGTGACTAAGTTGAATGTATTTAGCAGACTTGAAAACAGCCACAGCATCTCCTAATGTCCCAAAAACAATGTACAAAGCAGTATTTTGACCGAATCTATCTTATTTTATATTTTTCCTCCCCTCTGGGGGAAAAATGCTCATCCTTCTTCATTATCCTACTGCACCAGAGTACCATTTTTTCTGTTTCCCGCACCAGCTGTCCTGTATAAATCAGCTGAAAGACTGAAGCCATTGTCATTGGTCCCTGCCACAAACACCGTTCCCTGGCCACCGGCTCCATCCCCCTCACTGGCCACTGTCTGAGGCTGAACCAGACCCAGACTGTTCACAACCTTACCGTCCTGTTTGACCCTGAGCTGAGCTTCTGACTCCATATCCTCTCCATCACCAAGACCGCTTACTTCCACCTCTAACATTGCCCGTCTCCACTCCTGACTCAGCTCATCTGTTGCTGAAACCCTCATCCATGCCCTTGTTACCTCTATACTCGACTATTCCAATGTGCTCCTGGCTGGCCTCTCACATTGCACCCTCTATAAACTTGAGCTAATCTAAATCTCTGCTGCCTGTGTCCTAACTCTCACCAAGTCCCGTTCACCCATCACCCCTGTGCTCACTGATCTACATTGGCTCTCGGTCCGGCAACGCCTTGATTTTAAAATTTTATCCTTGTTTTCAAATCCCTCCAAGGCCTCGCCCCTCCCTATCTCTGTCACCTCCTCCAGCCCCACAACCCTCCGAGATCGCTGCGCTCCTCCAATTCTGGCCTCCTGCACATCCCCGATTTTCTTCCCTCAACCATGGGCGGCCGTGCTTTCAGCTGCCTGGGCCCTAAACTCTGGAATTCCCTCCCTAAACCCCTCTGTCTCTCTCTACTCTTCTAAGACGCTCCTTAAAACCTACCTCTTCATCTGTCCTAATATCTCCTTGTGTGGTTTGGTTACAGATTTTGTTTGATAATCGCTCCTGTGAAGTGCCTTGGGATGTTTTACTACATTAAAGATGCTGTATAAATGCAAGTTGTTGAAAGCACTGTTTGTCTTTAGTTGCACTCATTTCTTTGATAGTAATGGGTATTTGGTAGTGAGGGGTGCTAATGTAGACCACAAGAATGATGTTTCATTGGTTTTGCTGCCTTTACCTAGGGTGAGGAACATGTGCTTCATAGAACTGTTGTTCAGGAGATTACAGGCTGGGTAGAACCTGTGATAGAATGCTTCACACAGGCTGCAAGGGGACTAGGCTCCTGCGTTACATTCCCTGCGGCTCTCAATAGTGCTCTCAACTCTTGTTACAGAATTGCCCGCCGGGGCAGCTCTTCAGCACCTCGGACAGTGCCTATTTCGTGGTGGTGGACAGGTACCTGAAATACTTCCTTCCGATAGAGGGGAACGTGCCACCGTCGCCCTTCTTGAATGCGTGTGGCGCTGTCTCTCCACCAACACCAAGGTATGTTTGCTCAAGTCTCTCTGACCTGTAATTGCATTGGGTGTTCTAGGGCAGGCATGCTGGGACTGCAGGTCCATTGATTTGTTGTCTCTAACGCAGGGCTGTGCTTTGTCACGGGGTCACTTGTACACGGTGCAAAGTATTTCTGTTGCTGGTAGCACCCCTGTTTTAAAACTGGTAGTTTCAAAAATAATGCTCGCCACTTTTTTATTATTCAGTTTCTGCCTGTCACTCAGTGTAGGTTCACTTCGGTCCATTGGGAGGGTGATACTTTATATACCCGCTGAGTGATGTTATCGAGGAGAACTTGGTTGGAGTGGTTGCTGAGAAGTTAACTGGATTAGCATCAGTAAAGATACAGCCTGTCAGACAGTGCGCTGGGGGGAGGGTTTACTGAGTAACCGTGAGAGAGAGCTGGATTAACATTTGTAAACGTCGTCAGTAACACGAGAGGAGAGGTTACAGAGTGAAGGAGCTGGAATAACCTCAGTCGAGCTAGTCAATAACGACGAGGTTACTTTCCACGTTTATTTTCCATATGCTGCATGCTCCTGGAATTTTCTGTTTTTATTCTCTCAATACAGAAAGCGTTTGTGTATAACTCACTGTCCAATTCTACTTGCATTTTTGGCTCCCGACAGAGCTCAGAGTGTGCCATTCACCTCCTACGGTGGGCCCCACACTAGCCTACTGAAGCGCCATATATCCCATCAGCCCTCAGTGAACACAGACCCGGCAGCACAGGAAATCTGGCGATCAGAAACACTGCTTCAGGTACAAGTGAATTCCGAGTTCTATGTTGCTATTGATGGAATAGTTTGTTTTTCTGTGTGTTTCTGTCCTAGTCAGAGTAATACAACACCTTGTATTTATATAACACCTTTAATGTAAAATGTCTCATGGTGCTTCGCAGGAGCATTCTCCAACAAAATTTGACACTGGGCCACCTGAGAGATTAGGGCAGATGGAGGTAGGTTTTTAAGGAGCATCTTGAAGGAGGAAAGAGGGGTGGAGAGGTTTATGGAGGGAATTCCAGAGCTTGGCGCCTTGGCAGCTGAAGGCACGGCCACCGATGGTGGAGAGATTAAAATCGTGGATGCTCGAGGCCAGAATTAGAGGAGCGCAGGTGTCTCGGAGGGTTGTGGGACTGGAGGAGATTGCAGGTGGGGAGGGGCGAGGCCATGGAGAGATTTGAAAGCAAGAATGAGAATTTTAAAATCACTGTTGCTAAACCGGCAGTGAGCACAGGGTTGATGGGTGAACGGGACTTGGCGCAAGTCAAGACACGGACAGCAGAGTTTTGGATGACTTCAGGTTTACGGAGGGTAGAACGTGGGAGGCCGGCCAGGAGTGCATTGGAATAGTCAAGTCTAGAGGTAACAAAGGCATGGATGAGGGTTTCAGCAGCAGATGAGCTGAGGCAAGGGCGGAGTCGGGTGATGTTCCGGAGGTGGAAATAGGTGGTCGTAGTGATGGCGCAGATATGTGGTCGGAAGTTCATCTCGGGGTCAAATATGACACCAAGGTTGCGAGCAGTCTGGTTCAGCCTAAGACAGATGCCAGGGAGAGGGATGGAGTCTGTGGCTAGGGAACGGAGTTGTGGTGGGGCCTGAAGACAATGGCTTTAGTCTTCCCAATATTTAGTTGGAGAAAATTTCTGCTCATCCAGTACTGGTTGTCTGACAAGCAGTCTGACAATTTAGAGACCATGGAGGAGTCGAGAGAAATGGTGGTGAGGTAGGGCCGGGTGTCGTCAGCGTACATGTGGAAACTGACGCTGTGTTTTCGGATGATGTCGCCGAGGGGCAGCAGGTAGATGAGAAATAGGAGGGGGCCAAGGATAGATCCTTGGGGGACACGAGAGGTAACGGAGCAGGAAGAGAAGCCATTGCAGGTCATTCTCTGGCTACGATTAGATAGATAAGAATTGAACCAGACGAGTGAAGTCCCACCCAGCAGGACGACGGTGTTGAGGCGTTGGAGGAGGCTGGTGTGGTCAACCGTGTCAAAGGCTGCAGACATTTCAAGAATGTCGGAGTGACAGTTTACCTTTGTCACAGTTATTACTGCTGCGGCAGGGAACAGTTTTCATTTTATTGCAAATCAGCTATAGGGTTTGGTATTATTTGACCCAAAGCTGAGCTTCTGACCCCAGACCCCCTCTATCTCAAAGCCTGCCTACTTCCAACGTCATAGCATCTCTCTGAAACCTTTGTCACTTTGTGGCTCGACTATTCCAATGCTCTCCTGGCTGGCCTTCCATCCTCCATAAACTTGAGCTCGTCCAAAACTCTGCTGCCTGTATCCTAACTCGCACCAAGTCCTGTTCACTCGTCAACCCTCTGCTCGCTAGCCTACATTGGCTCCCGGTCCAGCAATGCCTCAAATTTAAAATTCTAATCTTGGTGTTTAACTCTCTTGATGGCCTTGCCCCCCAAACCCTCCATTCCTCTAAGCCTGGCCTTTTGTGCACTGCCCTCACCTCCCCACCATTGGCAGCTGTGCTTTCAGCTGTCCAGGCCCCAAACTGGAACTCCCTCCCTAAACCTCTCCAGCTCCCCCTCTTCCTTTAAGATCCTCCTCAAAACCCACCTCTTTGGCCAAGCTTTTGTCACCCCTCCTATTACCTGCTTTGTCTCAGTATCCATTTTAGTCTGATCATCCTTCTGTGAGGTGCCTTGGGATGTCTTTCTATGTTGAAGGCATTATATAAATGCAAGATGTTGATTAGTTGAAAGTAAATTTTTCTCTCTCCTTGGCCTCAATCATTGAAGAGCGCCCTCTGTGCCAGAGTGACATTATTCCCTTTCCCCATCACCCATTCTGAAGCCTCTCCTGAGTTTGGTAAATTAGTGCAGCATTAGGAGCCATCCTGTGCTGTGCAGCCGCTAGGTGCCCACTGTCAGCTGGATTGAGACTGGCCAAAGTCATTTCACACTGACCTCTTTCAGCCAGTCCGCAGAGGAACCTTTCATCCTGACGTACTGGGGTGGATTTGAACCCAGGTCCAAGTGTTGGTGGAAAATGCTTCTTTTCACAGAATCATAGAATGATACAGCTCAGAAGGGGGCCATTCGGCCCATCATGCTTGTGCTGGCTCTTTGAAAGACCTATCTAATTAGTCCCACTCCTTTTCAAGTATTTATCTAATTCCCTTTTGAAAGTTATTATTGAATCTGCTTCCACTGTCCTTTCGGGCAGTGCACTCCAGATCAGCATGCAGACAAATTAGGGAAATGAGTAAAAAATATAAAATAATAATCATGAGGGATTTCAACTACCCCGATATTAATTGGACTGAAGAGGTAGGTAAAGGGGATAAGGGAATGGAGTTCCTACAATGTATACAAGACTCCTTTCTAACCCAATATGTAAAAAGCCCAACAAGAGGATTCGCTATTGGAACTAGTAATGGGGAATGAACCAGAGCAGGTAAGAGAAGTAAAAGTAGGGGAGCATCTAGGCAATAGTGACCACAATATAATATGCTCTAAGATAGCAATTGAGAAGGACACAGGTATGACAAAGACCAGGGTAATAGATTGGAGAAAACCTGATTTTGAGGGGCTGAGAATAGAACTTGGGGAAAATAAAATGGACAACAATATTGGCAAACAATGACGTTGAACAACAATGGGAAACATTTAAAACGATGTTCAACAGAATCCAGGAAAATTATATTCCGCTAATAAACAAGAACAAGCTAAACTAATGAGACACCATGGATGAATAAAGCCGTAAGGGAAAAATTGAGGGTAAGGAAAGAGGCATAAATTAAGTACATAGACAGCAGGGGATGATGAGGCAAAATATGAAGAGATTAGGAGAGAAGTAAAAAAAAAAAAAAAACAATTAGGAAGGCAAAGAGGAACTACAAAATTAAATTATCAAGGAACATAAAACAAAATAGTAAAATATTTTACAGGCACATAAATAAAAAAAAGGAAGGTTGAGATGGGAATAGGGCCATTAATGGATGGAGAGGATAATACCACAGGCAGCGATGAGAGATGGCAGAAATATTAAATAATGACTGCTTCAGTATTTACCAGGGAGATAGGACAGGTGGAGATGACATCAGATGATGAGATTAGTAATAGTTAACTGCATTTAAAATAAAACGAGGAGCTATACTAAATAAACTAATTAAACTCGGAGGATAAAACCCCTGGTCCGGACGGATTACATCCGTGCATTTTAGGAGAATCTAGGGAAGAGATAGCACAGGCATTACTATACATATTTAGTAATTCGTTAGAAAAAGGTGTAGTGCCAGAGGACTGGCGGATAGCTAACAATACCTATATTTAAGAAGGGAAATAGAACATGTCCAGGGAACTATAGGCCAGTCAGCTTAACACCGGTGGTAGGAAAAATAATGGAATCCTTACTAAAGGAGAAAATAGAAGAACATCTAGAAACGAAAAATATAATAAATAGTCAGCATGGATTTCAAAAGGGAAAGTCTTGCTTGACCAACCTCATTGAATTTTTTGAAGAGGTAACAGAGGGAGTAGACAAGGGTACTGCAGTAGATGTAATTTATCTAAATTTTCAAAAGGCCTTCGATAAGGTACCACATAATAGACTAATGAATAAGGGATAAGTAGCAGAATGGATAGCTAGCTGGCAGAGTGTAGGGATAAAGGGTAGATATTTAGAGTGGCTGAAGGTAGGAAGTGGTGTTCCACAAGGATCAGTGCTGGGACACTGTTCACAATTTATCTTAACGATTTAGACCTTGGAATCAAAAACACAATTTCTATATTTGGAGGTGATAGCCAATACTGAGGAGGACTGCAACAAATTACAAGACGGCATTAATAAACTTGCAGAATGGGCATATAATTGGCAAATGAAGTTAAGAGGTGTGAGGTATTGCAGTTTACTAAGAAAAATAGGGAGGTCACATATTACTTGGAAAATAAGAATCTAAATGGGGTCGAGGAACAAAGGGATCTAGGAGTACAAATCACAAAGTATCGACACAGGTTAACAAGGCCATAAAAAAGCAAACCAAGCACTAGGGTTTATTTCTAGAGGGATAGAGTTGAAAAGTAGGGAAGTTATGCTAAACCTGTATTGAACCTTGGTTAGACCACACTTGGAGTACTGTGTACAGTTCTGGTCGCCATATTATAAAAAGGATATCGAGGCACTGGAGAGGGTGCAGAGAAAATTTACAAAGATGATACCAGAAATGCGAGGTTACACCTATCAGGAAAGGATGGACAGGCTGGGTCTCTTTTCTCTCAAAAAGAGAAGGCTGAGGGGTGACCTAATAGAGGTCTTTAAAATTGAGAGGTTTTGATAGAGTAGATACAGAGAGAGTGTTTCCATTTGTGGGGAAGAGCATAACTAGAGGCCATCAATATAAGATAGTCACCAAAAAATCCAATAGGGAATTCAGAAGAAACATCTTTACCCAGAGAGTGGTGAGAATGTGGAACTCGCTACCACAGGGAGTGGTTGAAGCGAATAGTGTAGATGCATTTTAGGAGAGGCTAGACAAACATATGAGGGAGAAGGGATAGAGGGTTATGCTGATAGTTAGATGAGGGAAGATGGGAGGAGGCTCGAGTAGAGCATAAACACCGGCATAGAGTGGTTGGGCTGAATGGCCTGTTTCTGTGCTGTATATCCTCTCTAATCCTATGT
This sequence comes from Somniosus microcephalus, assembly GCF_052327205.1. Classification (NCBI taxonomy): domain Eukaryota; kingdom Metazoa; phylum Chordata; class Chondrichthyes; order Squaliformes; family Somniosidae; genus Somniosus; species Somniosus microcephalus. Next base: position 78,103,535 of record NC_141005.1, read on the forward strand.
AATCATCATTTGTTGCGTACAAATTTTTTGCTTCGCGTCACCTCAAGTTCTTTTGCCAATCACCTTAAATTTCTGTCTTCTGGTTACTGACCGTCCTGCCATTGGAAACACTATCCTTATTTTCTCTCTCAAGACTCTTCATGATTTTGATTACCTCTATCAAATCGTCCCTTAACTTTCTCTGCTCTAAGGAGAACAACCCAAGTTTATCCAGTCTTGCCACATAACTGAAGTCTTTCATCCCTGGTAAAACTCTCTCCCAACTCTCTTACAACTGCACTTATGAAATCCCAACTAACCAGCCTTTGGCCCTCCATTCACCACGGCATTTCTGCAGCTCCCGATCTGCTCAACCACACCCTCACCACCACCTTTGATGCCCTAGTCCCCATTAAAACAGTTACACTCTTTCACCCTGGTTGTTCCCCCTGGTCCAGCCCTCGTCTTCGTTCCCTTAAGTCCAAGGGATGCAGACTTGAACAGATATGGCAGACAACTAGTTTAGCCATTCACCGCCAGATCTGGCTGGACAACAAAGCGTTATCGGTCCTGCTCTCGTCTGCCAAAATTGCTCACTATTCCAGGATCATTCTGGAATGCAAAGATTAACCGTGGCTTCTATTCTCCACTGCTAACCGTCTTCTTAAACCTTTCTCCCCTGTCTCCTCCACCCTCGCCTCCGACAACAAGCGTGAGGAGCTCATGTACTTCTTTGTCTCTAAGATTGAGACCATCCGTTCAGCTGCCTCTGCCACTTCCTTTCCTTCCCCTAGCCCACCGGGTCAAACTTCCTCTCAGGTTCCCCCCTGCCCTAGCCCTGAACTCTCTCATTTCTCCAGTTTCTCTCCGATCTCCCCTCATGACCTCTCTGCGCTCATCTTGTCCATGAGACCCACTCCCTCGACCCTATTCCCACCAAACTGCTGACCACCCAACTTCCTTTTCTGGCTCCCGTGTTAGCTGACATTGTTAACTGTTCTCTCTCCTCGGGTACTGTCCCCCTCTCCCTTAAATCTGCCGTTATTACCCCTCTCAAAAAAAAACAACCGTTGACCCCTCCGTCCTTGCAAACTACTGCCCCATCTCCAACCTCCCTTTCCTCCCCAAAGTCCTTGAATGTGTTGTCGCCTCCCAAATCCGTGCCCATCTTTCCCGCAACTGCAGTTTGAATCCCTCCAATCAGGTTTCCGCCCTTGCCACAGTACCAAAACGGCTCTCAAAGTCACAAATGACATCCTTTGTGACTGTGACAAAGGTAAACTATCCCTCCTCGTCCTTCTTGACTTGTCTGCAGCCTTTGACACGGTTGACCACTCCATCCTTCTCCAACGCCTCTCCACCATCGTCCAGCTGGGAGGGACTGCACTCGCCTGGTTCCATTCTTATCTATCTAATCATAGCCAGAGAATCACCTGCCATTGCTTGTCTTCCCACTCCCGCATCGTTACCTCTGGTGACCCCCCCAAGGATCTATCCTTGGCTTCCTCCTATTTCTCATCTACATGCTGCCCCTTGGCGACATCATCCGAAAATACAGCATCAGTTTCCACATGTACGCTGATAACACCCAGCTCTACCTCACCAACACTTCTCTCGACCCTGCCACGGGCTCTAAATTGTCAGACTGCTTGTCCGACATCCAGTTCTGGATGAGCATAAATTTTCTCATTTAAATATTGGGAAGACCGAAGCCATTGTTTTCGGTCCCTGCCACAAACTCCGTTCCCTAGCCACTGACTCCATCCCTCTCCCTAACATCTGTCTGAGGCTGAACCACACTGTTCGCAACCTTGGTGTCATATTTGACCCTGAAATGAGCTTTCGACTGCATCCATGGCAAAACTAAGACTGCCTACATCCATCTTCGTAACATCGCCCGTCTCTGCCCTGCCTCAGCTCCTCCGCTGCTGAAACCCTCATCCATGCCTTTGTTACCTCTAGACTGGACTATTCCAACGCACTCCTGGCTGGCCCCTCACATTCTACCCTATGTAAACTTGGCTTCCCGTGCCCTAACTCGCACCATTCACCCATCTCCCCTGTGCTCACTGACCTACATTGGCTCCTAGTTAGGCAACGCCTTGCTTTCAAAATTCTCACCTTGTTTTCATAACCCTCCATGGCCTTGCCCCTCCCTATCTCTAATCTCCTTCAGCCCCACAACTCCCACCCCCCCCCAAATATCTGGGCTCCTCTACTTCTGCCCTCTTGAGCATCCCTGATTATAATCGCTCCACCATTGATGGCCGTGCCTTCTGTTGCCTAGGCCCTAAGCTCTGGAATTCCCTGCCTAAACCCCTCTGTCTCTCTACCTCTCCTCCCTCCTTTAAGACGCTCCTTAAAACCTACCTCTTGACCAAGCTTTTGGTCACCTGCCCTAATTTCTCCTTATGTGGCTTGGTGTCAAATTTTTTCCATCTGATAATCCTCCTATGAAGCGCCTTGGGACATTTTACTGCATTAAAGGTGCTATATAAATACAAGTTGTTGTACCATTCTAGTAAAGCTCCTCTGCTCCTTCTGAGGCCTTGACATCCTTCTTAAAGTGTGATGCCCAGAATTGAACACACTATTCCAGCTGGGGCCTAACCAGTGTTTTATAAAGGTTTCGCATAACTTCCTTGCTTTTGTACTCTGCCTCTATAAAGTCAAGGATCCTGTGGCTTTTTAATAGCCCTCTCAACTTGTCTAACTACCTTCAAAGATTTGTGTACATACAACCCCAGGTCTCTCTGTTCCTGCACCCCCTTGAAAATTGTACCATTTAGTTCAAATTGCCCCTCCTCATTCTTCCTACCAAAATGTATCACTTCACACTTCTCCGCATTAAATTTCATCTGTCATGCGTCTGCCCGTTTCACCAGTCTGTATGTCCTCCTGAAGCCTGTTGATATCCTCCTCATTGTTTACTACATTTCCGAGTTTTGTCTCATCCACACACTTTGAAATGATTGATGCCTTGTATACACAAGTCCAGGTCATTAATAAATATTAAAAAGACCATTGCAAAAGCAACAAAGTTATGCTGAACTTATTTAAAACACTAGTTCGGCCCCAGCTGGAGTATTGTGTCCAATTCTGGACACTGCACTTTAGGAAAGGACGTGAAGGCTTTGGAGAGGGTGCAGAAGAGATTTACCAGAATGGTTCCAGGGATGAGGGATTACAGTTATGTGGATAGACTGGAGAAGCTGGGGTTGTTCTCCTTGGAGCAGAGAAGTCCAAGAGGAGATTTGATAGAGGTGTTTAAAATCATGAAGGAGTTAGTTAGATAGAGTAAATAGCAAAACTGTTTCCAGTGGCTGCAAGGTCAATAACGAGAGAGCACAGATTTAAGGTGATTGACAAAAGAACCAGAAGTGACGGGAGGAAAAACTTTTTAACGCAGCAAGTGGTTCGGATTTGGAGTGCACTGGCTGATGGGGTGGTGGATAGAGTCAATAGTAGCTTAAAAAGGGAATTGGATCAATACTTGAAAGAGAAACAAATTGCAGGGATTTGGGGAAAGAGCAGTGGACTGGGACTAACTGGATTGCTCTTCGGAAGAACCAGTGCCGACTCAATGGGCGAAATGCCCGCCTGTGCTGGACTATTCTATAGTACCGACCCCTGGGGACACCCCACTGGATACCTTCCTCCAGTCTGGAAAACAACCGTTCATCACTACTCTCTGCTTTCTGCCCCTTAGCCAATTCCGTGTCCACGCAGCCACTGCTTTCATCCCATGGGCTTCAATTTTGTTGACAAATCTATTACTTGGTACTTGAAGCACCTTTTGGAAGCCCATATACACATCAACCACACTACCCTCATCCACCCAATCTGTTACTTCATCAAAGAACTCAAGTTAGTTAAATGCAAAATAACAACAGATAATGCTGGAAAAACTCAGCAGGTCAGGCAACATCCGTGGAGAGAAATTTGAGTTGACGTTTCGGGTCGAACCCTTTTATTGCCTTTAACAAACCTGTGTTGGCTTTCATTTATTAACCCATATATTTCCCCACCTCTGACATTCGGCTGGCTGGCCTGTCATTGCTGGGTTTATCCGTCTTCCCTTTATTAAACAGGGGTGTAGCATTTGCAATCCTCCAGTCCCCTGGCATTGCTGCCATATCTAAGGAGGATTGGAAGATTGTGACCAGAGCCTCTGCAATTTTCCAGCTTTGCTTCCCTCAGTAACCTAGGATACATCCCATCCCATCTGGACCGGGTGACTTTTCTACTTTGAGTGCTGCCAAACTTTTAGGTGCCTCTATTTTGATCCTATCCAATTTCTCTACCACCTCCTCCTTTACTGTGACGTTGGCAGCATCCTCTTCAGTGAAGACAGATGCAGAGTACTCCTTTAGTACCTCCGCCTCCACAACATCACCTTTTTGGTCCCTAATCGGTCCCACCTTTTCCCTTGATTACCCTTTTACTATTTGTGTTTATATAAGACTTTTGGGTTCCCTTTTATGTTACCTGCTAATCTATTGCCATGCACTCCCTTTGCCCCTCTTGCTTCATAGAAGATAGGATAGGAGCAGGAGTAGGCCATTCGGCCCCTCAAGCCTGTTCCGCCATTCAATGAGATCATGGCTGATCATCCAAATTCAGTACCCTGTCCCTGCCTTCTCCCCATATCCCTTGATCCCTTTAGCTTAAGAAATATATCTAACTCCTTCTTGAATATATTTAATGAATTGGCCTCAACTGCCTTCTGTGGTAGAGAATTCCACAGGTTCACCACTCTGGGTGAAGAAATTCCTCCTCATCAGTCCTAAATGGCCTATCCCTTATCCTTAGACTGTGACCCCTGGTTCTGGACTCCCCGGCCATCAGGAACATCCTTCCTGCATCTAGTCTGTCTAGTCCTGTTAGAATTTTATAAGTTTCAATGAGATCCCCTCTCATTCTTCTGAACTCTAGTGAATATAAGCCTAATCGACCCAATCTCTCTTCATACGTCATTCCTGCCACCCCAGGTATCAGTCTGGTGAATCTTCGCTGCACTCCCTCCATGGCAAGAACATCTTTCCTCAGATAAGGTGACCAAAACTGCACACACTACTCGAGGTGTGGTCTCATCATGGCCCTGCACAACTGCAGCAAGACATCCTTGCTCCTGTACTCGAATCCTCGCTATGAAGGCCAACATACCATTGCCTTCTTAACCACCTGCTGCACCTGCATGCTTACCTTCAGCGACTGGTGCACAAGGACACCCAGGTCTCGTTGCACTTCTCCTTTTCCCAATCTATTGCCGTTCAAATAATCTGCCTTCCTGTTTTTGCCACCAAAGTGGCTAACCTCGCATTTATCCACATTATACTGCATCTGCCCAATCACCCAACCTGTTCAAATCATACTGGAGTTTCTCTGCATCCTCCTCACAGCACACAGGCCCACCCAGCTTTGTGTCGTCTGCAAACTTGGAGATTTTACATCTAGTTCCCTCGTCTAGATCATCAATATATATAGTTAATAACTGGGGTCCTAGCACCAATCCCCCTGCCACTTGGAAAAAGACCCGTTTATTCCAACTCTTTGCTTCCTGCCTGTCTGCCAACCAGTTCTCTATCCAAGTCAATACCTTACCCCCAATCCCATGTGCTTTAACTTTGCATGCTAATCTCTTATGCGGGACCTTATCGAAAGCCTTCTGAAAGTCCAAATACACCACATCCACTGGTTCTCCCTTATCTATTCTACCAGTTACATCCTAAAAAAATTCCAGTAGATTAGTCAAGCATTTGTAAATCCATGTTGACTTTGTCTGATCCTGTCACTGTTTTCCAAGTGCTCTGCTATTACATCTTTTATAATGGACTCTAGCATTTTACCCACTACCGATGTCAGGCTTAGCGGTCTATAATTCCCCGTTTTCTCTCTACCACCTTTTTTAAATAGTGGGGTTATATTAGCTACCCTCCAATCCATGGGAACTGTTCCAGAGTCTATAGAATTTTGGAAGATGACCAGCAATGCATCTACTATTTCTAGGGCCACTTCCTTAAGTACCCTAGGATGTAGATTATCAGGCCCTGGGGATTTATTGGCCTTCAATCCCATCAGCTTCCCTAACATCATTTCCCTACAAATACTGATTTCATTCAATTCCTCCCTCTCATTAGACCCTATGTTCCCCGACATCTCTGGGAGTTTATTTGTGTCCTCCTTTGTGAAGACAGAACCAAAGTATGTATTTAATTGGTCTGCCATTTCTTTGTTCCCCATTATAAATTCCCCTGATTCTGACTGCAAGGGATCTACGCTTAACTTCACCAATCTTTTTCTCTTCACCTATCTATAGAAGTTTTTGAGTTCTCTGCAAGCTTACTCTCATACTCTATTTTCCCCTTAATTAATCCCTTTGTCCTCCTTTGCTGAATCCTAAACTGCTCCCAATCCTCAGGTTTGCTGCTTTTTTGGGCCAATTTATATGTCCTCTCCTTGGATCTTATGCTATCATTAATTTCCCTTGTTAGCCACGGTTGAGTCACATTTTTTGTTTTATTTTTATGCCAGACAGGGATGAACAAATTCTGTAGTTCATCCATGCGATCTTTGAATGTTTGCCATTGCCTATCCACTGTCAACCCTTAAGTAATGCTCCCCAATCCATCCTAGCCAACTCGCGCCTCATACCATCGTAGTTTCCTTTATTTAAATTCAGGACCCTAGTCTCGAGTCCTTTTTAAGTTCTCCCCTGTACTTTTTGTATTCAGCTTGGTTTTCTACTGAATTATGAATGACATTTATCTTATTGTTTCATTTTAATCTCTCTATCTTTAGTCATCCAGGGAGCTCCAGCTTTGGATGCTCTTTCTTTCCTGCTTGTGAGAATGTCTAATCTGTACCCGAGCTATCTCCTCTTTGAAGGCCTCCCATTGCTCATTTGCTGTTTTACCCGCCAATCTTTGGTTCCAGTACACCTGGGCCAGATCCCTTTGTCCAATTGTCCAGATCTCATCTCTGACCAGGACAAGTGAGTTTGTAACGATGGTGCTGACTGGAGTAATTTTGTGGTTGGACTCGCTCAATTTCATCTGGGATCCTTGCCCTATTTTTTATTATTTTTACTGTGTATTACGATGAATTTCAGCAATCTGAAAGTGAGTGGCCAAGAGAATTACAAATGACTTGGGCACCCCTGGGTAAATGCATGGTGTGATGCTGAGCTATATAGAGCAGGAAGATCCTTGTTCTTATCCATCAACTCTAGGAAAGATATGTGTGCGTGTAAATGTTGGGTGTGAACAGGATCAGGCTCCGCCAAGTATTGGTGGAACTGTACCCTAATGAGAGTAATTACCTTCAGGAGAGTAATGGACAGAAATTATTGGACATTTATGGGCGATGGAGTTGGTCACCAAGCTGGCTGTGCCATGCACCCTTACAGAGCCAACCAGTAATTGCTGCCCCATGACTCTCATTCTCGAATATGCTGGAAAAGTAGGACCAGAGGCTGTCACATTTAAACTGGTGAAAAGTCCATTTAAATCTGATATATTAGGAAGTGAAAAATGTTTAGAATAACCTGCCAGATGGGTTAGTCAAGGCAAATGCACTTGGATGGGAGAGTGGGGGGCTGGACTACACTGGGTGTTCGGGTACTGGAGGGATGGACTACACTGGGTGAGTTAGGATACAGGAGGGATGGGCTTCAACCAGTATCGACCAGTTAGCCTAACATCTGTTGTTGGGAAAATGCTGGAGTCCATCATTAAGGAAGTGATAGCAGAACATTTAGAAAATCATAATATAGTCAAGCAGAATCAGCATGGTTATATGAAAGGGAAATCATGTTTGACAAATTTGCTGGAGTTCTTTAAGGATGTAACGAGCAGGGTGGATAAAGGGGAGCCAGTAGATGTAGTGTATTTGGATTTCCAGAGGGCATTCAATAAGGTGCCACATAAAAGGTTACTGCACGAGATAAGAGCTCACGGGGTTGGGGGTAATATATTAGCATGGATAGAGGATTGGCTAACTAACAGAAAACAGAGTGTCGGGATAAATGGGTCATTTTCAGGTTGGCAAACTGTAACTAGTGGGGTGCCACAGGGATCAGTACTAGGGCCTCAACTATTTACAATCTATATTAATGACTTGGATGAAGGGACCGAGTGTACTGTAGCCAAATTTGCTGTTGATACAAAGATAGGTGGGAAAGCAAATTGTGTGGAGGACGCAAAGAATCTCCAAAGGGATACAGATAGGCTAAGTGAGTGGGCAAAAACCTGGCAGATGGCGTTTAATGTGGGAAAATGCGAATTATCCACTTTGGTAGGAAAAATAAAAAAGCAAATTATTATTTAAATAGGGAGAGATTACAAAATGCTGAAGTACAGAGGGATCTGGGGGTCCTTGTACATGAATCACAAAAAGTTAGTATGCAAGTACAGCAAGTAATTAGGAAGGCAAATCGAATGTTGGCCTTTATTGGAAAGGGAATGGAGTATAAAAGTAGGGAAGTCCTGTTACAACTGTACAGGGCATTGGTGAGACCACACCTGGAGTACTGCGTACAGTTTTGGTCTCCTTTATTTAATGAAGGATATACAGGAAGCTTTGGTTTATCCGGAGGTTGTATGTCCGGAATACTTGATCTAACGGCAAAAATCAGGAGCCGTTTTCTGTAAGTTTTTTTAGATCTCGTTCTTTTTTTTTTCCCCCCCCAGTCAGCCACTGCAAGGTCTGTAGCTATAGCAACAGCTTCAGCTACAGACGCTGCAGCCGACTCTTTAGAAGCTGTTGCTAAGCAACAATGTTTGTTGTCAGATACGGAGATTAAAACCTCCGTATGCTTCAACATTAACTTTGTATGTCCGGCAGTTTTGATAGATTGGCAACAGCTCGGTCCCGTCGGTGCCGGATATCACAAAGTTTCCTGTACTTGCATTGGAGGCAGTTCAGAGAAGGTTCATGAGGTTGATTCCGGAGATGAGGGGGTTGTCTTATGAAGAAAAGGTTGAGCAGGTTGGGCCTATACTCATTGGAGTTTAGAAGAATGAGGGGATCTTATTGAAACGTATAAGATTCTGAAGGGGCTTGACAGGGTAGATGCAGAGAGGATGTTTCCTCTCGGGGGGGGGGGGGGGGGGCATCTAGAACTAGGGGGCATAATTTCAGAATAAGGGGAAACCTTTTTAAGTCAGAAATGAGGAGGAATTTCTTTTGAGGGTCGTGAATGTTTGGACTTCTCTTCCCCAGAGAGCTGTGGAGGCTGGGTCATTGAATATATTTACGGTGGAGATAGACAGATTTTTGAACGGTAAGGGAGTCGAGGGTTATGGGGAGCGGGCAGGGAAGTGGAGTTGAGGCCAAGATCAGATCAGCCATGATCTTATTGAATGGCGGAGCAGGCTCGAGGGGCCAAATGACCTACTCCTGCTCCTATGTCTTATGTTCAATGGGCGAGTTAGGGTACTGAAGGGATGGACTTCAATGGGTGAGTTAGGATACTGAAGGGATGGACTTCAATGGGCGAGTTAGGGTACTGGAGGGATGGACTTCAATGGGTGAGTTAGGATACTGAAGGGATGGACTTCAATGGGTGAGTTAGGATACTGGAGGGATGGACTTCAATGGGTGAGTTAGGGTACTGGAGGGATGGACTTCAATGGGCGAGTTAGGGTACTGGAGGGATGGACTTCAATGGGTGAGTTAGGGTACTGGAGGGATGGACTTCAGTGGGTGAGTTAGGGTACTGGAGGGATGGACTTCAATGGGCGAGTTAGGGTACTGGAGGGATGGACTTCAATGGGCGAGTTAGGGTACTGGAGGGATGGACTTCAATGGGTGAGTTAGGGTACTGGAGGGATGGACTTCAATGGGTGAGTTAGGGTACTGGAGGGATGGACTTCAATGGGTGAGTTAGGGTACTGGAGGGATGGACTTCAGTGGGTGAGTTAGGGTACTGGAGGGATGGACTTCAATGGGCGAGTTAGGGTACTGGAGGGATGGACTTCAGTGGGTCAGTTAGGGTACTGGAGGGATGGACTTCAATGGGCGAGTTTGGATACTGGAGGGATGGACTTCAATGGGCGAGTTAGGATACTGGAGGGATGGACTTCAATGGGCGAGTTTGGATACTGGAGGGATGGACTTCAATGGGCGAGTTAGGATACTGGAGGGATGGACTTCAATGGGCGAGTTAGGGTACTGGAGGGATGGACTTCAATGGGTGAGTTAGGATACTGAAGGGATGGACTTCAATGGGCGAGTTAGTGTACTGGAGGGATGGACTTCAATGGGCGAGTTAGGGTACTGGAGGGATGGACTTCAATGGGCGAGTTAGGGTACTGGAGGGATGGACTTCAGTGGGTCAGTTAGGATACTGGAGGGATGGACTTCAATGGGTCAGTTAGGATACTGGAGGGATGGACTTCAGTGGGTCAGTTAGGATACTGGAGGGATGGACTTCAGTGGGTGAGTTAGGATACTGGAGGGATGGACTTCAGTGGGTCAGTTAGGATACTGGAGGGATGGACTTCAATGGGTCAGTTAGGATACTGGAGGGATGGACTTCAATGGGTCAGTTAGGATACTGGAGGGATGGACTTCAATGGGTCAGTTAGGATACTGGAGGGATGGACTTCAATGGGTCAGTTAGGATACTGGAGGGATGGACTTCAATGGGTCAGTTAGGATACTGGAGGGATGGACTTCAGTGGGTGAGTTAGGATACTGGAGGGATGGACTTCAGTGGGTCAGTTAGGATACTGGAGGGATGGACTTCAGTGGGTGAGTTAGGATACTGGAGGGATGGACTTCAGTGGGTCAGTTAGGATACTGGAGGGATGGACTTCAATGGGTCAGTTAGGATACTGGAGGGATGGACTTCAATGGGTCAGTTAGGATACTGGAGGGATGGACTTCAATGGGTCAGTTAGGATACTGGAGGGATGGACTTCAGTGGGTGAGTTAGGGTACTGGAGGGATGGACTTCAGTGGGTGAGTTAGGGTACTGGAGGGATGGACTTCAATGGGTCAGTTAGGATACTGGAGGGATGGACTTCAGTGGGTCAGTTAGGATACTGGAGGGATGGACTTCAGTGGGTGAGTTAGGGTACTGGAGGGATGGACTTCAGTGGGTCAGTTAGGATACTGGAGGGATGGACTTCAGTGGGTGAGTTAGGATACTGGAGGGATGGACTTCAATGGGTGAGTTAGGGTACTGGAGGGATGGACTTCAATGGGTGAGTTAGGGTACTGGAGGGATGGACTTCAATGGGTGAGTTAGGGTACTGGAGGGATGGACTTCAATGGGTCAGTTAGGATACTGGAGGGATGGACTTCAATGGGTGAGTTAGGATACTGGAGGGATGGACTTCAATGGGTGAGTTAGGATACTGGAGGGATGGACTTCAATGGGTGAGTTAGGATACTGGAGGGATGGACTTCAATGGGTGAGTTAGGGTACTGGAGGGATGGACTTCAATGGGTGAGTTAGGGTACTGGAGGGATGGACTTCAATGGGTCAGTTAGGATACTGGAGGGATGGACTTCAATGGGCGAGTTAGGATACTGGAGGGATGGACTTCAATGGGTGAGTTAGGGTACTGGAGGGATGGACTTCAATGGGTCAGTTAGGGTACTGGAGGGATGGACTTCAATGGGTCAGTTAGGATACTGGAGGGATGGACTTCAATGGGCGAGTTAGGATACTGGAGGGATGGACATCAATGGGAGAGTTAGGGTACTGGAGGGATGGACTTCAATGGGTGAGTTAGGGTACTGGCGGGATGGACTTCAATGGGTGAGTTAGGGTACTGGAGGGATGGACTTCAATGGGAGAGTCGGGGTACTGGAGGGATGGAATTCAATGGGCGAGTTAGGGTACTGGAGGGATGGACTTCAATGGGTCAGTTAGGATACTGGAGGGATGGACTTCAATGGGAGAGTTAGGGTACTGGAGGGATGGACTTCAATGGGTGAGTTAGGGTACTGGCGGGATGGACTTCAATGGGAGAGTCGGGGTACTGGAGGGATGGACTTCAATGGGCGAGTTAGGATACTGGAGGGATGGACTTCAATGTGTGAGTTAGGGTACTGGCGGGATGGACTTCAATGGGTCAGTTAGGGTACTGGAGGGATGGACTTCAATGGGCGAGTTAGGGTACTGGAGGGATGGACTTCAGTGGGAGAGTCGGGGTACTGGAGGGATGGACTTCAATGGGTCAGTTTGGATACTGGCGGGATGGACTTCAATGGGTCAGTTAGGGTACTGGAGGGATGGACTTCAATGGGCGAGTTAGGGTACTGGAGGGATGGACTTCAGTGGGAGAGTCGGGGTACTGGAGGGATGGACTTCAATGGGTCAGTTAGGGTACTGGAGGGATGGACTTCAATGGGCGAGTTAGGGTACTGGAGGGATGGACTTCAGTGGGAGAGTCGGGGTACTGGAGGGATGGACTTCAATGGGTCAGTTAGGATACTGGAGGGATGGACTTCAATGGGCGAGTTAGGGTACTGGAGGGATGGACTTCAATGGGTGAGTTAGGGTACTGGAGGGATGGACTTCAGTGGGTGAGTTAGGGTACTGGAGGGATGGACTTCAATGGGCGAGTTAGGGTACTGGAGGGATGGACTTCAGTGGGTCAGTTAGGGTACTGGAGGGATGGACTTCAATGGGCGAGTTTGGATACTGGAGGGATGGACTTCAATGGGCGAGTTAGGATACTGGAGGGATGGACTTCAATGGGCGAGTTTGGATACTGGAGGGATGGACTTCAATGGGCGAGTTAGGATACTGGAGGGATGGACTTCAATGGGCGAGTTAGGGTACTGGAGGGATGGACTTCAATGGGTGAGTTAGGATACTGGAGGGATGGACTTCAATGGGCGAGTTAGTGTACTGGAGGGATGGACTTCAATGGGCGAGTTAGGGTACTGGAGGGATGGACTTCAATGGGTCAGTTAGGATACTGGAGGGATGGACTTCAGTGGGTCAGTTAGGATACTGGAGGGATGGACTTCAGTGGGTGAGTTAGGATACTGGAGGGATGGACTTCAATGGGTGAGTTAGGGTACTGGAGGGATGGACTTCAATGGGTGAGTTAGGGTACTGGAGGGATGGACTTCAATGGGTGAGTTAGGGTACTGGAGGGATGGACTTCAATGGGTCAGTTAGGATACTGGAGGGATGGACTTCAATGGGTGAGTTAGGATACTGGAGGGATGGACTTCAATGGGTGAGTTAGGATACTGGAGGGATGGACTTCAATGGGTGAGTTAGGATACTGGAGGGATGGACTTCAATGGGTGAGTTAGGGTACTGGAGGGATGGACTTCAATGGGTGAGTTAGGGTACTGGAGGGATGGACTTCAATGGGTCAGTTAGGATACTGGAGGGATGGACTTCAATGGGCGAGTTAGGATACTGGAGGGATGGACTTCAATGGGTGAGTTAGGGTACTGGAGGGATGGACTTCAATGGGTGAGTTAGGGTACTGGAGGGATGGACTTCAGTGGGTGAGTTAGGGTACTGGAGGGATGGACTTCAATGGGCGAGTTAGGGTACTGGAGGGATGGACTTCAATGGGTCAGTTAGGATACTGGAGGGATGGACTTCAGTGGGTGAGTTAGGATACTGGAGGGATGGACTTCAGTGGGTCAGTTAGGATACTGGAGGGATGGACTTCAGTGGGTGAGTTAGGGTACTGGAGGGATGGACTTCAGTGGGTGAGTTAGGGTACTGGAGGGATGGACTTCAATGGGTCAGTTAGGATACTGGAGGGATGGACTTCAGTGGGTCAGTTAGGATGCTGGAGGGATGGACTTCAGTGGGTCAGTTAGGATACTGGAGGGATGGACTTCAGTGGGTGAGTTAGGATACTGGAGGGATGGACTTCAATGGGTGAGTTAGGGTACTGGAGGGATGGACTTCAATGGGTGAGTTAGGGTACTGGAGGGATGGACTTCAATGGGTGAGTTAGGGTACTGGAGGGATGGACTTCAATGGGTCAGTTAGGATACTGGAGGGATGGACTTCAATGGGTGAGTTAGGATACTGGAGGGATGGACTTCAATGGGTGAGTTAGGATACTGGAGGGATGGACTTCAATGGGTGAGTTAGGATACTGGAGGGATGGACTTCAATGGGTGAGTTAGGGTACTGGAGGGATGGACTTCAATGGGTGAGTTAGGGTACTGGAGGGATGGACTTCAATGGGTCAGTTAGGATACTGGAGGGATGGACTTCAATGGGCGAGTTAGGATACTGGAGGGATGGACTTCAATGGGTGAGTTAGGGTACTGGAGGGATGGACTTCAATGGGTGAGTTAGGGTACTGGAGGGATGGACTTCAATGGGTCAGTTAGGATACTGGAGGGATGGACTTCAATGGGCGAGTTAGGATACTGGAGGGATGGACTTCAATGGGAGAGTTAGGGTACTGGAGGGATGGACTTCAATGGGTGAGTTAGGGTACTGGCGGGATGGACTTCAATGGGTGAGTTAGGGTACTGGAGGGATGGACTTCAATGGGAGAGTCGGGGTACTGGAGGGATGGAATTCAATGGGCGAGTTAGGGTACTGGAGGGATGGACTTCAATGGGTCAGTTAGGATACTGGAGGGATGGACTTCAATGGGAGAGTTAGGGTACTGGAGGGATGGACTTCAATGGGTGAGTTAGGGTACTGGCGGGATGGACTTCAATGGGAGAGTCGGGGTACTGGAGGGATGGACTTCAATGGGCGAGTTAGGATACTGGAGGGATGGACTTCAATGGGTCAGTTAGGGTACTGGAGGGATGGACTTCAATGGGCGAGTTAGGGTACTGGAGGGATGGACTTCAGTGGGAGAGTCGGGGTACTGGAGGGATGGACTTCAATGGGTCAGTTTGGATACTGGCGGGATGGACTTCAATGGGTCAGTTAGGGTACTGGAGGGATGGACTTCAATGGGCGAGTTAGGGTACTGGAGGGATGGACTTCAGTGGGAGAGTCGGGGTACTGGAGGGATGGACTTCAATGGGTCAGTTAGGGTACTGGAGGGATGGACTTCAATGGGCGAGTTAGGGTACTGGAGGGATGGACTTCAGTGGGAGAGTCGGGGTACTGGAGGGATGGACTTCAATGGGTCAGTTAGGATACTGGAGGGATGGACTTCAATGGGCGAGTTAGGGTACTGGAGGGATGGACTTCAATGGGTGAGTTAGGGTACTGGAGGGATGGACTTCAGTGGGTGAGTTAGGGTACTGGAGGGATGGACTTCAATGGGCGAGTTAGGGTACTGGAGGGATGGACTTCAGTGGGTCAGTTAGGGTACTGGAGGGATGGACTTCAATGGGCGAGTTTGGATACTGGAGGGATGGACTTCAATGGGCGAGTTAGGATACTGGAGGGATGGACTTCAATGGGCGAGTTTGGATACTGGAGGGATGGACTTCAATGGGCGAGTTAGGGTACTGGAGGGATGGACTTCAATGGGCGAGTTAGGATACTGGAGGGATGGACTTCAGTGGGTCAGTTAGGATACTGGAGGGATGGACTTCAGTGGGTGAGTTAGGATACTGGAGGGATGGACTTCAGTGGGTCAGTTAGGATACTGGAGGGATGGACTTCAGTGGGTGAGTTAGGGTACTGGAGGGATGGACTTCAGTGGGTGAGTTAGGGTACTGGAGGGATGGACTTCAGTGGGTCAGTTAGGATACTGGAGGGATGGACTTCAGTGGGTGAGTTAGGGTACTGGAGGGATGGACTTCAGTGGGTCAGTTAGGATACTGGAGGGATGGACTTCAGTGGGTGAGTTAGGATACTGGAGGGATGGACTTCAATGGGTGAGTTAGGGTACTGGAGGGATGGACTTCAATGGGTGAGTTAGGGTACTGGAGGGATGGACTTCAATGGGTGAGTTAGGGTACTGGAGGGATGGACTTCAATGGGTCAGTTAGGATACTGGAGGGATGGACTTCAATGGGTGAGTTAGGATACTGGAGGGATGGACTTCAATGGGTGAGTTAGGATACTGGAGGGATGGACTTCAATGGGTGAGTTAGGATACTGGAGGGATGGACTTCAATGGGTGAGTTAGGGTACTGGAGGGATGGACTTCAATGGGTGAGTTAGGGTACTGGAGGGATGGACTTCAATGGGTCAGTTAGGATACTGGAGGGATGGACTTCAATGGGCGAGTTAGGATACTGGAGGGATGGACTTCAATGGGTGAGTTAGGGTACTGGAGGGATGGACTTCAATGGGTGAGTTAGGGTACTGGAGGGATGGACTTCAATGGGTCAGTTAGGATACTGGAGGGATGGACTTCAATGGGCGAGTTAGGATACTGGAGGGATGGACTTCAATGGGAGAGTTAGGGTACTGGAGGGATGGACTTCAATGGGTGAGTTAGGGTACTGGCGGGATGGACTTCAATGGGTGAGTTAGGGTACTGGAGGGATGGACTTCAATGGGAGAGTCGGGGTACTGGAGGGATGGAATTCAATGGGCGAGTTAGGGTACTGGAGGGATGGACTTCAATGGGTCAGTTAGGATACTGGAGGGATGGACTTCAATGGGAGAGTTAGGGTACTGGAGGGATGGACTTCAATGGGTGAGTTAGGGTACTGGCGGGATGGACTTCAATGGGAGAGTCGGGGTACTGGAGGGATGGACTTCAATGGGTGAGTTAGGATACTGGAGGGATGGACTTCAATGGGTGAGTTAGGGTACTGGCGGGATGGACTTCAATGGGTCAGTTAGGGTACTGGAGGGATGGACTTCAATGGGCGAGTTAGGGTACTGGAGGGATGGACTTCAGTGGGTCAGTTAGGGTACTGGAGGGATGGACTTCAATGGGAGAGTTAGGGTACTGGAGGGATGGACTTCAGTGGGAGAGTCGGGGTACTGGCGGGATGGACTTCAGTGGGAGAGTCGGGGTACTGGCGGGATGGACTTCAATGGGTCAGTTAGGGTACTGGAGGGATGGACTTCAATGGGCGAGTTAGGGTACTGGAGGGATGGACTTCAGTGGGAGAGTCGGGGTACTGGAGGGATGGACTTCAATGGGTCAGTTTGGATACTGGCGGGATGGACTTCAATGGGTCAGTTAGGGTACTGGAGGGATGGACTTCAATGGGCGAGTTAGGGTACTGGAGGGATGGACTTCAATGGGTCAGTTAGGGTACTGGAGGGATGGACTTCAATGGGCGAGTTAGGGTACTGGAGGGATGGACTTCAGTGGGAGAGTCGGGGTACTGGAGGGATGGACTTCAATGGGTCAGTTAGGGTACTGGAGGGATGGACTTCAATGGGTCAGTTAGGGTACTGGAGGGATGGACTTCAATGGGCGAGTTAGGGTACTGGAGGGATGGACTTCAATGGGAAAGTTGGTATGGGGGGGTTGGTGGTCCAAATGACTTGTTTTGTTTTTGACTTTCCTTTTATGATCATTGTTTGTTGACAGATCTTTATTGAAATGTGGCTTCACCATTATTCACTGGAATTATATCAAAAAATGCAGTCTCCCCATGTCAAGGTATGTGTGTTCAATTATTTGGTTCTCTTTGCTTTTTCGATGAGCAATGAATTGGCTAACTGCTTTACCACTTGTCTCTGGTGCACTCTGCAGGCTTCAATGGACTACAGTTGTACTGTTAAAACCAGTTTACTAACCTGGATTTAACCTGCAAACACCTGATTTTTAAAAATCTGCTTCTGCTGCTCTGTTGAAACAGATTGTGTTTCGGGCTCTAAAGGTGTGCACCATTTATGATGACTGACCATTGGGAGAATGGGAGAGTAGACAAGGTTTCATGTTGATTTGCTGTAGCATTTAAATTTGCCAGCATGAGGCCCACTGCCACATGTAGATTCATTCAGCCAAGCAGTTGCAGCACCACTTTGTGCCACTAAATGTCAAGAGCACCCTTGAGTACAGTGCAAACCTTGATGGCGATCTCACCCAATCCAAAGAGATGGTTTTAACCGTAGAGATGGTACAATGACTCTGCAAGTCTTGGGCTCAAGGGTGGAATGTCAGAGTGGCAGGATGTTGGAGTCCTGGCTGTGAGCTCCCCCAATTTGTGCTGAGTGAGGAGTTGCTGAGCAGGGGACAAGAACTCCTTGCCGTCACCTTGACCACTGTCGTTCAGTCTGGCGTCATAGTGTGGGGTTGACTGAGGCGTGGCAGCATACTCCCCTGGACAGGGTGTGAGTTGGACATTGAGAGGACCCGGTAGGCATAAAGGGAAGGCAGCGATATTTGCATCCTTTGACTGCCCGTGCTCTTTTGCCAGCTCTCTGCTTGGCAGCCTCGTGAAGCAGGGCACAGAAAGTCCTTGTATTAAGTAGGTTCAGCCACACCTGGAATAGGTTCATTGGTGGCCGAGTGACGTTACTGGGTCCTGATGTACTTCCACTTGGGAAGGTAGGCTGTGGCTTTAATCTAGATCAAATTGTTGAGTGGCTTCTACAGAGATTGGGGCGGGAAATGGGAGCTGAATTTCCCTGGACAGTACTCACAGCTACTAGCTGACAGAGCTGCATTAGCAGAGTCTTGTCCCAGGATATCTGTTTCACCCTTTCGCCTGTGTGTCTATTTTTTTAATTGTTTGTTCCAGTTCAGCTGCAGGAAACTATTCATCCGAGGATGACAATTCTTCCTCAAGTGTGAACCCATTCAGTCCCAGTCTGGCTCATAACTTGAGCATCAACTTCATTTCGAATAGAGTTTGTGTCCCTTTTCAGGAGAGCAAATGCCAGAAATATAGAAGATAGGAGCAGGAGTAGGCCATTCGGCCCCTCGAGCCTGCTCCGCCATTCAATGCGATCATGGCTGATCATCCAAATTCAGTACCCTGTCCCTGCTTTCTCCCCATACCCCTTGATCCCTTTAGCCTTAAGAAATATATCCAACTCCTTCTTGAATATATTTACTAAATTGGCCTCTACTGCCTTCTGTGGTAGAGAATTCCACAGGTTCACCACTCTCTGGGTGAAGAAATTCCTCCTCATTGCTGTCCTAAATGGCCTACCCCTTATCCTTAGACTGTGACCCCTGGTTCTGGACTCCCCGACCATCGGGAACATCCTCCCTGCATTTAGTCTGTCCAGTCCTGTCAGAATTTTAAGTTTCAATGAGATCCCCCCTCAATCTTCTAAACTCCAGCGAGTATAAGCCCAATCGACCCAATCTCTCCTCATACGTCATTCCTGCCATCCCAGGTATCAGCCTGGTGAATCTTCGCTGCACTCCTTCCATGGCAAGAACATCCTTCTTCCGATAAGGCGACCAAAACTGCACACAATACTCAAGGTGTGGTCTCACCAAGGCCCTGTACAACTGCAGCAAGACATCCTTGCTCCTGTACTCAAACCCTCTCGCTACGAAGGCCAACATACCATTTGCCACCTTAACCGCCTGCTGCACCTGCATGCTTACCTTCAGCGACTGGTGCACAAGGACACCCAGGTCTCGTTGCACTTCCCCTTTTCCCAATCTATTGCCGTTCAGATAATGTCTTCCTGTTTTTGCCACCAAAGTGGATAACCTCACATTTATCCACATTATACTGCATCTGCCATGCATCTGCCCAATCACCCAACCTGTCCAAATCATCCTGGAGTTTCTCGGCATCCTCCTCACAGCACACACGCCCACCCAGCTTTGTGTCGTCTGCAAATTTGGAGATATTACATCTTGTTCCCTCGTCTAGATCATTAATATATATTGTGAATAGCTGGGGTCCAAGGACCGATCCCTGCGGTACCCCACGATTCAAAATAAGCCACTCGACAGAAGTGAGCAGGAGCTGAGTTTGTTATTTTGAGTTGTGTAACCAGTTTGCTAACCTGCATTATGTTGGCAGAGCCTACCACTGATCCCTAGCATCGTTCTGGGGAGACCAGGGCGGGGTGATGCAAGTTAGACACTCTCCTTTCACCTCAGGCCCTGGATTTCCATCCAGCACAGATTGACTGAGGGTTTTACTTGTCTCAGTTCAAATATCAGTATGCATGGTCTCTCAGCACAAAACTGCCTGCAATTTGGCAACCTCGGAGGCTAAAAGTATGGGGTAGTGTATGTCCCTTTAAGAGGAACTATGTTTTTGAAGCCCCTGTATACTGTAGTACCAGTAGTGACCACTCGGGTATATAAGCCTGTGTAGCGTCTTGTGTTGTTAGTTCACCTCCAGACTTCGTTCAGTAAACACTTGTTAAATCAACTCCTGCATTCCGTGTCTCCATTAACACACGGATCTAACATATGGGGGAAATGTCAGCCTTGTGTTTTAGGGCTCACTCCCTTGAAGTTCGGGTAACGGCACAGACTCGAGGGAGCCTTGCCTTGCATCTCACCCCTGCTGTACCTAATGTGGAAGTACTTTATGCTGGCAATGAGTGACTCCCGAGTGGAGAAAGTGTTTGATTCCTGTAAAAGTTTGAATATGAAAAACTCATTTATACAAAATATTGGGACAGTGTTGCATGTGGGGCAGGTTCCATGTGGGAAGTGAGACGTGCGTTTTGTGGATCCTGATGTACTTCTAAAGTCGCTGTTTCATCAGCAGTAGACTCAAGTGGCTCATTTTCAAATCAGCTCATGCAACCTGATGAAGGACTTTTAGCAATTAGTAACGCAGTTTCCTATATCGGGTTTAGGTGACTACCAGACCACTAGTCCCTTGTACTGGTGACACACATCAGTGTTGCTGTTAATACAGCCTGTGCCTGTTTGTGGCCTCATTCCCAGACACCTTGGCAGCCATCCTGCTTCCTGTGTCTCTGGGAGCCAATGACGGCCAGCCTAGCTGTGAATTGTTGACTGAACTGGGATTCAGTGCTGGTTTTCTCAATTTTCTGCTCTTCGTCAGGCAGTTATTGCGGCTTCCAAGCAGCACGTGCAAGAGCCCCCTTAAAGTAGAACTATTGGCCTTGTACAGTGCCTGGCCTCCACTTGGTGACTGCTCACGGCGTTATGATTTAAAATCAGGAGCTCGCTGTGTGGGGGAATATCAGGCACAGTCCAGCGCCCCATTGCTCCTTGATGCAGCCTGTGCACCATTCTCACAGCTGTCCTTAAGCAGAGACATTGGTTGGGATTATAGCCCTCAGTTTGTGGACCAGAGCTCCCAATAACACGCTTGTGCTGTCCCATGACTCCCAGTGTAGCAGTGGTATTGGGTGGAGTTTCTGAATCTGAGGTGAGCGGGTAGTTCGGCCACACTTTAGAGCTCTGCTTCAGCTTTGCATGTCATGTTGGTGCTTTGGGTGCATGTGTGTTACGCCTCTACATTATTTTTATTTTTTCTTCCTCCTCATCACCTTCATCGTCTCCGCTCTGACTCTGACTGTCTTGTGCAATCGTGGCATTGCAAGCCAGGGCCGCAGGTATTCACTTTATTGGACCAACTAACCAGCGTTAAACCTTTTGAGGACGAGGGTCCCACCCCAGTGTCGAGCAGAAGCCAATTATTGTTTAATTTTAATGTTGCCATTGTTTTATGAAGGTGGCGAGGGTTGGTCTCTGCCTCACTTCCAAATTGTACTTGTTATTTTAAACTCTCAACAACCTCCTGACCGGGTTGCGATGGCAACTTGCCGGTTCTGCATTAAGCAGCATCCAGCTGGTCCGCTGCTGAGCACTAATTACTGGGCACTAAAATGTTCAAATGTTTAATTTTGCACATATGGGGCAAAATTGACATGTGCATTTCAAAAGCTGAGCATCCTTCAGAACTCAAAAGGGTTAACGTAATATCACCCACTGCAGTGTTGTGACTAGGTTTATTGAACAGTGTTAAAGACATGTACACTGTAAGGAGAGCTATACTTCCCATCCAAACCATGCACCATGGGGGGGGGGGGGGAAAACTGCACCAGTATCTCATTCGTTGATGAACCGCTCAGAATGTTCCCCTTAAACACAATCCACCTTTGGAAAGACAGAATGTATAATTATCCTGCTGGATGTTTTCAGTTCAACTGGAAATTTCACACAGCCACTGCTACACTGCCCTGAAGTCCCAGTGACAACACTGCTGCTTGCTCGTCTGATTACTCCTGGGCAGCCTCTGGGATTTGGGTAATGGTACATCGACTAACTATATATTTAAGAACTGATGGTAAATTGATCACGTTCTTGCAGTGTACTGTCTCATTGTGTTAAATATTTGTAGCCAGAAATGGTTTAACCCCTTAACTGCCATCAATTGTTCACTCAGTGCCATCAGACAGTTCCCAAAAGCATCTGTCCCAGCTTCTGAATATGGAAAGCTGGAGACTCTTCAGAGTAAGTCTTTAGAATGTTTCTCTTTGGACTCCTCAAGGTGAGGGATACTCGTGCTCGGAAATGGAATCCTTTGTCAGTGTCCAGCACTCCCAGGGCAGGTACAGCAAGAGTTAGAGTAAATCTCCTGCTACACTGTCCCATCAATATGCCTTTGTGTAAACCTCAAGGGTGCTCCCCACTGCACCAGTGTGGCAATTTTTCCAATTCTCTCAGTAGCCATCCTGTGGTCTCTGAGTGACATTTCAAAACTGTCCCTAATTTGGCAGTGGATCGAGACTGACCAAACTCATTTCATATAGGACCCCTTACAGCCAACAAATGGGGGAGAATTTTATCCCATCTCTCTGGGCTGATTTTGAACCCAGGTCAGAGGTGACAAGCCCATGTCGAGCCCAAAGCAGCAGTACCCAGAATGTATTTTCAATTTAAAATAAAACAATCCTGGAGTGTCGCAGGATTGTACTTATTTTTAATTTATCACTGAAAGATGTTCCTTGCCAAAAATATGAAGTGTACTTGTTCAGGATGTTTAATAAACAGTTTTGTAGCCATGCCTGAGCTACATGGTTCATTTACAAATGGCAGTGTCTTGCTGTGCACACATGTCCTGGTTCGTGGGCATCCCACGGGCCCCACTGACGAGCCTCCGATCAAATTGAAACTGCTGCCTGCAGTCATAAAATGTTTAACGTTCGTGTCTGTACAGTCTGAATCTAATCATTTGCTGGGGCAGTGTAGAGGAAGCTTTACTGTGTATCTAACCTGTGCTGTACCTGCCCCTGGGAGTGTTTGATATGTAGAGGGAGCTTTGTTGGGAGAGCTTGATGCTGACACTGGGTGCCTGAACTAGTAGTGTTGTTCCCCAGCACTGAAACCCCCTCGCCTTGATTCCAGTTCATGTAGAAGAAGCAGTCAGCTTCGGAGCAGGAATTATTTTTATCAAATCTCCATTTTGGGTCAAAATGAAGCTGAGGATCTTCGACTCACTTTTAAGCCTGTGTCAATGCAGTGATTTGCAGTAGTGTTGTGTATGGTAACCAGACCCATCCCAATCTGCTACCAGTGGCCTTCAATCAGCTGGCTCCTGATGCCATGCACAATTTCTCCAAACTATTCCACGGTGTGTGATCCAGTGGCTGTCAAGATATATAAATCATTCATATTTTTAATCTGGTGAGAATGGTGCTTTTGTGACACGACTTCACCAAACTGCCTTTTTAGAAGCTGGTGTTTGGCAGTGCAGGGGTTAAATCTGTACACTTCTGTGTATATTGAATGTGGCTACTGATGAATGTTTACAAGTGAATTTGCTGTGTTTGTAATATTCTCTTTCTCTCTGGGTTAATGCTTTCCCCCTGTGTGTTGTGTCTTGTTCTCGGATGCTAACCCTCAGTTGGAGGTGCTACAGTACCGCCTAGGTATCTGCAGTACTCAGTACAGCACTGCATCGCCACTGCCTGGCCACGGCACCTTCCACACCTACCAAGTACCTTTTTATTTTCATTTTTGGTCTCGCTTTACTCTTGTAAGCCACATGGTAAAACTCGGAATGTGTGGTAACTGGATAATGTCAATCAGCGACTGTTCTGGGACCAGTGATTTAAATTTTCTGCGTGATTTAGGAAAACGAGTTGCCCTGTGACGAGACTGTTAACTGAAGGTGCGCACACACTTGTGAAGCGGGTACTGTGAATACAAGTCAAAAGGGTTGACTATGTGGGCCTTGTATATCTGGGAAACGAGGACAGTTAACCAGGCTACCATTTTGGTTCAGTCTGTGTGTCACCATAAAATGGCAGAATTTGGTCACAGCGCAGAACTGAAGATTGAAGACCAGTGCAACAAAAAACTATGTTGGAAAAGCACCTGCTGTGTATCACTCTTTAATAATTAATCCCATTTTTTGGCCATGCTCACTCCTCAGGTCTCTAGGAATTACCCCCATTGATAAAGCTGCTTCCCAGTAGGTCGGTTTCCTCATTGGTGCCCAACCATTCCCCTCAACAGCCATTGACTCGCGATGGGCAGCAGAGTGGGGGCGGGCAGGAGGCGGAGCTCGGAGTGGGGGCGGGCGGGAGGCGGAGCTCGGCGTGGGGGCGGGCGGGAGGCGGAGCTCGAGTGGGGGCGGGCGGGAGGCGGAGCTCGGAGTGGGGGCGGGCGGGGGGCGGAGCTCGGAGTGGGGTCGGGCGGGAGGCGGAGCTCGGAGTGGGGGCGGGCGGGAGGCGGAGCTCGGAGTGGGCGGGAGGTGGAGCTCGGAGCGGGGGCGGGTGGACGGAGTTCGGGGCGGGAGGTGGATCTCGGAGCGGGGGCGGGCAAATGCGGAGGGGGCGGAGCTCGGAATAGGGGCTTGCGGTGAGGGTAGGTGGCAGGATAGTGGCTGGGGGCAGAGCGTTGGGAGGGGGCTCGGCTGGGGCCGAGACGTGGGGGGAATCGACCTGAAGAAAAATTGAAATATAGATTGGAATCGTTGACAAAAAGTGGCTAGGGTTGAATGATGATTGGAGGAGGTCGTTGTTATGAAGGAGGAGCAGTATGGGAGGGACGATTTGGGTGGTGAAAGGTGCTCTAGAAAGGCCAGTTCTTTCTTGGGCCATACTAGAGTATTGTGTGCAGTTCTGGAACCCACACTACAGAAAGGATGTAGCTGAATAGAGCTGCGAAATGAAGAAGAGTCTGCAGAACAAACCCTAAATAGAGACTCCCATTCTGGGACTCCTGGAGAGAATCCTGAGGAGAGTATGATCAAGGGGCACAAGGGGATGTGAATTTAACCTGAAGTTAGATTCAGGTTGCAATCGAGAAACACTATTGAGAGGGGTGGTTGCTTTGGAATAGTTGACGGAGGGAGGCTGTAGGGGATTGTAGCTTAATCGGGACAGCAGGCAAGTCTCATCCAGCCTTGAGATTTTCTTTGCTTCTATCTATTCGGCAGGATTAATGACTGCTTTTTACCAGCATTCTGTTTAGGTAACATTATTTTATTCCAGTTTTATTTGCACATTGCCTTTTAATTTTCCATTTACCATGTGGCTCTGTTTGTGGTGTGTTAGAACTCTGCTGTTTAAAGATATGGATGTTTCAACCCAGCATTTTTCTTGGAGGGCGTTGGTCACGGGCTGTTTATCGGAAAAGGAATATCTTGAAAATTTAAATGGGGAAATCCTGCATTTTTAATATTGCTCGCGTCCATTCCCTCCCTGCTCCTGTTGGGAGATGTCAGTGTACAGCCTGCATCGTACACACCGACACTGCATCTTCCTGAGCTTGGGACGGGAAGGATGCCAAAGGCTGCCTTTTGTAGGCAGAATTGTTAATGCCATAAGTGCGCTGATCTAGAGGAAGCTCTAAATATATCACTGCTTTTGTACATTAAAGATCATGAGTTCTGTTCAACAGGAATGGTATTCAGTGGGGATCTAACGTTCTATTAGCACGTTGTGCAGATGTGACCTTGTTCTTCGTCTATCCAAGGCAAATCCTGGGCTCTACATGTTTTCACGTCAGTTCAATGTCTCGTGGGTATTATTTTTGGGGTGGGTGATTTGATATCGCGTGGGAATATTTGTTGTGATGGTTTCACAAGAATTTCTTGCTTGTGGTAAGATTGAAATGGTGGCATCACAGAAAGGGGTTGTCACTGCCCCTGCCCCAAGTAACACTTGGAACAGCAGTAGTCGCTGTGGGTCATCCTATTTGGGGCTGTACAGCTGGCCTGGATGCAAGTCTGGTTTCTCCCACAACACAGCTTGACATGTAACCTTGTTATTTGTTTCTGGAGGCATAACCTGAGGCTTGAGCTGAGCGTCCTGGGTTCTGGTGTGGGGGTGGTAATGGAGAAACCTCAAGTGTTGAATCCGAGTGGTGTGTAGGGGGTGAATTCCCTGTCCATGCTGGTGCTGAGAGTAGTTACTGAGCAGACCCACACACCATAGCATAGCGAGCTCCAGCCTTATCTCTTAGTGGTTGGCTAGAGAAAGCGGGGAGGGGAGGCAAGGCAGCTTGCCCTGAAATAACTGGAGTCCAACGTAAGGTGAGCCGTGGTCAGGTGACGGTGTGACATTTTCATGGTGTGATCCCGAGTCACTTGGCATTCTCTTGATGTATTGAGAATGTGGCTAATTCTGTATCCTTCTGTAGTGTTATCTCTAGTACCATTATCACTGCATCCCCTCTTCACCATCTAGCTGATGGTGCAGGCAGCCCACTGTCAGTACTCGGCCAGGGCAGCCCTGTGGCTTCCCAGATGTATTTCTCAGTCAGTCAACACTCTGCCACTGAATGGATTTTGTTTTTTGCAGTTAAGATTCGCACTAACCCCTGTCACCAATCCCCCGGCCTCCAACTGCAGATGATTGTAACTCGTGTGGGCTCAAACCTATTTACCTGTGCATTTTACCATTTTGATTTTAACTGGACTTACTAGTCAGGTTAAAAAGTAGGGTCGGGTGTTTTCCAGTATTGCTCTACATCAAGTTGTGCACATTTGGTGCATTGCACAGACTTGGTCGATTGTTCGCTGGATCCTTTTGAGAGACTTGTCAAGTGTCACCATAAAAGCTGAAGGTGTCATTTGGAGAGTGTATTTAGAGCACACTCCAGGATATCTCGGCTTAACGTTTTCAGTTATTTCAACCCAACATGCTGGAGCTGGGGTTATAAAGTGATGCGCCTTAAAGGCCTTGCTCTCTTCTCCTCTTCCCCTCCCCCCCAGGATTTCCTTTCCTTTTGTCCTCTGTTCCCCTGAAAGCACTGGCTCTTGGGGGGCAGGGTTCCAGGGGGACACCCTCTAGTACCTTGCCCAATTGGTCACTCTTCCTATCGGTGTCTACACGGTGAGTGTTGGCCATTCAGCTGTGGGGGAAATCGCAGCCGAGCCCAGTCCTGTTCTCACTTGAAATCTGCGTGTGCGCACAATCTGAACAGGAGTCGCTGCATCACAATCAGAAGCAGGAATCTGGGATAATCTTTCTCTTTCTCCCCCCGCCCCCCCCCCCCCCCCCCCCCCCCATTTCTAGTATCCCTATTGCCACCTTGGTTGAAATCCAAGAACTCCGCAGAGGCCAGGAAGGGATTCTGGGCTGTGTGGCCCAGTTACACACTAGGGGCGCGGCATTATTTTAAACAAGAGCCCCCTCACATTTGGATGGGGTGGTGCTTGAACAGGGCATGCTGCAGACTGGTAGGACCCAAGTTTTGACCCATTTCCCATACAGCAAGTTCTCAGGATACTGAGCAGAGACGAGGAGGAAGGAAAGTCAGTGGCCCTGGAGATGTTCTTGTGAGGTGGTGCAAGGGGAATATAAATTAATTGTGCCTTTGGTACACTTCAGTTTAATTCTGTAACCTCTACCAGTGCCAGTGTGCAGAGTAAGTGAGACCAGTCAGTAATTGTGTCGTATGCAGGTAGTTCACTCAGTCCAGTGGGTCCCTGAATTAAGTTACTGCCTCAGCAATGAATTAGGTTTCTGCGTGCTTTCCGTATTTTCTGACATTCTGCTGTTCTGTATTTGAAAGGAACCCTTCACTCCAACGGAGGAGCATGTGCTAATGGTGAGGCTGCTGGTCAAGCACCTCCACTGGTTCTCTAATAGCATAAAACAGGAGCAAGCCTTACCCTCGCCTTCAACCCATTCTCACACTGGCAGCCCACTGGAGGAATTCAAGAGGTTAGCCTTTTTTTGTGAAATTTGTGTTCATTAAGGTGAGTGGTTTCAGTGGAGCACTTGCCATTTCAGGCAGCCAGTGTCAGCGACAAACACTCTCAGATCAGGTACCGCACGGGTTAGATACAGAGTAAAGCTCCCTGTACACTATCCCATCAAACACTCCCAGGGCAGGTACAGCATGGGTTAGATAGAGTAAAGCTCCCTCTACACTGTCCCATCAAACACTCCCAGGGCAGGTATAGCACGGGTTAGATACAGAGTAAAGCTCCCTCTACACTGTCCCATCAAACACTCCCAGGGCAGGTACAGCACGGGTTAGATGCAGAGTAACGCTCCCTTTACACTGTCCCATCAAACACTCCCAGGGCAGGTACAGCACGGGTTAGATACAGAGTAAAGCTCCCTCTACACTGTCCCATCAAACACTCCCAGGGCAGGTACAGCACGGGTTAGATACAGAGTAAAGCTCCCTCTACACTGTCCCCAGCAAACACTCCCAGGGCAGGTACAGCACGGGTTAGATACAGAGTAAAGCTCCCTCAACTGTTTCATCAAACAACAAAAACTTATATTTATATTGCACTTTTAACATTAAAACTTTCCCATGGTGCTTCCTAATACTCGAGTCCAGTACAGCAGAGTTTAAATAGAGTAAAGTTCCCTTTACACTGCCACTGAGTGAGATTTCCAATTTAGTGCTAATTAATTCTGAATTTGGGGCAGGTTTATGTTGAGATTGAGACCTCCCCAACTCACTTCCCTTGCACTGGATTTGAAAGGGCTGAGTTCACTCCCCTGCCTCCCTCCACCCTGCTGTCCCCAGAGTTTTGCTTTTTATAATGTTCTCTCCTCTCCCCCTCTGCAACTCTTCCAAAGTTTAGTTTCCTAGCTCCCATCTCGATGTTCTCCTGTTTCAGTGTGGATCTTCGCACCCGGGTTACACATCTAGCATTCCTTGACTCGGGTGGTAGCACTCTTGCTCCCAAGTCGAGCCCCATTCCAGGACTTCACCTAATTTGAGCTGAGACTCGGGTACAGTGCTAAGGCAATGCTGCACGGTCTTTTGGCTGACATTAAACGGAAGCCCAATTCAGGTGGACATAAGATCCCTTGACACTGTTTGAAGAGCAGGGAGTTCTTCCGGTGTTGTGGACCAACATTCCTCCCTCAACTAGCATCAACAAAGCGATTACCTGGTCATTTATCTCTCTGCTGTTTGTGGGGCCTTGGCTGTCACGTTTCCCTACAGTGTGAAGTACTTTGAGATGCCCTGAGGATGTGCAAAGTTGCTGTATAAATGCCATGCACTGGGCAGAATATTTTAAATATGATACTAGCAGAGCTTCACCCTGCTGTTTTCCACAGCCACATTAAGGGATCTGGCTGCATGAGGTGGTTTATGTCTAGTCTGCCATTCTTCCCAATGTGCTGATGTTGCAGTAATGACACCACAGGTACCCTGTCCCATCTGTCAGAGTAGCTGTTGGGAGAGTGATGCATCCTCAGCTCAACTGGTTGCCAACTCCTAGTCCATTTCCTACCAGTCCTCCTTCCCAACAGTGCTGACTGCCCCCTTGGGTATGTTTTCATGGGCTGTTCAGCCACAGGGGGTCTCAGCTGGCATCCATACATGCTCACTTTCTGTCGAGTGTCACTGATTAGCAATCGTTAGCTGATCTTTTCTCTTCCCTCACCTCAAGGACACAGTGGCAACTTGTAGCACCTCTGTCCCCCTGCCTTCGAACAGATGGCGGGATAGGGATCAGCTCGAGGAGGATTATGAAAACAGGGTAGGGAAATTAAACTAATAGAGGGAGCATAGCTGGGTTACAGTGAGGAGGAATAAGAAGGGCCAGAAAGTTGAAGCAAGACATTAGTGCAGGAGGATACTGAGGAAAACTCCGCAACAAGGGAACAAAGAAACGGTACTGAGGTTCTAATTGGAGCAAGTGATAAGCAAGTGCCATTTCACAACACGTGCCATCAATTCCTACACTTACTATGTATAGTGTGATTTGCTGCCTGAATCCCAACATTTTGCATAAAAAATCCTGCGACGGTATAAGTGCCAGTTTCTGAGCAACAACGAATCACTTGCGCATCTCACGTACACAAATGGGTTAGAACAGGAAAATAGTGGCGTCGTCCCTTTTCAGTGTGGAGAACTAATTAAAAGCTAGTAGAATTCTGGAATATATCAGCAAGACAATCACCAGTTAATGCTGGGGCACTTGGTGAGACTACACATGGAGCGGTGTGTTCACAAAAACATACATAAATCACGAGGGGCAGAGGAGAGCAATAAGACTGATCCAAGTGTAAAGGAGATACGCTATGAGGAAAAACTGGGGAAGTTCAACAGTTGCGAAAGGAGAGATTTCATTCGCGGTATATATAAAATAATAAATGGGGCGTAACAGTAAATCCAGAATATTTCTTGAAATTAAGTCAGCAATGTCAAACCAGCGGACATAAATTTAAATTCATGAAAAGTAAACTTAAAACTAATTTTTGAGAGAATGACTTGCCCAATCTGCCAGGCCGGGTAATTAGAGAAGAACACCAGGGGTGTCGAAAATTTAGCTTTGAGCTATGTGAAAGTTAGGGTACTGGAGGGTTGGACTTCAATGGGAGAGTTAGGGTACTGGAGGGATTGGCTTCAATGGGAGAGTTAGGGTACTGGAGGGATTGGCTTCAATGGGAGAGTTAGGGTACTGGAGGGATGGGCTTCAATGGGAGAGTTCGGGACCCGGGTTCGAATCCGGCCTCGGGCGACTGTCTGTGTGGCGTTTGCACATTCTCCCCGTGTTTGCGTGGGTTTCCTCCGGGTGCTCCGGTTTCCTCCCACAGTCCAAAGATGTGCGGGTTAGGTTGATTGGCTATGATAAATTGACCCTTAGTGTTAGGGGGATTAAATACGTGGGGTTACGGGGATAGGGTGGGATATGTGTTGGTGTAGGGGTTACGGGGATCGGGTGGAATATGTGTCGGTGCAGGCTCGATGGGCCGAAATGGCCTCTATCTGCACTGTGGGGTTTCTGTGATTCTGAGTTAGGGTACTAGAGGGATGGACTTTAATGGGAGAGTTGGGGTACTCGTGATGTGCTTTGATAGTCAATTTAGGGTATTAGAGGAATGGCCTTTGGGAGAATTGAGTTTGTCAAAGGGATGAGTTTCATAGAAGAAATGGCTTTCTCATACTTGACTTTTGATAGTTTTTAATTCCAGTGTGCCATTGGTAAGTCTGGCATTTATTGCCCATTCCTAGTTGCCCTGAGAAGTTAGTAATGGGCCGCCACCTTGAATCGCTAGTCTGTGTGGTGGAGGTACTTTTCTTTGTGTGTTGTGGGGTGGCTTGCTGGGCCGCTTCAGTGGGCTGTTGAGAATCAGCCGTGTTGGTGTGGGACTGGAGTCGCAGATAGGCCAGACCAGGTAAGGACGGCAGGTTTCCTTCCCTAAAGGGCATTAGTGAACCAGTTGGGTTTTTACGACAATCTGAGAGCTTCACGGTCACATACTGATATGCTCTTAAGTATTACAGTTAAAGAAGACATTTTTAACGATCATTTGAATATAGTTTTATCAATAATTGTAATAAATTTAGTGGGGAAGGTGTTTTCCTGCTTCATGTAGCGTGTTTCACCCTCTGGGTTGGAGGAGGTTACATTGCAGCATCACAGGTTGAAGTGCAACAGGTGATGCTGTAATTGGAGACCGAGATCCTGAATTAGGGTTCGGGTTATTCCATTTCATGGGGATGTCTGTACTGCAGAGCTGTAAGTAATTTGTTCTGATTTTCTTGCAGGGCTGTGATTTCGTGCTTCTTTCAACAAAAGCTCTACGTGTTCCTGCAGCAATGCTTCGGTCACTGGCCCCTGGATGCCTCCTTTCGAGCTGTACGTTCCCGCCGAGGACTGCTTGGTTTAATTATGATCACCTTCTATGTACCTAATAATAGAACAACATTTATACAAAAGGACCTAGTTTATGATGTGCTCCTGCTAATAGCACAGTAACTGGCACTGGATTTAATAGCAGGTTGTTTCCCAGAGTTACACCGTCACCATATTCTGATGCTGGGAAGTGAATTTCACACTGGTACAATTTGCAGGCATTTACTGAAATGAATGAAGAACAGGAGATTGACTGAATTTTGCAGTATATTTAAAATGTTCATCCTCATCTTTAAATCCCTTCTCGCCTCTGAAGCCTCTCCAGCCTTGCAGCCTCCCTGAACTCTCCACTCCTTTGGTCTCATGTACAGCCCCCCGCCCTCCTTAAACTCCTCCACCTCTCCACCTTCAAGACCCTCCTTAAAACCCACATCTTTGACCAAGCTTTTGCTCACTCCCAATATCTCTTCCTTTGGCTCCACATCCATTTCTGTCTGCTTGCCCCTTTGTGAATCGCTATTTTGTTCTATGTGAAAGGCACTGTATAAATGTAAGTTGTTGCATGTACTAAAACTCACCTGTACGTGCCATTGCAAGGAGTAACTGAGCATTGCCTAAGATTCTGATTTCAACTTCTCTGGTGAAGTTGAATGCTGTTGAGCTGTGACATGAGTAAACATGGGTCAGTGACCGTATCAGGCCAGCACCATCAGTGCTGGCTGGTGCTCCGGAGGCCCGAGTGGTCCGAGATTCTGTTTGGTATCAGCCAGGAGGGCAGGGTGACCAGTGGTGAAGTGATGGAGTGGCCCGTATGCAAGACCAGCACGTGCGTTCCCTTTTGTAAAGCAAGTGGGGTCGATCTTGATATTGTGCGATAGTGTAAAGCGGGTGACAGAGTCAGCAGCCCGTTTTACATCTCCCGATTTTTTATTTCCATTGAAGTCAACTCGCTATCACTAGTTTTACATTGTCGCACAAAGTCGAGAGCTACCCCAGTGTCTGCAGTTTGAGAGCTGTGGGTGTTTCAGACCACCCTTAAAACACCTGTGAATTGTCACTTAGCAACCACAGTGTTACCCCTGGGTACGTTTAGAGTACTGCTACCAACATACTATAGGGTAATCCCTTACTGTTGTGCCTGTATACTTCTGGTGTGATGCTGTTAATTCACCACCTCCAACTGATCTCGCTGCCACCATCAGCACATCACCATGGTATCATTCTGATGAATCTGCGCTGTACAACTCAAATCTTCAGACACAATCCAAGTTTGAAAGGACAGAATTTATAATTGTACTGCCAGGTGTTTTTACTCACAGATGGCCACTTGGGCAGGAGGTTCAGTTTTTAATCTGCGTGCACGTCCCCTTGTTAATAGTTAATTTTTTTCTGCAGGTTTTAGAAACTTGGCTCAGCTATCTGCAGCCATGGAGGTATGCAACAGAGAAACCGCTCAGCATGATCGAACCTGTGGATCGCAGTGTACCAGACAGATGGTAAATCACATGGAGGATTTAGATCTAGGGGAGTGTGAATGTACGGTTATACCGCGAATGAAGATACCATTCTAACTTGGCTTGAGTCATCTTCACTTTAATCTATGCCCTCCAGTTTTGTGCTCACAGCTGAGCTTAATAGCCTGCTTATATTTGTTATCCGTACTTCTCACCATTTGAAAGACCTGGACCATGTTCCCCTCTTGCTGCTTTCTCCAGTTAAAAACAGTTCACCTCAGCTACACTCTCCCCATTGCTTAGAGCAATAAGCCGTCATTTTTAAGGTATCGTGCCCAGCACTGCACACAATATTCCAATTAGCCTTTAACCTATTGGGAACGAGGATGAAGGTACATTGGAGTTCTGTACAGTGGAAGTGAATAGGAAGTGGTTTGGTGAATAGGGTTCTATACAAGAGATATGGGAACGATAGGTAAATGTGAGTAAAACTATTTGCTCGCTTGGATGGTAAATGCTAACATGAACTGGTTGGGCTGAATGGCCTGTTTTCCTGTTGTAACTTCTATGTATTTCAAGGGAGTGAATGGGAAGCGGCTTGGTCCAGTTAAATTCTATAAATGGGAATGGGTTGGAGAAATTGGAACTATCTTTAATGGGAGTCAATGGGAAGGGGTTTGGTTCTTTGGCATTCTGTGCTTAGATGAGTTACATTTTATCTGGAGGGAGTTTCTATGATCAGCCTTATTTTTGTATTTTAAATGTCTGAGTACTTGTTTGACTGGTTGAGGCTGACTGAGATTAGCATGGTTTATTCTAAAGCACTCAATCTGCGGCGGATATCTCGTCTAATTCCTCACCACGGTCGGGCTCGGTAATTCCTCAAACTCTTTCCTCCCTTTGTTTTTCTCTCTCCACACCAAATAAATAAAATCCGAGTAACATTGCAAAATTGTTGTTAAGGTGGGATCTAATGGAGGTTTTCAAAATTATGAAAGGTTTCTAGAGGTTAAATGGTGAAAGATTGTTCCTGGTGGTTGGTGAAAGAGGAACAAGGAGGCACAGACTTGGGATTATCACTAGAAGGGCAAAGGGGACGTTGGAAGAAATGCTTTATTTGAATATGGGGCCAGTGAGGACAAGACTAGTGGCATTTAAAAAGGATTTGGATCCGTATTAACAAAGGAAGGATGGAAGGAAATGGGATAAAAGTCGATCGCTCCAGTTGTAGAACTAGCAGTGGCGCAGGCACGGTGGGCCGAATGGTGATTGAGTCCTGTGTGTTTTGTTGAAACTCACAGCTAATCTTTGTGAACACATTGAGTTCGAGCCATTGGAGAATGTCTTCATTTTTCAGCAGTCCGTCCTCTTGAAATGCCGAACTGAAACGGACGCTATTCGGTGCTTACACCTGTATATCCTGCTCCTAACCCTTCCTTCTGTCTCACAGGGCACCCTTTGTGCAGGAAAACCTGCTGATGTTCACAAAACTCTTCCAAGGCTTTTTGAATCGAGCTTTGCGCACTGATCTCGTCAGCCCCAAGAATGCACTGATGGTATACCGAGTGGCCAAGGTGTATAGTCAGCCCAACCTCGCTGACATGATCAAGGAAGGTAAGGGTGATTGTGGTACGATAGCAGTGTGAAGCCCTTGCAATCCCCAACTTGTTTACCACCCCGACAGCCCCTTCAGATCGGCCTGCATCCCTACCCCTTCACCTGGGTGGATCTGCTGCCCTAGATCCATAACTAGAGTGGCCTGGGGCGAGGCTCCTTAGAGCCTCAATGGATAAATGCCCAGCCCAGTGTGGGACCGGTACCAACCAGGAGGGTCTCTGATATGGTCCTGAGTTAGCGCAGCTCCTGATCACTGACCCTTTCTGGACATTGTGTGTGGCCATCCAGTGAGGCTACAACTGATTCTTGCTCTAATTGCCTCTCCTCATCCCCACCCCAACCTAAAAGCCAAATATCCTGCCAGCACTCAAAACTTCCACATGAAGAGCGCTGCTAGGCTGAGGTACAGCCAGTGCCTGTGGAATCTGTACCCCCAGGACTGGCCAGTGTCTTCAGGAGAGGAGGAAATGTGGGATTGATCAAGTGGAAAACTGGCTCAGGTTCATAGACAGTCCACTTAATATGGGGAGATTGTACGTCCGTCCATCTGTGGCACTGTGACGTTGAACCCCGCCCGTGGAAAAAACAAAGAACTTGCATTTCTATAGCGCCTTTCGCAACCCCAGTGCTTCACAGCCAGTGAAGTACTTTTGAAGTGTAGTCACTGTTGTAATGTAGGAAACGCGGCAGCCAATTTATGCTCAACAAGGTCCCAGAAACAGCATTTAAATAAATGACCAGATCATCTGTCTGTGATGTTGGTTGATGGAATAAATATTGGCCTGGACACCAGGGCGAACTCCCCTGCTCCTCTTCAAAATAGTGCCGTGACATCTCTTAACGTCCACCTCAGAGTTCAAACGGGGCCTCGGTTTAGCGATAGTGAAACACTCCCTCAATTACTGCACTGGAGTGTCAGCCTTAGATTGTGCTCAAGCCTCTGGAGTGGGACTTGGAGCGAGAGTGCTACCACCGAGCCACGGCTGACTCATTCCCACCAGGGATTTCCAGTTAACAGGGCTGACTATCTGCTTCTGTGTAAACCCCTAATTGTGCCTTGTTTTAAAATAGCTGAGCGCCAGTTTATGGAACCCGATCCCATGCACCATCCGAGACAGCATCGTGTGTACGCGTCTCCGGGCTTCGGCAGCAGTTTCTTGTCATCGTGGCATTCCCCAATGGCAGATACAACCTTCAGAGTCAAGAGTCACGTGTACAACCTGGAGGGGCAGGATTGTGTGTACAAGCAGATGTTTGGGCCAGACGTCAGGAACCTGGTGAGTACACGGGGCTGAAAGTTCACCCTTTGTCGATGTGCACTTGTGTTTGGGGTGAAATGTTATGACAGTACAGCTCGGGAGAAGGGGCTGTGGGCATAATAGAGCCGAGGGTGAAATGGGAACAGCCATGTCATTTTCTGTTCCATCTCCTTGAAGGCACTGGGGCAGGGGTCCCGCGGGCACTGGCTCTCGCTGGGGCACGGGCCCCGCGGGTGGTAACTTGCTGGTGTCCAGGCTCTCACTGGGGTGCTGGAACTTTAAGAAATGGGCACTGTTATGGTGATTTCCACCCCCATTCTCCATACCCTTCATTTACTTTATCTTGTCTGCAGTATTGACTGCTTTCTACCTTTAGCAGAGAGCGTCTGCTGTTCAGCTTCTGTTCCAAAATCAGCAGGGTTTGGTGGGGGTGATGAGCATTTCTGTAAAGCACTTTCTTTTAAAGGTTTTTTTAAAATTTCCTGTCAGTTTTTTTTCGGTTTAAATGTTCCCTTTGCTCTGCTGATGGTCACCGCAGCCTTGTGCTGACCCATCCAGGCTGAGTACTGTATTGTATGATACTCCATGGTGGCAAATGGACAGGCTGTGCGGGGCTACATCACCAGTGTTTCTATGGACGACCTCTTATTGTCTGCTAGGATTTACTGCTGTGGGAGCCACTGTTGCTTTCTGCTGCCCCCAGCCCGTGACCTTTTGCAGCAATGTCTTTATTATTAATGATATGGAAATTGCACTTCAGATGGGCCCCAACTTATCTTCCTTCATT
This sequence comes from Somniosus microcephalus, assembly GCF_052327205.1. NCBI lineage: Eukaryota > Metazoa > Chordata > Chondrichthyes > Squaliformes > Somniosidae > Somniosus > Somniosus microcephalus. The sequence continues at coordinate 78,140,434 of NC_141005.1, forward strand.
GAGATTTTTAAATGTTATTTAAACATTTCAGCTCCCCATGCTTTCCCAGAGCTGGAGCTTGGTTATGTGGAGCCTGTTCTCCAGTCTCTCGTGGTCTAACCAGCCACCAACAGGCAGGCAAGCATCAGGATGATTTTGGCTCCAGGGTTTCTTCTCCGTGAGGGACTGCCTTAATCTCCATACTGCACCTTTCTCCAGCGCCAACAGGAAACCAGGAACTGGGTTCAAGCACATTCTGGCCCAGCACGTTGGTTCACTAACACTGCAGTCCTGGGCTGGGCCCAGCACGTTGGGTCACTAACACTGCAGTCCTGGGCTGGGCTCAGTGAGTTAGTTCACTGACACTGCAGTCCTGGGCTGGCAGTGAGTTAGTTCACTGACACTGCAGTCCTGGGCTGGCAGTGAGTTAGTTCACTGACACTGCAGTCCTGGGCTGGCAGTGAGTTAGTTCACTAACACTGCAGTCTTGGGCTGGGCTCAGTGAGTTAGTTCACTAACACTGCAGTCCTGGGCTGGGCTCAGTGAGTTAGTTCACTAACACTGCAGTCTTGGGCTGGGCTCAGTGAGTTAGTTCACTAACACTGCAGTCCTGGGCTGGCCCAGTGAGTTAGTTCACTAACACTGCAGTCCTGGGCTGGGCTCAGTGAGTTAGTTCACTAACACTGCAGTCCTGGGCTGGCTCAGTGAGTTAGTTCACTGGCACTGCAGTCCTGGGCTGGCTCAGTGAGTTAGTTCACTGACACTGCAGTCCTGGGCTGGCTCAGTGAGTTAGTTCACTAACACTGCAGTCCTGGGCTGGCCCAGTGAGTTAGTTCACTAACACTGCAGTCCTGGGCTGGCTCAGTGAGTTAGTTCACTAACACTGCAGTCCTGGGCTGGGCTGCTCTTCAGAACCATTGCTTTCTGGTTGGTCCAACAACCACCTGTATATAGCTCTTTTAACATAGTAAAACATCCCAAGGTGCTTCACAGGAGCGTTATCAAACAAAATTTGACACGGAGCCACATGAGCTATTAGGACAGTGACCAAAACCATGGTCAGAGGGGTAGGTTTTAAGGAGCATCTTAAAGGAGGAGAGAGAGGTGCAAAAGGCCAGAATTGGAGGAGCACAGATCTTGAAGGGTTGTAGGGCTGGAGGCAGTTAGAGATGGGGAGGGATGGGACCATGGAGGGATTTTCCTACATTACAACAGTGACTAGATTTCATAAAGTACTTCATTGGCTGTAAAGTGCTTTGGGACGCCTGGTGGTCATTACAGGTACTGGAATAAATGCAAGTCTTTCTTGAAAACAAGGATGAGAATTTTAAAATCAAGGCATTGCAGGGCTGGGAGCCCATGTAGGTTAGCGAGCACAGGGGTGATGGGTGAACGGGACTTGTGTGAGTTAGGATTCGGGCAGCCGAGTTTTGGATGAGCTCAAGTTTCTGGCCTAGTTAAATGGTGCGGTGTGAGTGGAGAAGTAATGTCTAAACCACTGGCTCCTTCTGCAGGTACTGAAACTGGCCCAGTTAATAGCACAGGCCAAGCAGACTGCTAAATCCATCTCTGATCACACAGCCGAGCAGTCCACAGGCCACTCACTAATGTCCTTATTGGGCCTGTCTACCTACGATTTCAACACCTCTGCTTATGGAGGCAATGACTTGGACGACTTGGGACCTGATGAGATACGGAAAACCGATGAGTATTTGGAAAGATCACTGGAATACTTGTGTCAGGTGTTCAAGGTAAGCTGGAGTGTTCTGTGTATAAATTTATTTGAGCTAGGCTGTGCTCAGAACACTGACCGGCTGTCGGTGGGTTTGGTTCCTCTCCTGCGTGCTCTGCTGATGTCATTGCGTTGCTAAGGGAGACCTCGGAGTGTTATGTTCCCCAGGTGGAGAGGGAATCATTGCTGGGCTGTTGTGACTCGGCAACATTGCTAACGGCCTGGGGAGACACTGGAGAGGAAATAAAGGGATTCAGACTAACTCTGTTTTAATATATCGGGGTCAATTTTTTTTTTAACAGGCTCCAGGCTTGCACCACTCATCGTCAGGGGATGGAGTGGCAAGGGGGGAGGGCTGGTGAAGGCAGCCTAGGAGGAGACACCTCCCCCTCGGTCACCCGATTGAAGATTCTAGCAGTGTGCTGCTCACAAATACACTGATCTGGGTGAACTGTTGTGTTTCGGGCTACTTCCCCATACCCTTTACTTGTGCTCCAACGCAAAGCCTCTCCCCTTCTGGGATAGTGGACTCGAGGTGAACAGTAAATCCTTTTTACTGTTTAGGCATTGGAAACCATATAGGATCTCTGTACCCTCGTGGTCTGTCTCTAAACACAACACTGACAAACCACATGAATCCGGTGTCATCTTGAATTGAATTTAATACATTATCAAGAAGCAAATCAGATTACAATACTTCCCTTAACTTACAGTATGTCTTAAAACAATAAAAGCTCTTGAAGTCTTATCTGGTCTCTTCAGTAAGTTTGGACATAAGCAAGTGATGAAAAGCTTTTGTGGAATTGATCTTGTGGATCGGCCTCCCAGCTCAGTGCATAGCAAAGTGGAGAGAACCTTGATGACCAGCCTGATTTCTCCTCTTCCTTTTTGAAGTCAGGCTGGTACAAAAGACAATTTTTTTAATATAAAAAGGCACTTTCACAGTTGATCAAAAGTGTAAATTAAAGTAACTTTCCAAACCCTGTAGGAAATAGATTAGGGGTGTCAAACTCAGTTTAAAGATCCAACACCCTGGTGGGTGTGGGCCACATTCAGCAGAGGTTATTTGGACACAGTGGGGTAGAAATTGGTCTACATTTCGCCTGATTTTTGGATGTAAAACGCACAAAATGTGAATCAATTTCTGGGCGTGAGGTCCTGCACCTAACCCACACTGGCGGCTACCAGATTGGTGCTCACTGTTAGCATTGGATCAATTTGACTGTGTAAAGAATGGTCCTGCTCATGTTTCAGGACCCTGCTATAAAATGTGTGAAAAACTAGGTGGAAAATTCCCCGCACAAGCTCAAACTAGTTTTTCCAGTTCTATAGCGGCCTAAACAGTGGCCCTTAAAGAAATGATAGGGGGATAACAACAGAAAATGCTGGAAAAACTCAGCAGGCCAGGCAACATCCGTGGAGAGAAATTAGAGTCGACGTTTCTGGTCGAAACCCTTTTTCAAAACTGGAAATGAAATGAAATAGATCGAAAGGCGGGGCTGGGAGAGAACAAAAGAAGTAAAGAGACGTTAAGAGGTATTCAAAACTAGACGAGATGGTAATAGGACAGTGGAGACAAAAGACGGCTCGGGTTAGGTGTGAAGTGTACTGGCAGAATGGGAGACAGCTGCCATGTGGGAGAGAGGAAAAAAAGGAAAGGGGGGGGGGGGGGAGGGAGGGAAAAACCAAAACAAAGGGGTGGGGAAAAAAATAATTAAAAATGTAATGGGGCCGAGGTTATGATCTGAAATTGTTGAACTTGATATTGAGTCCGGAAGGCTGCAAAGTGCCGAATCCAGAACACTTCGCACCTAATCTGAGCTGTCTTTTGTCTCCACTTGTCCTATCACCATCTCGTCTGGTTTTGAATACCTCTTAATGTCTCTTTACTTCTTTTGTTGTCTCCCAGCCCTGCCTTCGATCTATTTCATTTCCTTTCCAGTTTTGAAAAAGGGTTTGACCCGAAACGTCGACTCTAATTTCTCTCCACGGATGTTGCCTGGCCTGCTGAGTTTTTCCAGCATTTTCTGTTATTTCGGATTTCCAGCATCTGCAGCATTTTGCTATGATAAGGGGATGTTTGGTTTACTACTTTCTACTGTGGACCCTTCTGCATCTCACGCCTCCATGTATTGGAGCCTGCAATGGAAAATCAGGGCGTGCAGCTCCCCATGCAGGAAGAATCCTCGTCTCCATCCCCTTGTTGCACATTTGCCTATGAGTGGAAATAATCTTTCACTATAAGGTAACGGTAAGGTTCTGAGGTTTCACTCACCCCTTTTCTGGCTGCTCCTCTCTGCACTGCTCCCACGCACCCTGCTGCTGCTACTCCCAGCTCTGCAGGAAGTTCTGGGGACCACGACCACTCCATTCTCCAGTCCTCTCTTTTGCCACCCCGCCCCAGTCCCTCTGAGCCCTGATGCCCACTCCCAATTCTCCCTTTCCCTGGCCTCCCCCCCTCCCCCCCCCCAAAAAAAATTCCCTGGTCTCCTTCCCGCCCCGATCCAATCTCCTGCTCCATAGTCTATTCACCCTTCCAGCTCAGCCCTGCACCTCACCTTGCTTTTCCAGTCATCCAGGGCCAGTTCTCTGTGCCATCTTAGGGGGGTGTGGGAGGTCTGCTGCAGCAAGAAATTCTAAAAGGCGCAGTCTTCCCTGGGCTGTTGGAAGCAGCGCCCGGAGACTTGACACCATGCCACGGCCTGTATGTTCGACGCTCCTGTAATCGACTATTGACAGCTGATGATTAAGCTTTTAAACAGTAATGTTGCCTGGATTATCTGGCTGTTCTCGCTCCCTTATCCAATTAATTAGCAGTTCAGTCTCTGCTATCTGCCATCAACAGGGCAACAAACTTTCCAGTTCACATAGCTAGCCCACAGATCCCCGCAAACCCAACTAGAGTTCTTAGAAAAGAAACCCCAAGTTATCCAATTTGAATAGTGACAGAGCAGGGAAGCTAGTTAACTCCAGTTCATTTCCCCGGTACACAAACGCACACAGTCCTCCCAAAAGCGGTCACCGAAAACACTTCAAGTTTGGTATGTTGCTGGGAATCTCCAGATTCCCAACAAAAAAACAAGACAGGAGAGCCACACCACTGAACTCCCAATAACTGAGCGACTTGGTAAAACCTCAGGTGATGAAACTGATACCTGTCCCTCCACAGCTCAGCACCCTACACCTGTCGCCCCTGGCAACGAACGTGGGAGCAGCCAGTGATGAGACTGGGAGGAACCAACTGCCTGACTGCATTCAGGGAGAGAACGGGCCGACCCTGACCCAACTGGGCAGGTACCAGGTATGTGCCGTCTCTGTCCCTCACTGATTTCAGCAGTCAGCTCGGAATTTGGGACTTCAGCATTTCTGTGGGGAGGGGGTTTCTATCTCTCTGGGTCCAGTTTGCTGACAGTCAGGCATGGCACGAGTCCTTCATGTTGTTCGGTGTGCAGCATATAGTTAGTGGCTTCTGAGCACTAAACCAGTGCAGGGTCTCAAGGGTGAGGTTTAATTTAAGGGCTCTGTTCCTCCTACTTTGCTGATTTCCGTGTTGTCTTTGGGAGGATGGGAATGGCACTCCAGACTTCCTATAATCAGTCATTTATAGAGTGCAACAGGACTCCAAGTCACCCAGCTCCTCCTGGGTAACTGGCACTGGGAGTAGAGAGAAGACTGTAAAAGGCCTTAAGATGTGACCAGTTGGAGCGCTCTCAACAGCTCAGCAAATTTGTCCAATGAATAATTGAGCTGCTCAAACCAGGAAAGTCCCTGGCTTGATCCTGGCCTGTGATGAGCTGTCTGATCGTGGCTAGGGCAGCAGAGTGTGTGTGACAGTTGATCTCTGTGCTCGTGAGGGTAAAAATCAGCCAGGACGCCTGCTGGAAAATCCGGGCGTGCCCGTTGGGTGAGGACAGGATTCGGCTCAGTTTTGAATTGCTTGCTGGAGTTCACTGGGTTCACGTGATTAATCACCACATGGGTGGTGACCAGCATCTGTGAAACAGCATCCCAACACCAACGGGAGGGGGAAAACCGCAAGAAATACAGGTGGGTTCTAATCGAGGAAGCTGGGCTACGGGTTCCACGGGCGCTGACTCTGAGGTACAGGTTCCACGGACACTGACTCTCACTGATACGGGTTCCACGGACACTGACTCTCACTGATACGGGTTCCACGGACACTGACTCTCACTGATGGGGGTTCCACGGACACTGACTCTCACTGATACGGGTTCCACAGACACTGACTCTCACTGATACGGGTTCCACGGACACTGACTCTCACTGATACGGGTTCCACGGACACTGACTCTCACTGATACGGGTTCCACAGACACTGACTCTCTGATACGGGTTCCACGGACACTGACTCTCACTGATACGGGTTCCACGGACACTGACTCTCACTGATACGGGTTCCACAGACACTGACTCTCTGATACGGGTTCCACGGACACTGACTCTCACTGATACGGGTTCCACGGACACTGACTCTCACTGATACGGGTTCCACGGACACTGACTCTCACTGATGGGGGTTCCACGGACACTGACTCTCACTGATGGGGTTCCACGGACACTGACTCTCACTGATGGGGTTCCATGGACACTGACTCTCACTGATACGGGTTCCACGGACACTGACTCTCACTGATACGGGTTCCACGGACACTGACTCTCTGATGGGGGTTCCACGGACACTGACTCTCACTGCTACGGGTTCCACGGACACTGACTCTCACTGATACGGGTTCCATGGACGCTGACTCTAACTGATGGGGGTTCCACGGACACTGACTCTAACTGATGGGGGTTCCACGGACACTGACTCTCTCTGATGGGGGTTCCACGGACACTGACTCTCACTGATGGGGGTTCCATGGACACTGACTCTCACTGATGGGGGTTCCACGGGCACTGACTCTCACTGATTGGGGGTTCCACGGACACTGACTCTCTCTGATACAGGTTCCACGGACACTGACTCTCTGATACGGGTTCCACGGACACTGACTCTCACTGATACGGGTTCCACGGACACTGACTCTCACTGATGGGGGTTCCACGGACACTGACTCTCTCTGATACAGGTTCCACGGACACTGACTCTCTGATACAGGTTCCACGGACACTGACTCTCTGATACGGGTTCCACGGACACTGACTCTCACTGATACGGGTTCCACGGACACTGACTCTCACTGATACGGGTTCCACGGACACTGACTCTCTGATACAGGTTCCACGGACACTGACTCTCTGATACGGGTTCCACGGACACTGACTCTCAATGATGGGGGTTCCACGGACACTGACTCTCACTGATGGGGGTTCCACGGACACTGACTCTCTCTGATACGGGTTCCACGGACACTGACTCTCACTGATGGGGGTTCCACGGACACTGACTCTCACTGATGGGGGTTCCACGGACACTGACTCTCACTGATGGGGGTTCCACGGACACTGACTCTCACTGATGGGGGTTCCACGGACACTGACCCTCACTGATGGGGGTTCCACAGACACTGACTCTCTGATGGGGGTTCCACGGACACTGACTCTCACTGATGGGGGTTCCACGGACACTGACTCTCACTGATACGGGTTCCACGGACACTGACTCTCACTGATACGGGTTCCACAGACACTGACTCTCACTGATGGGGTTCCACGGACACTGACTCTCACTGATGGGGGTTCCACGGACACTGACTCTCACTGATACAGGTTCCACGGACACTGACTCTCACTGATGGGGGTTCCACGGACACTGACTCTCACTGATGGGGGTTCCACGGACACTGACTCTCACTGATGGGGGTTCCACGGACACTGACTCTCTGATACGGGTTCCACGGGCACTGACTTGCACTGGGATACAGATTCCACAGACACTGACTCTCGCCGTTATACGGGTTCCACAGGCACTGACTCTCTGGGATGAGGGTTGCACGTGCACTAACTGAAGTATGGGTTCCATTGACACTGACTCTCGCTGGACTATGGGTTCCATGTGTGCAGACTTGCTGGAGTACAGTTCGATGGTGCTTGTTGCTCTCCAGCTCCTAACTGGAGGGAGAGAGATGGGAGCCTGAATAATCTGCTTTGTCTACCATTCTATGTGGATCTAGTGGGATAGTCGACCTTGTGTCCCATTGTAAGTGAATGTACTGGGATAGTCTGCCCTGTGTCCCATTGTACGTGAATGTACTGGGATAGTCTGCCCTGTGTCCCATTGTAAGTGAATGTACTGGGATAGTCTGCCCTGTGTCCCATTGTACGTGAATGTACTGGGATAGTCTGCCCTGTGTCCCATTGTACATGAATGTACTGGGATAGTCTGCCCTGTGTCCCATCGTACGTGGATGTACTGGGATAGTCTGCCCTGTGTCCCATTGTACGTGAATGTACTGGGATAGTCTGCCCTGTGTCCCATCGTACGTGAATGTACTGGGATAGTCTGCCCTGTGTCCCATTGTAAGTGAATGTACTGGGATAGTCTGCCTTGTGTCCCATTGTAAGTGAATGTACTGGGATAGTCTGCCTTGTGTCCCATCGTACGTGAATGTGCTGGGATAGTCTGCCTTGTGTCCCATTGTACGTGGATGTACTGGGATAGTCTGCCCTGTGTCCCATTGTACGTGAATGTACTGGGATAGTCTGCCTTGTGTCCCATTGTACGTGAATGTACTGGGATAGTCAGCCCTGTGTCTCATTGTATGTGAATGTATTGAGCTGTGATTATTTGCAGGTTATAAATGGACTCCGAAGGTTTGACATCGAGTATCATGGGGACCCTGAACTGCAGCCAATTCGCAGCTTCGAGAGCAGCCTGTTAGTGCGCCTGCTGTTCCAGATATCATCTGCCCTCAACCTGCGGGTGAGTCACTGATTCTAAGCAGTCACTGCCACCATCCGTTAGCACCAGTCCTTTACCCTTCTGTCCAAAGCTGACTGCGCCTAAGCAGAATCTTTCCTGTTCCGCATGTCCTTGGATCTATTGGGATGTTTTTTTCAGTTGATGCTGTATGTTCTGACAGAAACTTTCTTGGCACCGAATAGGAAATGCTAGAAATACACAACAGGTCCATCACCACCTTAAAGGAGGAAAGACGGGTTAATATTTGGGATAGGTGTCCTTCATGGGGGCCCAACTTGAAACATTAAAACTGTCTTTTCTCCTTTTAAATGCTGATGGACTTATTGTGAATTTCCACCAGTCACTGTTTTCCTTTGATCTTTAATTCTTTAGCGATGTGTCTCCTGTCTCACTTCACTCGTACCCCGCTGTTGGAGCTGATCCTTTCCTTCTGCATCAGCAGTGGTTCAGTGGGCAGCACTCTCGCCTGAGTCCGAAGGTTGTGGGTTCAAGTCCCACTCCAGAGACTTGAGCACAAAATCCAGGCTGACACTCCAGTGCAGTGCTGAGGGAGTGCGGCACTGTCAGAGGTGCCGTCTTTTGAATGAGACGTTTAACCGAGGCCCTGTCTGCCCCCTCCGGTGGATGTAAAAATGGCATTATTTTGAAGAACAGGGGAGTGTCCTGGCCAATATTTGTCTGGTCATTATCACATTGCTGTTTGTGGGATCTTGCTGTGGGCAGGTTGGCTGCTGTGTTTCCTACATTACAACATTGCTTTACAAATACTTCATTGGCTGTAAAGCATTTTGGGAGGTGGTGAAAGGTGCACGATAAATGCCAGTCTTTGTTTTTGTGCCCTGCAGTTTGCTGCTGAAATGGAGACCATGTGTCAGCGGGAGGGTATGATGGGAAAATTGGCTCGCTATTCCCTGACCTGCCCGGAGCTGAGTCGGAAGATCAAGTCCAGTCCTGTGATGTGCCGTAGTTTCCATCCTCACCAGCCCCACCATCCGCGGCTCAGCCTACGTTTCCTGGCCAGTTACCGCACGCTCTTCTCTCTCTTCCTCTGTATGGTTATTGGTGCCACACTGAACCTGAATCCCTTGACTTCTTTCCTCCTGATCCTGGCCTTGTGGTTTCTCTACGGGATGACACGGGCTCTCTGTATGGACCGAACAAAGCCTCACCAGGCTTGAAAAGAAAAGAAAAATCCAGCTCTTTCTATTTTTCTATTTTCCTCAGAAAATGATTTTTTTTAAGTTATAAAAAAGGTTAATTTTGGATCGATGGCAATGGCTGAGTTTTTTAAATGATTTTTGAGGCTATTGACTGTTACTGTTGGAGCTGTAAATGTGGAGAGAAGGATTTATTTTTACAGATGGCACTGTTCCTTTCTATTGACAGTAGAAGTGTTACGACATCCTGATTTTACTATTCAATGTGATATAATAGTGGTGAAGTTTTGTCAGAAGGAAACTTCAGTTGAGAACATGTTCTGGGTTTGGTGCGTTTGATTAAGGAGCCTGCACTGGGATTTTATTCACGGCCCCAGGAGTGTGCTTCTCGCCGCAAGTCTGCTTCATGGCCCAGCTCCACTGAGGAACGGATTGCAGTTTGTTCTGTGCTGCTTTTGGAAACTTACTCTCTAACAAAATGGATTGTCTTGCACCCATCGGCATCAGCAGGGAGCTGAGCTGATGTGTTGCGGATTGAGCACAGCCCAATGAGGGACCAGGTCCCATGAAGGGGTCGCCCAAACCGCGTACATATGGCCCCAGACCAAGTGGTGGTGATCACTTCAAACTAGGGGGACATTGGCATTACAAGGGCTGCAGTTTTATCACATTTAATTTGCTCCTCAGTATGAATTCTGGTATTTTGTAAAAATGACAGCTCATGGGCCTCGTCTCTCTCAGCGCAGACGAGGCTCGTTGGCTCAAAGATTTGGGGTGGGGAGGGTGGAGTTGGGAGGAAATGAAATCTGAGAATGAGGAATGCTGAAACAGTGCTCTATACACTAGTGACATCTTGTGGGACATTGTCAATCCAGAGTGCTCTCACTAATCAAATACCCGAGTGACATCTCGTGGGATGCTTCCCAGCTTAAAAATACTAATTCCAGAAATGTCCGAGAGGTGTACTGATTCACTCTCCGAAAAGCCAGAGGGAGAAATGAAATGTTTCAGTAAAGGGAATGTACTGATTGGCACACCCATCCCCTCCCCAGACCGCTCCATGTCCTCACTGCCTTTGAGTCCCCTTGTTCTGCGTTTAATGCTTTTCTGCATCTTTAGCATCGCGATTGTCGAAATTCAGCCGAACTGGTTTGGGGCTGAGCTGTTGGAAACTGCTGGTAATTCTCTGTGTAAAATGGTGCAGTCTCAGTCACATTAATGGAAAATCCATGCTGTATTTTTAAAATGAACCTGATAAAGCTTTAATTTAGTGTTTGCTGTAGTTCATATATGTACCTGTGATCTCAGTCATCGGTTCTCATTACCAGCCAATATTTGGAGTGAGCCCCAAGTTCTGAGTCCATTTCATATTAACACAAGAATTTAATATTGTAAATCATTTAGGCATTGCAACACATTGTCAAAGTGCTTCACATATGAGGTTACTGTGAAGTGCGATTTGCCCACTGCAATGAGCTGAATGGTCAGCTGAGGTGTTCTCTGGTGCTGGTCAGTGAGAGGTGAATTTTGGTCAAGCCACTGCAAGAGCTGCTTTACTGTTGACAAGGCCACGGCCTGCTTAACATCCCAGCTGACGTATGGAGTCTCTGACAAGCTAGTGCTCCCTCAGTGGAGTGTAAAGGATGTGCACAAACCATGGATCCACAGGAGCCACTCGCTCAATAAACATAAGAAATAGGAGTAGGCCATTTGGCCCTTTGAGCCTGCTCCGCCATTCAATAATATCAGGGCTGATCTTTTACCTCAACTCCACCTCCTCGCACTATCCCCGTATCCCTTGATTCACAAAAATGTATCGATCCCTGTCTTGAATATACTCAACGACAGCCTCCACGGCTCTCTGGGGTAGAGAATTCCAAAGATTCACCACCCTTTGAGAGAAGATATTTCTCCTCATCTCAGTCCTAAACGGCTGACCCCTTATTCTGAGTGTGACCCCGTGTTTTAGATTCCCCAGCCAAGGCAAACATTTTCCCAGCATTAACCCTGTCAAGCCCCTTAAAAATGTTATGTTTCAATTAGATCACCTCTCATTCTTGGAAACTCTAAGGAATATAGGCCTGGCCTCCTCAATCTCTCTTCATAGGGCAATCCCCTCATTCCAGGAACCAGTCTAGTATGTCTTTCCAGAGAGAAGGAGACCAGAACTGTACACAGTACTCCAGGTGTGGCCTCAACAATTCCCTGTATAATTGTAGTAAGACCTCTTTACTCTTGTACTCTAATCTCATTGTAACAAAAGCTAATATTATTTGCTTTCTTAGACCAACTGTGCACTGCTAAACAGCCACAGGGTTCTACCAGTACAATAGTACCCACTAACTACATGTACATGACATCCCATAATACTCAATGCAACTAATACGATATCCACTCTCATACTCACTGAAACGACAAACACAGTGCAGACTGATACCAACTAACAGTACTTCCCTGTACACACTAATACTGAGTGTAACGACAAGTTTGATGCATAGCCCACAGTGTGATCTGGACATAAAAGTAAGACTGTCTTTTAGGCAAAGCGGAGCCAAAGTTCAATCCTTTAAGTGCGGGGACATTCAAGGGAGCTACTCGGCCCTGGAGGAATCAAGTCGTCAAATTAAAAAGTCACATTTGGCCTGCTATGTTTCGTTTGGTACAAGCATCAAGCCTGTGCCTGCAATGGCACTTGATGGGGGTAGGGGAGCACTGTGGCTGTTGGGCACTTAATAAATCAGACAGGCAGAGCTTCTATCTCCCAACCCCATCAACCAACACCAAAAGGGAACAACACACCTGGAGCTGACTCCAGCAGACTAATAAAAATGCAGCAAAACTACAAAGAATAATTATAATCAACACTGATGATACATGAACTCAGCCAATGTGTTCTGGTAATCACCCACCGACATAATAGGAGACGTGTTCCTGTAATCACCCCCGACATAATGGGAGACGTGTTCCTGTAATCACCCACCGACATGATGGGAGACGTGTTCCTGTAATCACCCTGACATAATGGGGGACGTGTTCCTGTAATCACCCCGACATAATGGGGGCCGTGTTCCTGTAATCACCCCGACATAATGGGAGACGTGTTCCTGTAATCACCCCGACATAATGGGAGACGTGTTCCTGTAATCACCCCGACATAATGGGAGACGTGTTCCTGTAATCACCCCCCCGATATAATGGGAGACGTGTTCCTGTAATCACCCCGACATAATGGGGGACGTGTTCCTGTAATCACCCCGACATAATGGGAGACGTGTTCCTGTAATCAACCCCCCGATATAATGGGAGACGTGTTCCTGTAATCACCCCGACATAATGGGAGACGTGTTCCTGTAATCACCCCCCGACATAATGGGAGACGTGTTCCTGTAATCACCCCGCCATAATGGGAGACGTGTTCCTGTAATCAACCCCCCGACATAATGGGAGACGTGTTCCTGTAATCACCCCCCGACATAATGGGAGACGTGTTCCTGTAATCACCCCCCGACATAATGGGAGACGTGTTCCTGTAATCACCCCGCCATAATGGGAGACGTGTTTCTGTAATCACCCCCCGACATAATGGGAGACGTGTTCCTGTAATCACCCCCCGACATAATGGGGGACGTGTTCCTGTAATCACCCCGACATAATGGGAGACGTGTTCCTGTAATCACCCCCCGACATAATGGGGGATGTGTTCCTGTAATCACCCCGACAGAATGGGAGACGTGTTCCTGTAATCACCCCGACAGAATGGGAGACGTGTTCCTGTAATCACCCCGACATAATGGGGGACGTGTTCCTGTAATCACCCCGACAGAATGGGAGACGTGTTCCTGTAATCGCCCCGACATAATGGGAGAGGTGTTCCTGTAATCACCCCGACATAATGGGGGGATGTGTTCCTGTAATCACCCCGACATAATGGGAGACGTGTTCCTGTAATCACCCCGACATAATGGGAGACGTGTTCCTGTAATCACCCCCCGACATAATGGGAGACGTGTTCCTGTAATCACCCCGACATAATGGGAGACGTGTTCCTGTAATCACCCCGACATAATGGGAGAGGTGTTCCTGTAATCACCCCCCGACATAATGGGGGACGTGTTCCTATAATCACCCTGACATAATGGGAGACGTGTTCCTGTAATCACCCCGACATAATGGGAGACGTGTTCCTGTAATCACCCCCCGACATAATGGGGGACGTGTTCCTATAATCACCCTGACATAATGGGAGACGTGTTCCTGTAATCACCCCGACATAATGGGAGACGTGTTCCTGTAATCACCCCCCGACATAATGGGGGACGTGTTCCTGTAATCACCCCGACATAATGGGAGACGTGTTCCTGTAATCACCCCCCGACATAATGGGGGGATGTGTTCCTATAATCACCCTGACATAATGGGAGACGTGTTCCTGTAATCACCCCGACATAATGGGAGACGTGTTCCTGTAATCACCCCGACATAATGGGAGACGTGTTCCTGTAATCACCCCGACATAATGGGGGACGTGTTCCTGTAATCACCCCGACATAATGGGAGACGTGTTCCTGTAATCACCCCGACATAATGGGGGGATGTGTTCCTGTAATCACCCCGACATAATGGGAGACGTGTTCCTGTAATCACCCCGACATAATGGGGGACGTGTTCCTGTAATCACCCCCCGACATAATGGGGGGATGTGTTCCTGTAATCACCCCCCGACATAATGGGAGACGTGTTCCTGTAATCACCCCCCGACATAATGGGGGGATGTGTTCCTGTAATCACCCCGACATAATGGGGGACGTGTTCCTGTAATCACCCCCCGACATAATGGGGGGATGTGTTCCTGTAATCACCCCGACATAATGGGAGACGTGTTCCTGTAATCACCCCGACATAATGGGAGACGTGTTCCTGTAATCACCCCGACATAATGGGGGACGTGTTCCTGTAATCACCCCGACATAATGGGAGACGTGTTCCTGTAATCACCCCGACATAATGGGGGGATGTGTTCCTGTAATCACCCCGACATAATGGGAGACGTGTTCCTGTAATCACCACCCGACATAATGGGAGACGTGTTCCTGTAATCACCCCGACATAATGGGAGACGTGTTCCTGTAATCACCCCGACATAATGGGGGGATGTGTTCCTGTAATCACCCCGACATAATGGGGGGATGTGTTCCTGTAATCACCCCGACATAATGGGAGACGTGTTCCTGTAATCACCCCGACATAATGGGAGACGTGTTCCTGTAATCACCCCGACATAATGGGGGGATGTGTTCCTGTAATCACCCCGACATAATGGGAGACGTGTTCCTGTAATCACCCCGACATAATGGGAGACGTGTTCCTGTAATCACCCCGACATAATGGGGGACGTGTTCCTGTAATCACCCCCCCGACATAATGGGAGAGGTGTTCCTGTAATCACCCCCCGACATAATGGGGGATGTGTTCCTGTAATCACCCCGACATAATGGGAGACGTGTTCCTGTAATCACCCTGACATAATGGGAGACGTGTTCCTGTAATCACCCCGACATAATGGGGGGATGTGTTCCTGTAATCACCCCGACATAATGGGAGACGTGTTCCTGTAATCACCCCGACATAATGGGAGACGTGTTCCTGTAATCACCCCGACATAATGGGGGGATGTGTTCCTGTAATCGCCCCGACATAATGGGAGACGTGTTCCTGTAATCACCCCGACATAATGGGAGACGTGTTCCTGTAATCATCCCGACATAATGGGAGAGGTGTTCCTGTAATCACCCCGACATAATGGGAGACGTGTTCCTGTAATCACCCCGACATAATGGGAGACGTGTTCCTGTAATCACCCCCCGACATAATGGGAGACGTGTTCCTGTAATCACCCCGACATAATGGGAGACGTGTTCCTGTAATCATCCCGACATAATGGGAGAGGTGTTCCTGTAATCACCCCGACATAATGGGAGAGGTGTTCCTGTAATCACCCCGACATAATGGGAGACGTGTTCCTGTAATCACCCCAACATAATGGGGGACGTGTTCCTGTAATCACCCCGACATAATGGGAGACGTGTTCCTGTAATCACCCCGACATAATGGGAGACGTGTTCCTGTAATCACCCCGACATAATGGGAGACGTGTTCCTGTAATCACCCCGACATAATGGGAGACGTGTTCCTGTAATCACACCGACATAATGGGAGACGTGTTCCTGTAATCACCCCGACATAATGGGAGACGTGTTCCTGTAATCACCCCGACATAATGGGAGACGTGTTCCTGTAATCACCCCCCGACATAATGGGGGACGTGTTCCTGTAATCACCCCGACATAATGGGAGACGTGTTCCTGTAATCACCCCGACATAATGGGAGACGTGTTCCTGTAATCACCCCGACATAATGGGGGACGTCTTCCTGTAATCACCCCGACATAATGGGGGGATGTGTTCCTGTAATCACCCCCCGACATAATGGGGGACGTGTTCCTGTAATCACCCCCCCGACATAATGGGAGACGTGTTCCTGTAATCACCCCCCCGACATAATGGGAGACGTGTTCCTGTAATCACCCCGACATAATGGGAGACGTGTTCCTGTAATCACCCCCCCGACATAATGGGAGACGTGTTCCTGTAATCACCCCCCGACATAATGGGGGACGTGTTCCTGTAATCACCCCCCGACATAATGGGGGACGTGTTCCTGTAATCACCCCCCGACATAATGGGGGACGTGTTCCTGTAATCACCCCCCCGACATAATGGGAGACGTGTTCCTGTAATCACCCCCCGACATAATGGGGGACGTGTTCCTGTAATCACCCCCCGACATAATGGGGGACGTGTTCCTGTAATCACCCCCCGACATAATGGGAGACGTGTTCCTGTAATCACCCCCCGACATAATGGGGGACGTGTTCCTGTAATCACCCCCCCGACATAATGGGAGACGTGTTCCTGTAATCACCCCCCCGACATAATGGGAGACGTGTTCCTGTAATCACCCCCCCGACATAATGGGAGACGTGTTCCTGTAATCACCCCCCGACATAATGGGAGACGTGTTCCTGTAATCACCCCGACATAATGGGGGACGTGTTCCTGCAATCACCCCCCGACATAATGGGAGACGTGTTCCTGTAATCACCCCAACATAATGGGAGACGTGTTCCTGTAATCACCCCGACATAATGGGAGACGTGTTCCTGTAATCACCCCGACATAATGGGAGACGTGTTCCTGTAATCACCCCCCGACATAATGGGAGACGTGTTCCTGTAATCACCCCGACATAATGGGAGACGTGTTCCTGTAATCACCCCCCGACATAATGGGAGACGTGTTCCTGTAATCACCCCGACATAATGGGAGACGTGTTCCTGTAATCACCCCGACATAATGGGAGACGTGTTCCTGTAATCACCCCCCGACATAATGGGGGACGTGTTCCTGTAATCACCCCGACATAATGGGGGACGTGTTCCTGTAATCACCCCGACATAATGGGGGACGTGTTCCTGTAATCACCCCCCGACATAATGGGAGACGTGTTCCTGTAATCACCCTGACATAATGGGAGACGTGTTCCTGTAATCACCCCGACATAATGGGGGACGTCTTCCTGTAATCACCCTGACATAATGGGAGACGTGTTCCTGTAATCACCCCGACATAATGGGAGACGTGTTCCTGTAATCACCCCGACATAATGGGGGACGTGTTCCTGTAATCACCCTGACATAATGGGGGACGTGTTCCTGTAATCACCCCCCGACATAATGGGAGACGTGTTCCTGTAATCACCCCGACATAATGGGAGACGTGTTCCTGTAATCACCCCCCGACATAATGGGGGACGTGTTCCTGTAATCACCCCCCGACATAATGGGAGACGTGTTCCTGTAATCACCCTGACATAATGGGAGACGTGTTCCTGTAATCACCCCACGACATAATGGGAGACGTGTTCCTGTAATCACCCCGACATAATGGGGGACGTCTTCCTGTAATCACCCCGACATAATGGGAGACGTGTTCCTGTAATCACCCCGACATAATGGGGGGATGTGTTCCTGTAATCACCCCGACATAATGGGAGACGTGTTCCTGTAATCACCCCCCGACATAATGGGAGACGTGTTCCTGTAATCACCCCGACATAATGGGAGACGTGTTCCTGTAATCACCCCCCGACATAATGGGGGATTTGTTCCTGTAATCACCCCGACATAATGGGGGATGTGTTCCTGTAATCACCCCGACATAATGGGAGACGTGTTCCTGTAATCACCCCCCGACATAATGGAAGACGTGTTCCTGTAATCACCCCCCGACATAATGGGACACGTGTTCCTGTAATCACCCCCCGACATAATGGGAGACGTGTTCCTGTAATCACCCCGACATAATGGGAGACGTGTTCCTGTAATCACCCCGACATAATGGGAGACGTGTTCCTGTAATCACCCCGACATAATGGGAGACGTGTTCCTGTAATCACCCCGACATAATGGGAGACGTGTTCCTGTAATCACCCCCCGACATAATGGAAGACGTGTTCCTGTAATCACCCCGACATAATGGGGGATGTGTTCCTGTAATCACCCCGACATAATGGGAGACGTGTTCCTGTAATCACCCCGACATAATGGGAGACGTGTTCCTGTAATCACCCCGACATAATGGGAGACGTGTTCCTGTAATCACCCTGACATAATGGGGGGATGTGTTCCTGTAATCACCCTGACATAATGGGAGACGTGTTCCTGTAATCACCCCCCGACATAATGGGAGACGTGTTCCTGTAATCACCCCCCGACATAATGGGGGATTTGTTCCTGTAATCACCCCGACATAATGGGGGGATGTGTTCCTGTAATCACCCTGACATAATGGGAGACGTGTTCCTGTAATCACCACCCGACATAATGGGAGACGTGTTCCTGTAATCACCCCGACATAATGGGGGATGTGTTCCTGTAATCACCCTGACATAATGGGAGACGTGTTCCTGTAATCACCACCCGACATAATGGGAGACGTGTTCCTGTAATCACCCCCCGACATAATGGGAGACGTGTTCCTGTAATCACCCTGACATAATGGGAGACGTGTTCCTGTAATCACCCCGACATAATGGGGGGATGTGTTCCTGTAATCACCCTGACATAATGGGAGACGTGTTCCTGTAATCACCACCTGACATAATGGGAGACGTGTTCCTGTAATCACCCTGACATAATGGGAGACGTGTTCCTGTAATCACCCCGACATAATGGGAGACGTGTTCCTGTAATCACCCTGACATAATGGGAGACGTGTTCCTGTAATCACCACCTGACATAATGGGAGACGTGTTCCTGTAATCACCCCCCGACATAATGGGAGACGTGTTCCTGTAATCACCCTGACATAATGGGACACGTGTTCCTGTAATCACCCTGACATAATGGGAGACGTGTTCCTGTAATCACCCTGACATAATGGGAGACGTGTTCCTGTAATCACCCTGACATAATGGGAGACGTGTTCCTGTAATCACCCTGACATAATGGGAGACGTGTTCCTGTAATCACCCCAACATAATGGGAGACGTGTTCCTGTAATCACCCTGACATAATGGGAGACGTGTTCCTGTAATCACCCTGACATAATGGGAGACGTGTTCCTGTAATCACCCTGACATAATGGGAGACGTGTTCCTGTAATCACCCCGACATAATGGGGGGATGTGTTCCTGTAATCACCCCGACATAATGGGAGACGTGTTCCTGTAATCACCCCGACATAATGGGAGACGTGTTCCTGTAATCACCACCCGACATAATGGGAGACGTGTTCCTGTAATCACCTCCCGACATAATGGGGGACGTGTTCCTGTAATCACCCTGACATAATGGGAGACGTGTTCCTGTAATCACCCCGACATAATGGGGGGATGTGTTCCTGTAATCACCCCGACATAATGGGAGACGTGTTCCTGTAATCACCCCGACATAATGGGAGACGTGTTCCTGTAATCACCCCCCGACATAATGGGAGACGTGTTCCTGTAATCACCCCGACATAATGGGGGGATGTGTTCCTGTAATCACCCCGACATAATGGGAGACGTGTTCCTGTAATCACCCCGACATAATGGGAGACGTGTTCCTGTAATCACCCCCCGACATAATGGGAGATGTGTTCCTGTAATCACCCCGACATAATGGGGGGATGTGTTCCTGTAATCACCCCGACATAATGGGAGACGTGTTCCTGTAATCACCCCCCGACATAATGGGAGACGTGTTCCTGTAATCACCCCGACATAATGGGAGACGTGTTCCTGTAATCACCCCGACATGATGGGAGACGTGTTCCTGTAATCACCCCGACATAATGGGGGACGTGTTCCTGTAATCACCCCGACATAATGGGAGACGTGTTCCTGTAATCACCCCGACATAATGGGAGACGTGTTCCTGTAATCACCCCGACATAATGGGAGACGTGTTCCTGTAATCACCCCGACATAATGGGAGACGTGTTCCTGTAATCACCCCCCGACATAATGGGGGATGTGTTCCTGTAATCACCCCGACATAATGGGGGACGTGTTCCTGTAATCACCCCGACATAATGGGAGACGTGTTCCTGTAATCACCCTGACATAATGGGGGGATGTGTTCCTGTAATCACCCTGACATAATGGGAGACGTGTTCCTGTAATCACCCCGACATAATGGGGGACGTGTTCCTGTAATCACCCCGACATAATGGGAGACGTGTTCCTGTAATCACCCTGACATAATGGGGGGATGTGTTCCTGTAATCACCCTGACATAATGGGAGACGTGTTCCTGTAATCACCCCCCGACATAATGGGAGACGTGTTCCTGTAATCACCCTGACATAATGGGAGACGTGTTCCTGTAATCACCCCGACATAATGGGGGATGTGTTCCTGTAATCACCCCGACATAATGGGAGACGTGTTCCTGTAATCACCCCGACATAATGGGAGACGTGTTCCTGTAATCACCCTGACATAATGGGGGGATGTGTTCCTGTAATCACCCTGACATAATGGGAGACGTGTTCCTGTAATCACCCCCCGACATAATGGGGGGATGTGTTCCTGTAATCACCCCCCGACATAATGGGAGACGTGTTCCTGTAATCACCCCCCGACATAATGGGAGACGTGTTCCTGTAATCACCCCGACATAATGGGGGGATGTGTTCCTGTAATCACCCCGACATAATGGGAGACGTGTTCCTGTAATCACCCCGACATAATGGGGGACGTGTTCCTGTAATCACCCTGACATAATGGGAGACGTGTTCCTGTAATCACCCCGACATAATGGGAGACGTGTTCCTGTAATCACCCCGACATAATGGGGGGATGTGTTCCTGTAATCACCCCAACATAATGGGGGACGTGTTCCTGTAATCACCCCGACATAATGGGAGACGTGTTCCTGTAATCACCCCGACATAATGGGAGACGTGTTCCTGTAATCACCCCGACATAATGGGAGACGTGTTCCTGTAATCACCCCCCGACATAATGGGAGACGTGTTCCTGTAATTACCCTGACATAATGGGGGACGTGTTCCTGTAATCACCCCCCCGACATAATGGGAGACGTGTTCCTGTAATCACCCCCCCGACATAATGGGAGACGTGTTCCTGTAATCACCCCAACATAATGGGAGACGTGTTCCTGTAATCACCCCGACATAATGGGAGACGTGTTCCTGTAATCACCCCCCGACATAATGGGAGACGTGTTCCTGTAATCACCCCGACATAATGGGAGATGTGTTCCTGTAATCACCCCGACATAATGGGAGACGTGTTCCTGTAATCACCCCGACATAATGGGAGACGTGTTCCTGTAATCACCCCGACATAATCGGGGACGTGTTCCTGTAATCACCCCGACATAATGGGGGACGTGTTCCTGTAATCACCCCCCGACATAATGGGAGACGTGTTCCTGTAATCACCCCCCGACATAATGGGAGACGTGTTCCTGTAATCACCCCCCGACATAATGGGAGACGTGTTCCTGTAATCACCCTGACATAATGGGAGACGTGTTCCTGTAATCACCCCGACATAATGGGAGACGTGTTCCTGTAATCACCCCGACATAATGGGAGACGTGTTCCTGTAATCACCCCCCGACATAATGGGAGACGTGTTCCTGTAATCACCCCGACATAATGGGAGACGTGTTCCTGTAATCACCCCGACATAATGGGGGACGTGTTCCTGTAATCACACCGACATAATGGGAGACGTGTTCCTGTAATCACCCTGACATAATGGGAGACGTGTTCCTGTAATCACCCTGACATAATGGGAGACGTGTTCCTGTAATCACCCCGACATAATGGGGGGATGTGTTCCTGTAATCACCCCGACATAATGGGAGACGTGTTCCTGTAATCACCCCGACATAATGGGAGACGTGTTCCTGTAATCACCACCCGACATAATGGGAGACGTGTTCCTGTAATCACCTCCCGACATAATGGGGGGATGTGTTCCTGGAATCACCCCGACATAATGGGGGGATGTGTTCCTGTAATCACCCCGACATAATGGGGGACGTGTTCCTGTAATCACCCCGACATAATGGGAGACGTGTTCCTGTAATCACCCTGACATAATGGGAGGCGTGTTTCTGTAATCACCCTGACATAATGGGAGGCGTGTTTCTGTAATCACCCGACGTAATGGGAGACGTGTTCCTGTAATCACCCCGACATAATGGGAGGCGTGTTCCTGTAATCACCCCCCGACATAATGGGAGACGTGTTCCTGTAATCACCCCGACATAATGGGAGACGTGTTCCTGTAATCACCCGACGTAATGGGAGGCGTGTTTCTGTAATCACCCGACGTAATGGGGGACGTGTTTCTGTAATCACCCCCCGACATAATGGGAGACGTGTTTCTGTAATCACCCCGACATAATGGGAGACGTGTTTCTGTAATCACCCCGACATAATGGGAGACGTGTTCCTGTAATCACCCGACGTAATGGGAGACGTGTTCCTGTAATCACCCGACGTAATGGGAGACGTGTTCCTGTAATCACCCCCTGACATAATGGGAGACGTGTTCCTGTAATCACCCCGACATAATGGGAGATGTGTTCCTGTAATCACCCCGACATAATGGGAGACGTGTTCCTGTAATCACCCCGACATAATGGGAGACGTGTTCCTGTAATCACCCCCTGACATAATGGGAGACGTGTTCCTGTAATCACCCCCCGACATAATGGGAGACGTGTTCCTGTAATCACCCCGACATAATGGGAGACGTGTTCCTGTAATCACCCCGACATAATGGGAGACGTGTTCCTGTAATCACCCCGACATAATGGGAGACGTGTTCCTGTAATCACCCCGACATAATGGGGGACGTGTTCCTGTAATCACCCCGACATAATGGGAGACGTGTTCCTGTAATCACCCCGACATAATGGGAGACGTGTTCCTGTAATCACCCTGACATAATGGGAGACGTGTTCCTGTAATCACCCCGACATAATGGGAGACGTGTTCCTGTAATCACCCTGACATAATGGGAGACGTGTTCCTGTAATCACCCCGACATAATGGGAGACGTGTTCCTGTAATCACCCCCCCGACATAATGGGGGACGTGTTCCTGTAATCACCCCGACATAATGGGGGGATGTGTTCCTGTAATCACCCCGACATAATGGGAGACGTGTTCCTGTAATCACCACCCGACATAATGGGGGATGTGTTCCTGTAATCACCCCGACATAATGGGGGGATGTGTTCCTGTAATCACCCTGACATAATGGGAGACGTGTTCCTGTAATCACCCTGACATAATGGGGGGATGTGTTCCTGTAATCACCCTGACATAATGGGAGACGTGTTCCTGTAATCACCCCGACATAATGGGGGGATGTGTTCCTGTAATCACCCTGACATAATGGGAGACGTGTTCCTGTAATCACCCCCCGACATAATGGGAGACGTGTTCCTGTAATCACCCTGACATAATGGGAGACGTGTTCCTGTAATCACCCTGACATAATGGGAGACGTGTTCCTGTAATCACCCCGACATAATGGGAGACGTGTTCCTGTAATCACCCCCCCGACATAATGGGGGACGTGTTCCTGTAATCACCCCGACATAATGGGGGGATGTGTTCCTGTAATCACCCCGACATAATGGGAGACGTGTTCCTGTAATCACCACCCGACATAATGGGGGACGTGTTCCTGTAATCACCCCGACATAATGGGGGGATGTGTTCCTGTAATCACCCCGACATAATGGGAGACGTGTTCCTGTAATCACCCCCCGACATAATGGGAGACGTGTTCCTGTAATCACCCCGACATAATGGGGGACGTGTTCCTGTAATCACCCCGACATAATGGGGGGATGTGTTCCTGTAATCACCCCGACATAATGGGAGACGTGTTCCTGTAATCACCCCCCGACATAATGGGAGACGTGTTCCTGTAATCACCCCGACATAATGGGAGACGTGTTCCTGTAATCACCCCGACATAATGGGAGATGTGTTCCTGTAATCACCCCGACATAATGGGAGACGTGTTCCTGTAATCACCCTGACATAATGGGAGACGTGTTCCTGTAATCACCCCGACATAATGGGAGACGTGTTCCTGTAATCACCCCGACATAATGGGAGACGTGTTCCTGTAATCACCCCGACATAATGGGAGACGTGTTCCTGTAATCACCACCCGACATAATGGGAGACGTGTTCCTGTAATCACCCTGACATAATGGGAGACGTGTTCCTGTAATCACCCCGACATAATGGGAGATGTGTTCCTGTAATCACCCCGACATAATGGGAGACGTGTTCCTGTAATCACCCTGACATAATGGGAGACGTGTTCCTGTAATCACCCCGACATAATGGGAGATGTG
Source organism: Somniosus microcephalus (assembly GCF_052327205.1). Taxonomy (NCBI): domain Eukaryota; kingdom Metazoa; phylum Chordata; class Chondrichthyes; order Squaliformes; family Somniosidae; genus Somniosus; species Somniosus microcephalus. The sequence continues at coordinate 78,165,151 of NC_141005.1, forward strand.
TTCCTGTAATCACCCCCCGACATAATGGGAGACGTGTTCCTGTAATCACCCCGACATAATGGGACACGTGTTTCTGTAATCACCCCGACATAATGGGAGACGTGTTCCTGTAATCACCCCGACATAATGGGAGACGTGTTCCTGTAATCACCCCCCGACATAATGGGAGACGTGTTCCTGTAATCACCCCCCGACATAATGGGAGACGTGTTCCTGTAATCACCCCCCGACATAATGGGAGACGTGTTCCTGTAATCACCCCGACATAATGGGACACGTGTTTCTGTAATCACCCCGACATAATGGGAGACGTGTTCCTGTAATCACCCCGACATAATGGGAGACGTGTTCCTGTAATCACCCCCCGACATAATGGGAGACGTGTTCCTGTAATCACCCCCCGACATAATGGGACACGTGTTCCTGTAATCACCCCCCGACATAATGGGGGGACGTGTTCCTGTAATCACCCCGACATAATGGGAGACGTGTTCCTGTAATCACCCCGACATAATGGGAGATGTGTTCCTGTAATCACCCTGACATAATGGGAGACGTGTTCCTGTAATCACCCCCCCGACATAATGGGAGATGTGTTCCTGTAATCACCCCGACATAATGGGAGATGTGTTCCTGTAATCACCCCGACATAATGGGAGATGTGTTCCTGTAATCACCCCGACATAATGGGAGATGTGTTCCTGTAATCACCCTGACATAATGGGAGACGTGTTCCTGTAATCACCCCCCGACATAATGGGGGGACGTGTTCCTGTAATCACCCCGACATAATGGGAGATGTGTTCCTGTAATCACCCTGACATAATGGGAGACGTGTTCCTGTAATCACCCCCCCGACATAATGGGAGATGTGTTCCTGTAATCACCCCGACATAATGGGAGACATGTTCCTGTAATCACCCTGACATAATGGGAGACGTGTTCCTGTAATCACCCCCCCGACATAATGGGAGATGTGTTCCTGTAATCACCCCCCCGACATAATGGGAGATGTGTTCCTGTAATCACCCCCCGACATAATGGGAGACGTGTTCCTGCAATCACCCCCCCCCCCGCCATAATGGGAGACATGTTCCTGTAATCACCACCCGACATAATGGGAGACGTGTTCCTGTAATCACCCCCCCCCCCCCAGCCATAATGGGAGACGTGTTCCTGTAATCACCCCCCGACATACTGGGAGACATGTTCCTGTAATCACCCTGACATAATGGGAGACGTGTTCCTGTAATCACACCGACATAATGGGGGACGTGTTCCTGTAATCACCCCGACATAATGGGAGACGTGTTCCTGTAATCACACCGACATAATGGGGGACGTGTTCCTGTAATCACCCCGACATAATGGGAGACGTGTTCCTGTAATCACCCGACATAATGGGAGACGTGTTCCTGTAATCACACCGACATAATGGGAGACATGTTCCTGTAATCACCCCGACATAATGGGAGACGTGTTCCTGTAATCACACCGACATAATGGGGGACGTGTTCCTGTAATCACCCCGACATAATGGGAGACGTGTTCCTGTAATCACCCGACATAATGGGGGGGATGTGTTCCTGTAATCATTCCGGCATAATGGGGGACGTGTTCCTGTAATCACCCCCCGACATACTGGGAGACATGTTCCTGTAATCACCCTGACATAATGGGAGACGTGTTCCTGTAATCACCCCGACATAATGGGAGACGTGTTCCTGTAATCACCCCGACATAATGGGAGGCGTGTTCCTGTAATCACCCCCCGACATAATGGGAGACGTGTTCCTGTAATCACACCGACATAATGGGGGACGTGTTCCTGTAATCACCCCGACATAATGGGAGACGTGTTCCTGTAATCACCCTGACATAATGGGAGATGTGTTCCTGTAATCATTCCGGCATAATGGGGGACGTGTTCCTGTAATCACCCCCCGACATAATGGGGGACGTGTTCCTGTAATCACCCCGACATAATGGGAGACGTGTTCCTGTAATCACCCCCCGACATAATGGGAGACGTGTTCCTGTAATCACCCCCCGACATAATGGGGGACGTGTTCCTGTAATCACCCCGACATAATGGGAGACGTGTTCCTGTAATCACCCCCCGACATAATGGGAGACGTGTTCCTGTAATCACCCCCCGACATAATGGGGGACGTGTTCCTGTAATCACCCCGACATAATGGGGGACGTGTTCCTGTAATCACCCCGACATAATGGGAGACGTGTTCCTGTAATCACCCTGACATAATGGGAGATGTGTTCCTGTAATCATTCCGGCATAATGGGGGACGTGTTCCTGTAATCACCCCCCGACATAATGGGGGACGTGTTCCTGTAATCACCCCGACATAATGGGAGACGTGTTCCTGTAATCACCCCCCGACATAATGGGAGACGTGTTCCTGTAATCACCCCCCGACATAATGGGGGACGTGTTCCTGTAATCACCCCGACATAATGGGAGACGTGTTCCTGTAATCACCCCGACATAATGGAAGACGTGTTCCTATAATCATCCCCCCGCCATAACGGGAGACGTGTTCCTGTAATCACCCCGACATAATGGGAGACGTGTTCCTGTAATCACCCCCCGACATAATGGGAGACGTGTTCCTGTAATCACCCCGACATAATGGGAGACGTGTTCCTGTAATCACCCCGACATAATGGAAGACGTGTTCCTATAATCATCCCCCCGCCATAACGGGAGACGTGTTCCTGTAATCACCCCGACATAATGGGAGACGTGTTCCTGTAATCACCCCCCGACATAATGGGGGGATGTGTTCCTGTAATCACCCCGACATAATGGGAGACGTGTTCCTGTAATCACCCCGACATAATGGGAGATCTGTTCCTGTAATCACCCTGACATAATGGGAGACGTGTTCCTGTAATCACCCCGACATAATGGGAGACGTGTTCCTGTAATCACCCCGACATAATGGGAGACGTGTTCCTGTAATCACCCCCCGACATAATGGGAGACGTGTTCCTGTAATCACCCCCCGACATAATGGGACACGTGTTCCTGTAATCACCCCCCGACATAATGGGAGACGTGTTCCTGTAATCACCACCCGACATAATGGGGGGACGTGTTCCTGTAATCACCCTGACATAATGGGAGACGTGTTCCTGTAATCACCCCGACATAATGGGAGACGTGTTCCTGTAATCACCCCCCCGACATAATGGGAGATGTGTTCCTGTAATCACCCCCCGACATAATGGGAGACGTGTTCCTGTAATCACCCCCCCGACATAATGGGAGACGTGTTCCTGTAATCACCCTGACATAATGGGAGACGTGTTCCTGTAATCACCCCCCCGACATAATGGGAGATGTGTTCCTGTAATCACCCCCCCGACATAATGGGAGATGTGTTCCTGTAATCACCCCCCGACATAATGGGAGACGTGTTCCTGTAATCACCCCCCCCCCCGCCATAATGGGAGACATGTTCCTGTAATCACCACCCGACATAATGGGAGACGTGTTTCTGTAATCACCCCCCGACATAATGGGAGACGTGTTCCTGTAATCACCCCCCCCCCCGCCATAATGGGAGACATGTTCCTGTAATCACCACCCGACATAATGGGAGACGTGTTCCTGTAATCACCCCCCCCCCCCGCCATAATGGGAGACGTGTTCCTGTAATCACCCCGACATAATGGGAGACGTGTTCCTGTAATCACCACCCGACAATGGGAGACATGTTCCTGTAATCACCACCCGACATAATGGGAGACGTGTTCCTGTAATCACCCCGACATAATGGGAGACGTGTTCCTGTAATCACCCCGACATAATGGGAGACGTGTTCCTGTAATCACCCCGACATAATGGGGGACGTGTTCCTGTAATCACACCGACATAATGGGAGACGTGTTCCTGTAATCACCCCCCGACATAATGGGAGACGTGTTCCTGTAATCACCCCGACATAATGGGGGACGTGTTCCTGTAATCACCCCGACATAATGGGAGACGTGTTCCTGTAATCACCCCGACATAATGGGGGGATGTGTTCCTGTAATCACCCCGACATAATGGGAGACGTGTTCCTGTAATCACCCCCCGACATAATGGGAGACGTGTTCCTGTAATCACCCCGACATAATGGGAGACGTGTTCCTGTAATCACCCCGACATAATGGGAGACGTGTTCCTGTAATCACCCCCCGACATAATGGGGGATGTGTTCCTGTAATCACCCCGACATAATGGGAGACGTGTTCCTGTAATCACCCCGACATAATGGGAGACGTGTTCCTGTAATCACCCCGACATAATGGGAGACGTGTTCCTGTAATCACCCCCCGACATAATGGGGGATGTGTTCCTGTAATCACCCCGACATAATGGGAGACGTGTTCCTGTAATCACCCCGACATAATGGGGGACGTGTTCCTGTAATCACACCGACATAATGGGAGACGTGTTCCTGTAATCACCCCGACATAATGGGGGACGTGTTCCTGTAATCACCCCGACATAATGGGAGACGTGTTCCTGTAATCACCCCGACATAATGGGGGGATGTGTTCCTGTAATCACCCCGACATAATGGGAGACGTGTTCCTGTAATCACCCCCCGACATAATGGGAGACGTGTTCCTGTAATCACCCCGACATAATGGGAGACGTGTTCCTGTAATCACCCCGACATAATGGGAGACGTGTTCCTGTAATCACCCCCCGACATAATGGGGGATGTGTTCCTGTAATCACCCCGACATAATGGGAGACGTGTTCCTGTAATCACCCCAACATAATGGGAGACGTGTTCCTGTAATCACCCTGACATAATGGGGGGATGTGTTCCTGTAATCACCCTGACATAATGGGAGACGTGTTCCTGTAATCACCCCCCGACATAATGGGGGGATGTGTTCCTGTAATCACCCCCCGACATAATGGGAGACGTGTTCCTGTAATCACCCCGACATAATGGGAGACGTGTTCCTGTAATCACCCCCCGACATAATGGGGGATGTGTTCCTGTAATCACCCCCCGACATAATGGGAGACGTGTTCCTGTAATCACCCCGACATAATGGGAGACGTGTTCCTGTAATCACCCCGACATAATGGGGGGATGTGTTCCTGTAATCACCCCGACATAATGGGAGACGTGTTCCTGTAATCACCCCCCGACATAATGGGAGAGGTGTTCCTGTAATCACCCCGACATAATGGGAGACGTGTTCCTGTAATCACCCCGACATAATGGGAGACGTGTTCCTGTAATCACCCCGACATAATGGGAGACGTGTTCCTGTAATCACCACCCGACATAATGGGAGACGTGTTCCTGTAATCACCCCGACATAATGGGGGACGTGTTCCTGTAATCACCCTGACATAATGGGAGACGTGTTCCTGTAATCACCCCGACATAATGGGAGACGTGTTCCTGTAATCACCCCGACATAATGGGGGGATGTGTTCCTGTAATCACCCCAACATAATGGGGGACGTGTTCCTGTAATCACCCCGACATAATGGGAGACGTGTTCCTGTAATCACCCCGACATAATGGGAGACGTGTTCCTGTAATCACCCCGACATAATGGGAGACGTGTTCCTGTAATCACCCCGACATAATGGGAGACGTGTTCCTGTAATCACCCCGACATAATGGGAGACGTGTTCCTGTAATCACCCCGACATAATGGGGGACGTGTTCCTGTAATCACCCCGACATAATGGGAGACGTGTTCCTGTAATCACCCCGACATAATGGGAGACGTGTTCCTGTAATCACCCCCCGACATAATGGGAGACGTTTTCCTGTAATTACCCTGACATAATGGGGGACGTGTTCCTGTAATCACCCCCCCGACATAATGGGAGACGTGTTCCTGTAATCACCCCCCCGACATAATGGGAGACGTGTTCCTGTAATCACCCCAACATAATGGGAGACGTGTTCCTGTAATCACCCCGACATAATGGGAGACGTGTTCCTGTAATCACCCCGACATAATGGGAGACGTGTTCCTGTAATCACCCCGACATAATGGGGGACGTGTTCCTGTAATCACCCTGACATAATGGGAGACGTGTTCCTGTAATCACCCCGACATAATGGGAGACGTGTTCCTGTAATCACCCCGACATAATGGGAGACGTGTTCCTGTAATCACCCCCCGACATAATGGGAGACGTGTTCCTGTAATCACCCCGACATAATGGGAGACGTGTTCCTGTAATCACCCCGACATAATGGGGGACGTGTTCCTGTAATCACCCCGACATAATGGTGGACGTGTTCCTGTAATCACCCCCCGACATAATGGGAGACGTGTTCCTGTAATCACCCCCCGACATAATGGGAGACGTGTTCCTGTAATCACCCCCCGACATAATGGGAGACGTGTTCCTGTAATCACCCCCCGACATAATGGGAGACGTGTTCCTGTAATCACCCTGACATAATGGGAGACGTGTTCCTGTAATCACCCCGACATAATGGAAGACGTGTTCCTGTAATCACCCCGACATAATGGGAGACGTGTTCCTGTAATCACCCCCCGACATAATGGGGGACGTGTTCCTGTAATCACCCCGACATAATGGGAGACGTGTTCCTGTAATCACCCCGACATAATGGGGGACGTGTTCCTGTAATCACACCGACATAATGGGAGACGTGTTCCTGTAATCACCCTGACATAATGGGAGACGTGTTCCTGTAATCACCCCGACATAATGGGGGACGTGTTCCTGTAATCACCCTGACATAATGGGAGACGTGTTCCTGTAATCACCCCCCGACATAATGGGAGATGTGTTCCTGTAATCACCCCCCGACATAATGGGGGGATGTGTTCCTGTAATCACCCCCCGACATAATGGGAGACGTGTTCCTGTAATCACCCTGACATAATGGGAGATGTGTTCCTGTAATCACCCTGACATAATGGGGGATGTGTTCCTGTAATCACCCCGACATAATGGGGGACGTGTTCCTGTAATCACCCTGACATAATGGGAGACGTGTTCCTGTAATCACCCCGACATAATGGGAGACGTGTTCCTGTAATCACCCCGACATAATGGGAGACGTGTTCCTGTAATCACCCCGACATAATGGGGGACGTGTTCCTGTAATCACCCTGACATAATGGGAGACGTGTTCCTGTAATCACCCCGACATAATGGGAGACGTGTTCCTGTAATCACCCTGACATAATGGGAGACGTGTTCCTGTAATCACCCCCCGACATAATGGGAGACGTGTTCCTGTAATCACCCCGACATAATGGGGGACGTGTTCCTGTAATCACCCCGACATAATGGGAGACGTGTTCCTGTAATCACCCCGACATAATGGGGGGACGTGTTCCTGTAATCACCCCGACATAATGGGAGACGTGTTCCTGTAATCACCCCCCGACATAATGGGAGACGTGTTCCTGTAATCACCCCGACATAATGGGAGACGTGTTCCTGTAATCACCCCGACATAATGGGAGACGTGTTCCTGTAATCACCCCCCGACATAATGGGGGATGTGTTCCTGTAATCACCCCCCCGACATAATGGGAGACGTGTTCCTGTAATCACCCCGACATAATGGGAGACGTGTTCCTGTAATCACCCCGACATAATGGGGGGATGTGTTCCTGTAATCACCCTGACATAATGGGAGACGTGTTCCTGTAATCACCCCGACATCATGGGAGACGTGTTCCTGTAATCACCCCGACATAATGGGGGGATGTGTTCCTGTAATCACCCCGACATAATGGGAGACGTGTTCCTGTAATCACCCCCCGACATAATGGGAGACGTGTTCCTGTAATCACCCTGACATAATGGGAGACGTGTTCCTGTAATCACCCTGACATAATGGGAGACGTGTTCCTGTAATCACCCCGACATAATGGGGGGATGTGTTCCTGTAATCACCCCGACATAATGGGAGACGTGTTCCTGTAATCACCCCGACATAATGGGAGACGTGTTCCTGTAATCACCCCGACATAATGGGAGACGTGTTCCTGTAATCACCACCCGACATAATGGGAGACGTGTTCCTGTAATCACCTCCCGACATAATGGGGGGATGTGTTCCTGTAATCACCCCGACATAATGGGGGGATGTGTTCCTGTAATCACCCCCCGACATAATGGGAGACGTGTTCCTGTAATCACCCCGACATAATGGGAGACGTGTTCCTGTCATCACCCTGACATAATGGGAGACGTGTTCCTGTAATCACCCCGACATCATGGGGGAATGTGTTCCTGTAATCACCCTGACATAATGGGAGACGTGTTCCTGTAATCACCCCCCGACATAATGGGGGGATGTGTTACTGTAATCACCCCCCGACATAATGGGAGACGTGTTCCTGTAATCACCCTGACATAATGGGAGACGTGTTCCTGTAATCCCCCCGACATAATGGGGGGATGTGTTCCTGTAATCACCCCGACATAATGGGAGACGTGTTCCTGTAATCACCACCCGACATAATGGGAGACGTGTTCCTGTAATCACCCTGACATAATGGGAGACGTGTTCCTGTAATCACCCTGACATAATGGGAGACGTGTTCCTGTAATCACCCTGACATAATGGGAGACGTGTTCCTGTAATCACCCCGACATAATGGGGGACGTGTTCCTGTAATCACCCCGACATAATGGGGGGATGTGTTCCTGTAATCACCCCGACATAATGGGAGACGTGTTCCTGTAATCACCCCGACATAATGGGAGATGTGTTCCTGTAATCACCCTGACATAATGGGAGACGTGTTCATGTAATCACCCCGACATAATGGGAGACGTGTTCCTGTAATCACCCCGACATAATGGGAGACGTGTTCCTGTAATCACCCCGACATAATGGGAGACGTGTTCCTGTAATCACCACCCGACATAATGGGAGACGTGTTCCTGTAATCACCCTGACATAATGGGAGACGTGTTCCTGTAATCACCCCGACATAATGGGGGACGTGTTCCTGTAATCACCCCGACATAATGGGGGGATGTGTTCCTGTAATCACCCCGACATAATGGGAGACGTGTTCCTGTAATCACCCCGACATAATGGGAGACGTGTTCCTGTAATCACCCCCCGACATAATGGGAGACGTGTTCCTGTAATCACGCCCCGACATAATGGGACACGTGTTCCTGTAATCACCCCCCCGACATAATGGGACACGTGTTCCTGTAATCACCCCGACATAATGGGAGACGTGTTCCTGTAATCACCCCCCGACATAATGGGGGGACGTGTTCCTGTAATCACCCTGACATAATGGGAGACGTGTTCCTGTAATCACCCCCCCGACATAATGGGAGATGTGTTCCTGTAATCACCCCGACATAATGGGAGACGTGTTCCTGTAATCACCCTGACATAATGGGAGACGTGTTCCTGTAATCACCCCCCCGACATAATGGGAGACGTGTTCCTGTAATCACCACCCGACATAATGGGAGACGTGTTCCTGTAATCACCCTCCGACATAATGGGAGACGTGTTCCTGTAATCACCCTGACATAATGGGGGATGTGTTCCTGTAATCACCCCCCGACATAATGGGAGACGTGTTCCTGTAATCACCCTCCGACATAATGGGAGACGTGTACCTGTAATCACCCTGACATAATGGGAGATGTGTTCCTGTAATCACCCCCCCGACATAATGGGAGATGTGTTCCTGTAATCACCCCCCGACATAATGGGAGACGTGTTCCTGTAATCACCCCCCCCCGCCATAATGGGAGACATGTTCCTGTAATCACCACCCGACATAATGGGAGACGTGTTCCTGTAATCACCCCCCCCCCCCGCCATAATGGGAGACATGTTCCTGTAATCACCACCCGACATAATGGGAGACGTGTTCCTGTAATCACCCCCCCCCCCGCCATAATGGGAGACATGTTCCTGTAATCACCACCCGACATAATGGGAGACGTGTTCCTGTAATCACCCCACGACATAATGGGAGACATGTTCCTGTAATCACCCCGACATAATGGGAGACGTGTTCCTGTAATCACCCCGACATAATGGGAGACGTGTTCCTGTAATCACACCGACATAATGGGGGACGTGTTCCTGTAATCACCCCGACATAATGGGAGACGTGTTCCTGTAATCACCCGACATAATGGGGGGGATGTGTTCCTGTAATCACCCCGACATAATGGGAGACGTGTTCCTGTAATCACCCCGACATAATGGGAGGCGTGTTCCTGTAATCACCCCCCGACATAATGGGAGACGTGTTCCTGTAATCACACCGACATAATGGGGGACGTGTTCCTGTAATCACCCCGACATAATGGGAGACGTGTTCCTGTAATCACCCCGACATAATGGGAGACGTGTTCCTGTAATCACCCTGACATAATGGGAGATGTGTTCCTGTAATCATTCCGGCATAATGGGGGACGTGTTCCTGTAATCACCCCCCGACATAATGGGAGACGTGTTCCTGTAATCACCCCCCGACATAATGGGAGACGTGTTCCTGTAATCACCCCCCGACATAATGGGAGACATGTTCCTGTAATCACCCCGACATAATGGAAGACGTGTTCCTATAATCACCCCCCCGCCATAACGGGAGACGTGTTCCTGTAATCACCCCGACATAATGGGAGACGTGTTCCTGTAATCACCCCCCGACATAATGGGGGGATGTGTTCCTGTAATCACCCCGACATAATGGGAGACGTGTTCCTGTAATCACCCCGACATAATGGGAGATGTGTTCCTGTAATCACCCTGACATAATGGGAGACGTGTTCCTGTAATCACCCCGACATAATGGGAGACGTGTTCCTGTAATCACCCCGACATAATGGGAGACGTGTTCCTGTAATCACCCCGACATAATGGGAGACGTGTTCCTGTAATCACCCCCCGACATAATGGGAGACGTGTTCCTGTAATCACCCCCCCGACATAATGGGAGATGTGTTCCTGTAATCACCCCCCCGACATAATGGGAGACGTGTTCCTGTAATCACCCCGACATAATGGGAGACGTGTTCCTGTAATCACCCTCCGACATAATGGGAGACGTGTTCCTGTAATCACCCCCCGACATAATGGGAGACGTGTTCCTGTAATCACCCCCCGACATAATGGGAGACGTGTTCCTGTAATCACCCCCCGACATAATGGGAGACGTGTTCCTGTAATCACCCCCCGACATAATGGGAGACGTGTTCCTGTAATCACCCCCCGACATAATGGGAGACGTGTTCCTGTAATCACCCCCCGCCATAATGGGAGACATGTTCCTGTAATCACCCTGACATAATGGGAGACGTGTTCCTGTAATCACCCCGACATAATGGGAGACGTATTCCTGTAATCACCCCGACATAATGGGAGACGTGTTCCTGTAATCACCCCGACATAATGGGAGACGTGTTCCTGTAATCACCCCCCGACATAATGGGAGACGTGTTCCTGTAATCACCCCCCGACATAATGGGAGACGTGTTCCTGTAATCACCTCCCGACATAATGGGGGGATGTGTTCCTGTAATCACCCCGACATAATGGGGGGATGTGTTCCTGTAATCACCCCCCGACATAATGGGAGACGTGTTCCTGTAATCACCCCGACATAATGGGAGACGTGTTCCTGTCATCACCCTGACATAATGGGAGACGTGTTCCTGTAATCACCCCGACATCATGGGGGGATGTGTTCCTGTAATCACCCTGACATAATGGGAGACGTGTTCCTGTAATCCCCCTGACATAATGGGAGACGTGTTCCTGTAATCACCCTGACATAATGGGAGACGTGTTCCTGTAATCACCCCCCGACATAATGGGAGACGTGTTCCTGTAATCACCCTGACATAATGGGAGACGTGTTCCTGTAATCCCCCTGACATAATGGGAGACGTGTTCCTGTAATCACCCCGACATAATGGGGGGATGTGTTCCTGTAATCACCCCGACATAATGGGAGACGTGTTCCTGTAATCACCACCCGACATAATGGGAGACGTGTTCCTGTAATCACCCTGACATAATGGGAGACGTGTTCCTGTAATCACCCCGACATAATGGGGGACGTGTTCCTGTAATCACCCCGACATAATGGGGGGATGTGTTCCTGTAATCACCCCGACATAATGGGAGACGTGTTCCTGTAATCACCCCGACATAATGGGAGATGTGTTCCTGTAATCACCCTGACATAATGGGAGACGTGTTCCTGTAATCACCCCGACATAATGGGAGACGTGTTCCTGTAATCACCCCGACATAATGGGAGACGTGTTCCTGTAATCACCCCGACATAATGGGAGACGTGTTCCTGTAATCACCACCCGACATAATGGGAGACGTGTTCCTGTAATCACCCTGACATAATGGGAGACGTGTTCCTGTAATCACCCCGACATAATGGGGGACGTGTTCCTGTAATCACCCCGACATAATGGGGGGATGTGTTCCTGTAATCACCCCGACATAATGGGAGACGTGTTCCTGTAATCACCCCGACATAATGGGAGACGTGTTCCTGTAATCACCCCCCGACATAATGGGAGACGTGTTCCTGTAATCACCCCCCGACATAATGGGAGACGTGTTCCTGTAATCACCCCGACATAATGGGACACGTGTTCCTGTAATCACCCCCCGACATAATGGGGGGACGTGTTCCTGTAATCACCCTGACATAATGGGAGACGTGTTCCTGTAATCACCCCGACATAATGGGAGATGTGTTCCTGTAATCACCCCGACATAATGGGAGACGTGTTCCTGTAATCACCCCCCGACATAATGGGAGACGTGTTCCTGTAATCACCCCGACATAATGGGAGACGTGTTCCTGTAATCACCCCCCCGACATAATGGGAGACGTGTTCCTGTAATCACCACCCGACATAATGGGAGACGTGTTCCTGTAATCACCCCCCGACATAATGGGAGACGTGTTCCTGTAATCACCCCGACATAATGGGAGACGTGTACCTGTAATCACCCTGACATAATGGGAGATGTGTTCCTGTAATCACCCCCCCGACATAATGGGAGATGTGTTCCTGTAGTCACCCCCCGACATAATGGGAGACGTGTTCCTGTAATCACCCCCCCCCGCCATAATGGGAGACATGTTCCTGTAATCACCACCCGACATAATGGGAGACGTGTTCCTGTAATCACCACCCCCCCCCCCCGCCATAATGGGAGACATGTTCCTGTAATCACCACCCGACATAATGGGAGACGTGTTCCTGTAATCACCCCCCCCCCCGCCATAATGGGAGACATGTTCCTGTAATCACCACCCGACATAATGGGAGACGTGTTCCTGTAATCACCCCCCGACATAATGGGAGACGTGTTCCTGTAATCACCCCGACATAATGGGAGACGTGTTCCTGTAATCACCCCGACATAATGGGAGACGTGTTCCTGTAATCACCCCGACATAATGGGAGACGTGTTCCTGTAATCACCCCCCGACATAATGGGAGACGTGTTCCTGTAATCACCCCGACATAATGGGAGACGTGTTCCTGTAATCACCCCGACATAATGGGAGATGTGTTCCTGTAATCACCCCCCGACATAATGGGAGACGTGTTCCTGTAATCACCCCGACATAATGGGAGGCGTGTTCCTGTAATCACCCCGACATAATGGGGGATGTGTTCCTGTAATCACCCCCCGACATAATGGGAGACGTGTTCCTGTAATCACCCCCCGACATAATGGGAGACGTGTTCCTGTAATCACCCCGACATAATGGGAGACGTGTTCCTGTAATCACCCCGACATAATGGGGGATGTGTTCCTGTAATCACACCGACATAATGGGAGACGTGTTCCTGTAATCACCCCGACATAATGGGGGATGTGTTCCTGTAATCACACCGACATAATGGGAGACGTGTTCCTGTAATCACCCCGACATAATGGGAGAGGTGTTCCTGTAATCACCCCGACATAATGGGAGACGTGTTCCTGTAATCACACCGACATAATGGGAGACGTGTTCCTGTAATCACACCGACATAATGGGAGACGTGTTCCTGTAATCACCCCGACATAATGGGGGATGTGTTCCTGTAATCACCCCCCGACATAATGGGAGACGTGTTCCTGTAATCACACCGACATAATGGGGGACGTGTTCCTGTAATCACCCCGACATAATGGGAGACGTGTTCCTGTAATCACCCTGACATAATGGGGGACGTGTTCCTGTAATCACCCCCCGACATAATGGGGGACGTGTTCCTGTAATCACCCCGACATAATGGGAGACGTGTTCCTGTAATCACCCCCCGACATAATGGGAGACATGTTCCTGTAATCACCCCGACATAATGGAAGACGTGTTCCTGTAATCACCCCCCCGCCATAACGGGAGACGTGTTCCTGTAATCACCCCGACATAATGGGAGACGTGTTCCTGTAATCACCCCGACATAATGGGAGACGTGTTCCTGTAATCACCCCGACATAATGGGAGACGTGTTCCTGTAATCACCCCGACATAATGGGAGACGTGTTCCTGTAATCACCCCGACATAATGGGAGACGTGTTCCTGTAATCACCCCGACATAATGGGAGACGTGTTCCTGTAATCACCCCGACATAATGGGAGACGTGTTCCTGTAATCACCCCGACATAATGGAAGACGTGTTCCTGTAATCACCCCGACATAATGGGAGACGTGTTCCTGTAATCACCCCCCGACATAATGGAAGACGTGTTCCTGTAATCACCCTGACATAATGGGAGACGTGTTCCTGTAATCACCCCGACATAATGGGAGACGTGTTCCTGTAATCACCCAGACATAATGGGAGACGTGTTCCTGTAATCACCCCGACATAATGGGAGACGTGTTCCTGTAATCACCCTGACATAATGGGAGACGTGTTCCTGTAATCACCCCGACATAATGGGAGACGTGTTCCTGTAATCACCCCGACATAATGGGAGACGTGTTCCTGTAATCACCCAGACATAATGGGAGACGTGTTCCTGTGATCACCCAGACATAATGGGAGACGTGTTCCTGTAATCACCCCGACATAATGGGAGACGTGTTCCTGTAATCACCCCGACATAATGGGAGACGTGTTCCTGTAATCACCCGACATAATGGGAGACGTGTTCCTGTAATCACCCCGACATAATGGGAGACGTGTTCCTGTAATCACCCGACATAATGGGAGACGTGTTCCTGTAATCATTCCGGCATAATGGGGGACGTGTTCCTGTAATCACCCCGACATAATGGGAGACGTGTTCCTGTAATCACCCTGACATAATGGGAGACGTGTTCCTGTAATCACCCTGACATAATGGGAGACGTGTTCCTGTAATCACCCCGACATAATGGGAGACGTGTTCCTGTAATCACCCCGACATAATGGGAGACGTGTTCCTGTAATCACCCCGACATAATGGGGGACGTGTTCCTGTAATCACCCCGACATAATGGGAGACGTGTTCCTGTAATCACCCCGACATAATGGGAGACGTGTTCCTGTAATCACCCCGACATAATGGGAGACGTGTTCCTGTAATCACCCCCCGACATAATGGGAGACGTGTTCCTGTAATCACCCCGACATAATGGGAGACGTGTTCCTGTAATCACCCCGACATAATGGGAGACGTGTTCCTGTAATCACCCCGACATAATGGGAGACGTGTTCCTGTAATCACCCTGACATAATGGGAGATGTGTTCCTGTAATCATTCCGGCATAATGGGAGACGTGTTCCTGTAATCACCCCCCGACATAATGGGAGACGTGTTCCTGTAATCACCCCCCGACATAATGGGAGACGTGTTCCTGTGATCACCCCCCGACATAATGGGAGACGTGTTCCTGTAATCACCCCGACATAATGGGAGATGTGTTCCTGTAATCACCCCGACATAATGGGAGACGTGTTCCTGTAATCACCCCCCGACATAATGGGAGACGTGTTCCTATAATCACCCCCCCGACATAATGGGAGACGTGTTCCTGTAATCACCCCCCCGACATAATGGGAGACGTGTTCCTGTAATCACCCCGACATAATCGGGGACGTGTTCCTGTAATCACCCCGACATAATGGGAGACGTGTTCCTGTAATCACCCCGCCATAACGGGAGACGTGTTCCTGTAATCACCCCGACATAATGGAAGACGTGTTCCTGTAATCACCCCCCGACATAATGGGAGACGTGTTCCTGTAATCACCCCCCCGACATAATGGGAGACGTGTTCCTGTAATCACCCCCCGACATAATGGGAGACGTGTTCCTGTAATCACCCCCCCGACATAATGGGAGACGTGTTCCTGTAATCACCCCGACATAATGGGGGGATGTGTTCCTGTAATCACCCCGACATAATGGGAGACGTGTTCCTGTAATCACCCCCCGACATAATGGGAGACGTGTTCCTGTAATCACCCCGACATAATGGGAGACGTGTACCTGTAATCACCCCCCCGACATAATGGGAGACGTGTTCCTGTAATCACCCACTGAGATAATGGGAGACGTGTTCCTGTGAGCTCATCAGTTTGGGCTAATAAGTGGCAAGAAACATTTGCGCCACACAAGTGCCAGGCAATGACCATCGCCTACAAGAGAAATTCTGACCCCCTTCACTTGATATTCAACAGCATTACCATCGTCGAATCCCCCACCATCAACATCCTGGGGGTCACCATTGACCAGAAATTAACTGGACCAGCCACTTGAATACTGTGGCAACAAGAGCAGGTCAGAGACTGCGTATTCTGTGGCGAGTGTCTCACCTCCTGACTCACGGTATCCTTTCCACCATCTACAAGGCACAAGTAAGGAGTGTGATGGAATACTCTCCACTTGCCTGGATGAGTGCAGCGCCAACAACACTCAAGAAGCTCGACACCATCCAGGACAAAGCAGCCCACTTGATTGGCACCCCATCCACCACCGGCGTACCGTGGCTGCAGTGTGTACCATCTACAAGATGCACTACAGCAACTCGCCAAGGCTTCTTCGGCAGCACCTCCCAAACCCGTGACCTCTTCCACCTAGAAGGACAAGGGCAGCAGACGCATGGGAGCAGCACCACCTGCAAGTCGCACACCAACCTGAATTGGAAATATATAGCCGTTTCTGCATTGTCACTAGGTCAAAATCCTGGAACTCCTTCCCTAACAGTACTGTGGAAGTACCTTCACCACACGGACTGCAGCGGTTCACTTTTTTTTGTATGTGGGATGTGGGCGTCGCTGGCACGGTCAGCATTTATTGCCCGTCCCTAATTGCCCTCGAGAAGGTGGTGAGCCATCTTCTTGAACTGCTGCAGTCCGTGTGGTGAAGGTACTCCCACTGTTGTGTACAAATAAAAAAAAAGCCATAATGGGTGTGTACCCATATTACCCCCCCGGTGTCCAGCTGTAATTACCAGACGCTGCAGGCCCCTCCCCTGCCTCTCGTAGCAGCTGATTAAGAGAAGTATTGGTTGCGCTGGTAGTCATCACCCTTCACTGATATAGGGAACCCAGAGAAAGGGAGCGACCAATAAAGGTGCTCCTCCGCTTAAAAAAAGGATAAGTCTGGTTTGAAATGGCTGTCACATCAGCATGCAATCCAGAATGTACGCAGCCCTTCTCCCAGAGCATGGGATGAACTCCCAGGTGGCTCTCCCTTTATGATGGCTGCCAATAGGCTTTAGTTCCCAACTGTATCCAATTCCAGGCTGCTTTTAGCTGGAATCAAGTCAATGATCAAGGCCTGGCTATCATCATTCACACAGGCTTTGGGCTCCTGAGTTGCTGCCACTACCTTGTACCTGGTTGCAGCAGACTGCCTGCACATTTCCCGTTAGTATTAATATAGAAGATGGAATCTGGAGGTAGTTTAAGGAATTTTTAATGCATAGTAAAGCAGGTTCCCCTGTCTAACAAATGCCTGTCCATTCACACAAAAGTCCACAAGAGTGCATGTGCTCCGGATTATTAAGTGCAGATATAAATCTAGTGACCATAGAGCTTTCTGTGCGCTGGAGTCTCTCAGTGAATCAGAGTGCTACAGTAGAACCTTCCGGTAGCGGTTCTTCTGCACGGCCTGTAGTCGCCTCTGTCGCTCTGTGGCTCGGTTCCCCACCGTCTGCTTCAGTGCAGGGAGAATGACTCTGTCTGCTGTGGGCAGCACAGTTTCAGGCCTATGGAGTGAGAGCACAAGTCTGAGAGCAGGGGTAAAGACAGGGGCTGCTGCACCGTGGAGCTCGAGACTGGTCGCGAGATCTGCAATTTTCCAGCAAATTAAATCCCATTTCTGTCGGCTCCTTGTGTCCCAGTTGTAAGTGTAGGTGTACCAGGTAGAATACACTATATGGCCTGTTTCTGTGCTGTAAATTCAAAGATACAGACACGAGAGCTCATTGGGGACTTTCAACCTCGTCTTGCTGAGGCTAGCGTAAGCAGTCAAGACGGCACACTTGGGACCTCCTGAAGGAGTCCTCAGTATGTGAGCATAATTATCTCCAAATCTCATGTACACTACATGTATGGGGTTGTGTTTTATTATCTGATTGATTTATTTAATAAAGCATATTAACCAGACCTTTCAGTGTTTAGTTTTCCTCAAACCTGTATTAGAGGTAAAGGATGTATCACAATATCCTGGAGCGTTGTGTCCAATTCTGTACACCACACTTTAGGGAAGGACGTGAAGGCTTTGGAGAGGGTGCAGAAGAGATTTACTAGAATGGTTCCAGGGGTGAGGGATTACAGTTACGTGGAGAGACTGGAGAAGCTGGGGTTGTTCTCCTTGGAGCAGAGAAAGCTAAGAGGAGATTTGATAGAGGTGTTTAAAGTCATGAAGGGTTTTGATAGAATAAATAAAGAGAAACGGTTTCCAATGGCTGAAGGGTCAATAACTAGAGGGCACAGATTTAAGATGATTGGCTAAAGAATCAGAAGCAACAGGAGGAATAACTTTTTTTACGCAACGAGTGTTTAGGATTTGGAATGCACTGCCTGATAGGGAGGTGGATACAGATTCAATAGTAGCCTTCAAAAGGGAATTGGAAAAATATTGCAGGGATATGGGGAAAGAGCGGGGGAGTGGGACTAACTGGATTGCTCTTCGAAAGAATCAGTGTAGACTCGATGGGCCGAATGGCCGCCTTCTGTGCGGTACTATTCTATTATACCTCCACATAAGGGCAATAGGGATATATGACAATATCCTATATAAACCCAACACCAGTGTGCAGCGCCTGGGATAGCAGTACGCGCACCGACCAGCAGTATGATTCCTGTTGTGCCAACTGATCACAGCTAGGAAGCTGCAGCCTCAGTGCTGCCCCTTGGGCTCGGGAATGTAAATAGACCAGCCAGCGTTCCTGCTACTGGTCAGTACCCAGTGACCCCCCACCCTTCCCCTGGGCAGTCCTCTTGTGTGGACGTTGGCTGTAAACAAGATTGGGCTCGATTGTGCTGCCCTGTGGTTGGATTGCCCACCAACACACACGACCCATTTATGCAGATTGGGTGAGGTATGAAAGTGCTCTGGTGCCTGTGGAACCTGTAGCTCAGCAGGATTCAACGCCTTCAGGAGAGATGGGGAGGCATTTAACAAAACACAAACATTAGTAACCAGGTCCTACGGCCCTGGGTCTGATCTTTCACATTGCCCTGCACTCACATTGCCCTGCACTCTCTGCCGTGTTTTCTACACGATTGCCAACAATAGACACCAATTTTGTTTGCAGGCACATTTCAACAGCAAAAGGAAATGGCCCCGAAAATAGCTGGACTCCCCCCGCCGGTGACCCCCCCCCCCCCCCCCCACTCCTGACACGCCCCCTCCAAAGAGCTGGGTCGGGGGAGGTGATTGAAGGGTCGTGGAAAGAGCAGAGCCTCCCAGCCGCTCGCTTACAAGCCAGTGCCATCGGCTTTCACATTGCCCTTTATCTGGGGCAAATGTAGCTCTTGGAGTTAGCATGGTTGTTCTAGGGGCCCAGGTCTGTGAGGGCACTGCCAGGCCCTGCATTCTGGGCCAACAAGTAGCCCAGAAACCGTTCCCTGTGAAGGGATTTTACCCGACCCACGAACGGTGTTTTTTTTTATTTGATTCATTCCCTTTTACTTATTTCCACACTTCACCTCAGCTCCTGCTCCTGCCCAGGTTCCCCGCCCCTGCAGCTGGAGCACGAGACCAGCCCAGGGGCACTCACTGTGTGACTCGCATGGCCCAGACAAAGTGCGGGTGAGGCTGGAGCACTGAGGCAGCAGAGTCAAGATGTTAGTGGGGTCCAAAAAGCATCCGTGTGCTAGGCTGGGCGAGCTGAAATACTAGAGGGAGGAGCTCAATGGGCAGCGAACGCTAGAGGGCCATGTGTTGGGGTGGGGGGTTGGGAGCGGGCAGGTTGCGAAGAGGCAGGCGGGAGTGGGAGCTCTGTAAGTGGGTGGGCAGGCTGTGAGGGCCGCACACTCCAGTACACAGGGACGAGCACAGCCATACTATACCATAGCTCCTGGCGGCTATTCTCTTACGCTATGTTAGTTCGCATTACTAAACTCCAGCTATGTGAACCTTCATTGCTGATGCTCTCTGGATCGTCAATACAGTCTCCAGTAAACTTAGTGTTCGTTTGTACTCAAGTCAAACCTCCTCTGGACTCCACATACTGAAAACATTTTAACCTGCCCCTTAAAGTCACTCCTCATTCCCTTGTTTGTATTAAAACTGCCCTGCCTGAGTTAGCTACGACTTAGGTCAGAGTTACACACGAAATGGGAAAACTGCCCAACACTTCTCTATGTCAAGTGATATTTTAATGATAAAATCTCAAGTGCGTTCATTGTTTTCCCAGTACAGGTGTGAAGGCTGCAGGCTGACACAGCAATGCTCAGTGGACTTACAGTTTTTTAGGCGGCTCTTTCAAAGGCACTTTGGGCAGTTGCACAACATCCCGTTCCCTGGGAAGACACAAAGTTAAACCTTGAGACAATCATTTGCCTTGGACTGTTTCGCACACACCATTACTTTAATAGTATTCGAGCCTGAACAGCTCTTTATATTGAGGGCAAATGATTCTAGTTTTTCATTTTTGCACAACATATCACAAGGACCTGGCTGTTCAGCCATCACCCTGGGATCAGTTAACATTGAGGACAGCCCCGAGGGCTCCTGTACGCAGCTCTGTAAAGTAATGGAAGCTGCTGTTAACTCCTCATTAACCGTCTGTACAAGTCCAGGCGGGGTCCATGATCCCCAGAAGGGTTTGAGGCCCGTCTCTTCCCCTGGTCTCTCACACCTCAAACTCTGCCCCTGTTGGGTAACTATCGGTCATTGCCTTGGGCATCGCCAAGTGACGAGGTGTGACACCGTGCTCCTCTGAAAGAGTTAGCATTGTGTGGCCTCCCATCAAACATGTATTCGCATCGATTCCCTGGCAGAGAGGGGTTATGGGCGACGGGAGAATAAGAATTAGTTCTGAAGACTGCAGCACTCTCGCTGAAACTAAGTGCTAACCAGATATGAAATGCTATTTTGAGAATGGATACAAAACAGACTTTAGCCAAAGGCTCCCAGTGATTTGGAATTTACAGTATGTGTAAAATAGCTAACGATGTTACAGCTTATAGAAAGGGAAGTTTATGGCTGGGAAATTCCATATGGGGTACAACAGCTGTAGTCCATGAATTGATTCTCAGTTGCTCTATGTGATCCCAAGGGAGTCTCCCTCTATTCCCAATTCAGTTACAAAACAATCCACTATTGTACTTCCCACAAGACTGATAAACATGCCCTCCACTCACCGACTGAGATCAGCTAGGTAAGCCTTGGCGAGGAGGTAGGCGTCCGGAGTCCATTTGTTGGAGTACAACAGATCTTTCAAATTCGTCTTCAAGCGTAGGAGCTAAGAGAGACCATTGAATGTGCATTATTGTATCAACAGTGGGATGATCGACAAGGAAAGCATCAAAGGCCACCTCATGTTAATTCATTCCCTGCCCCTGGGAGCCTGTTGTACTCTCTCTTCCAGCCGACAGCATTTGTAATGCATCCATTAATGTAATGGCCTACTCCTGCTCCTAGTTCTTCTCCAGAGTAGGGTTTATGCCAGTTAGATCAGTGAGACCACAATGCTGCTGCATGAACTAATACTGTAACACAGCATTACGCAACATTATACAAATATAGTGAGTGTCCCGATGGCCCAGATGGTAAACCAAGTCTAACCAGACGGTCCCAGACTCAATTCCCCATCAGTGATGAGTTAGCTGTAGATGCACAATAACTGACCTCAGCACTCCTGGGTTATGGAGAGGAAATCAGCTAGCGTCCCATTCCCAATCGCTGGTCAGTGATCCCCCAGGAAGGGGACGGTATGTACGTTAGGAGAGCAGAGGATTGGGCTTCCCTCTTGGGTGAATCGTCTGCCAACACTCACTGGCTATGTTCACACAGGATGAATGGACACTGGGGAGGTGCCAGAGGGTGACCAGCACCCAAGGAACTGTACCCCAGCATAGGGTGGGTGTCATCAGGAGGGGGGGAGGGGCAGCAGGAAATAGGGAAAAATAGTATCAACTAATTGATAAAGACTGTGTAAGGTGATTGCCCAGATGTCTAAGTACCCCATGAGTCAGTCACGTCCGATTTACAGGAAACCTGAGTGGCCAGCTGGGATTGCTGGTACAGTTATGTCATTGTCACCTGTTCCTAGCACGAACATCCCTCACCTTGATGAGTATTAAATAAACTGCCTGCTCACATGTTTTTCTATTCAATTTGATCAACTTGGCAGTTTAGGTGGAGACAGACATGCCAAGCATGGAAGTGGCAGATGTGCTGGTGGAGACAGAGTGAACAATTTGTGAATGACTGTCGATACAAGTTATGAGAGATACACTTCTTCAACATCCTGAGAGTCGGTATATCTTCAAAGGATTTTGATGGTACTGTACACCTGTGGCTGACTAAGTCAGTCTGAAGCCAGGGAGACTGGGCTCAATCAGCTTGCTCAGTGGGAGTAGTTTGGTCAAATAAGTCAGTGACCATAGTTAAAGGTTCCATTTTATGCAGAGGGTTAGTGCAGAGTGTCATTGCTGTTTTGATACTTTGAGGAGAAAAGTAAAGTTTGTCATTTCTGTTCCTTTACCTGTTTGAAGTTCATTTGTCTGCTGGTTTACAGCCCGAACCTCGGTGTAATAGTGTGTATGTATTCGATCATGTGGCACATTGAGATATATTCCAGTTAGCTGAAGTGCAGCTGGGTCTCGCTGCAGTTACCGAGGTACTGGGTAGGGTAAAGGTGCACTCCGGGTTGTAGGGACACAAGGTCCTCTAATGGGAATGGGGAGTGGGCAGTGATGCCGAGCCCAAGGAGAATATCAGGTATAAAAGCTCCCAGAACCTAACGTTCTTACCTCCTGAGACTGTAGGCTGCTGGTGTTGTGCAAGTGCCGTACGATGATGGCGCATTCCTGCAATGTCGGAGCCCGAGGTGACCCAGAAGGATCTATCTGGATCAAAAGGGGAGTGAGCGATGTGATGAGCATCTGTGCCTCGTCTAATTCTGGATGAACAGTCAGCACAGGTAATACTGGACAGGTCTGCTGGGAGGCTCCCGGCCCACTGTTCCTACAACAGATGAATCACTGTTGGTGTGAAGCACAATTTATCCCCTTAGAGAAATTTTACATTTTCATATTTTCCCTACAGGCGTCAGGAAACTTGAACGTCCAGGAACTGGGGAGTGTGTTGGGTTCGAAGCTGGCCATTCACCGCTGGGACCTGGGTTTAAATCTAGCCCAGACTAATGGGATGAAAGTCTCTTCTGTCTGCTGGATGGAAGGGTCCTATGTGAAGCAATTTTAGGCAGATCTCAATCCTGTTCTTAGTGGGCACACAGCACAAAACTGGCCCTAATTTACCCAGAGAGGCTTGTGTGGGAAATGGTTTTTAAAAAGTCCTACTGTGCTGTAGGAGGGAGTCTTCTGAGGTTGGGGCTGCGGTCTGTTGTTGGGGCAGAGTAAGGGGGAGCTTTACTGTGCATCAGATGAGCACCCTCTATTGCGCCAGCGTGGCATTTCCCCCCCATTTCCCATACCAGGCATCCTTAGGCCTATCTGAATGAGATTGCCAATCAATGTCAAATCATGCAATGTTTTGTGCTGCAGGCCCGTGTCTACCATGAACAGAGCTGAGACTGGCCAAACTCATTTCACATAGGACCCTTACAGCCAGCAGGTGGAGGGGACTTTCATCCCATCAGTCAGAGCTGGATTTGAACTCAGACCCCAGAAGTGAAAAGCCAATGTCTAACCCACAGTGCCACCTGGTTTGCCACGCATCATGCATTCGGTGCTTAACTCGGTTGTCATTTCAACATACTGGCGTACAAACTCCAATACTTATACCATGATTAGGATCCATGAGGTTTTGCCAATCTCCAATTCGGAGTGTGTGGTTTGATACATAAAGGCTGGGAATATTTCAATCTCAGTGCAGCCCGCCCTGGCCCGAAGGTTACTAACTGCAGGTGTTCACTGTGGGACTGCAGAGCTGGCTGCTTTGCAGGATGGGGGAACCTCTTGCACTTCATGTGCGACGCTGTACCTCCTGTGAGCTGCCTCTGTGCAGAGCTTCCGCCGAGTGGAGCTGTGCTTCTGTGGCTCTTTCAGTGCTGCCCTCTGCTCCTTGACCCCATCGTCTGGCAGTGCAGCACGGCGCTGGTTACCTCTCTGAGAATGCTTTCTGCCTGCAACAAGAATACAATGGAATCAGTTACAAGATTGTCAGAGGCCTCAGGGAGGCAATGGCCCAATTCTTTGAACTGAAGAACTGTACTTCCAATAATAATATAGATTATTATAGCAAATGAACATAGGACGGCACTACACGGGTACGGTAGCATGTTACTGGACCAGTAATCCAGAAGCCTGGACTAATGATCTGGAGACACAAGTTCAAATCCCACCATGACGGTTTGTGAATTTGAATTCAGTTAACTAAATAAGTCTGGAATAAAAAGCTCGTATCAGTAATGGTGACCATGAAACTACCGGATTGTTGTAAAAACCCATCTGGTTCACTGATGTCCTTTAGGGAAGGAAACCCGCCATCCTTACCCGGTCTGGCCTATATGTGACTCCAGACCCACAGCAATGGTCAACCCTGGTTCAATGAGGACTGTAGAAGAGCATGCCAGGACTCTTAACTGCCCTCTGAAATGCAGCCTAGCGAGCTACTCAGTTGTATCAAACCGCTGCAAAAAGGTACAAGAACTACTAAACCGGTCAGACCACCCGGCATCGACCTAGGCATTGGATTTGGACACGACAACGGCACCCCGAGCCCAGTCGACCCGGCAAACTCCTCCTCACTAATATCTGGGAACATGTGCCAAAATTGGGGGAGCTGTCCCACAGACTAGTCAAGCAACAGCCAGACAGTCATACTCACAGGATCATACCCATCAGCCAACGTCCCAGACTCCTCTATCACCATAGCCGGGTATGTTCCGGCAGGATAGACCCACCAGGGGTGGTGACACAGTGCTATACAGTCAGGAAGGAGTGGCCCTGGGAGTCCTCAACATTGATTCCAAACCCCATGAAGTCTCAGGGCATCAGGTCAAACATGGGCAAGAAAACCCCCTGCTGATTACCACCTACTGCCCTCCCTCAGCTGATGAATCAGTACTCCTCCATGTTGAACACCACTTGGAAGAAGCACTGAGAGTAGCAAGGGCACAGAATGTACTCTGGGTGGGGGACTTCAATGTCCATCGCCAAGATTGGCTCGGTAGCACCACTACTGACCGAGCTGGCTGAGTCCTGAAGGACATACCTGCCAGACTGAGAGAACCAACGCGAGAGAAAAACCTACTTGACCTCATCCTCACCAATCTACCTATCGCAGATCTGTCCATGACAATATTGGCAGGAGTGACCAGCGCACAATCTTTGTGGAGACAAAGTCCGATCGGCAAACTGAGGACACCCTCCATTGTTTTGTGTGGCACTACCATCGTGCCAAATGGGATAGATTCAGGACAGATCCAGCAGCTCAAAACTGGACATCCATGAAACGCTGTGAGCCATCAGCGGCTGCTGAACTGTATTCCGCCACAATCTGTAACTTCATGGCCTGGCATATCTCACTTTACCATGACCATCAAGCCAGGGGACCAACCCTGGTTCAATGAAGACCGTAGAAGAGCATGCCAGGAGCAGCACCAGGCATTCCTAAAAATGAGGTGCCAACCTGGTGAAGCTGCAACACAGGAATACTTGCTAAATAGCAGAAGCAGCACACTATAGACAGGGCTAAACGATCCCACAACCAACGGATCAGATCAAAGCTCTGACATCCTGCCACATCCAGTCATGAATGGTGGTGAACAATTAAACAACTAACAGGAAGAGGAGGCTCCATGAACATCCCCATCCTCAATGATGACAGAGCCCAGCACGTGAGTGCAAAAGACAAGGCTGGAGCGTTTGCAACCATCTTCAGCCAGAAGTGCCAAGTGGATGATCCACCTCGGCCTCCTCCGGAGTACCTCAACATCACAAATGCCAGTCTTCAGCCAATTCGATTCACTCCACGTGATATCAAGAAACGGCTGAGCGCACTGGATACAGCAAAGGCTATGGGCCCCGACAACATCCCAGCTGTAGTGTTGAAGATTTAGGCTCCAGAACTAACTGCACCTCAAGCCAAGCTGTTCCAGTACAGCTACAACACTGGCAGCTACCCGACAAAATGGAAAATTGCCCAGGTATGTTCTGTCCACAAAAAGCAGGACAAATCCAATCCGGCCAATTACCGCCCCATCAGCCTACTCCCAATCATCAGCAAAGTAATGGAAGGTGTCACTGAAAGTGCTATCAAGCGGCACTTACTCACCAATAACTTGCTCATCGATGCTCAGTTTAAGTTCCGCCAGGACCACTCAGCTCCAGATCTCATTACAGCCTTGGTCCAAACATGGACAAAAGAGCTGAATTCCAGAGGTGAGGTGAGCGTGACTGCCCTTGACAACAAGGCAGCATTTGACCGAGTGTGGCACCAAGGAGCCCGAGTAAAACTGAAGTCAATGGGAATCGGGGGGGAAAACTCTCCACTGGCTGGAGTCATACCTCGCACAAAGGAAGATGGTTGTGGTTCTTGGAGGCCAACCATCACAGCCCCAGGACATCGCTGCAGGAGTTCCTCAGGGCAGTGTCCTAGGCCCAACAATCTTCAGCTGCTTCATCAATGACCTACCCTCCATCATAAGGTCAGAAGTGGGGCTGTTCGCTGATGTTTGCAGTGTTCAGTTCCATTCGCAACGCCTCAGATAATGAAGCAGTCCGTGCCTGCATGCAACAAGACCTGGATGACATTCAGGCTTGGGCTGATAAGTGGCAGGTAACATTTGCCAAAATAGAATATTTTTTAAATGGTGAGAAACTATTAAATGTTGCTGTTATCCACTTTGGTAGGAAAAATAAAAAAGCAAATTATTATTTAAATAGAGTGAGACTACAAAATGCTGCGGTACAAAGGGATCTGGGGGTCCTTGTACATGAAACACAAAATGTTAGCATGCAGGTACAGCAAGTAATTAGGAAGGCTAATGGAATGTTGGCCTTTATTGCAAAGGGAAGGGAGTATAAAAGTAGGGAAGTCCTGCTACAACTGTACAGGGCGCTGGTGAGACCACACCTGGAGTACTGCGTGCAGTTTTGGTCTCCTTATTTAAGGAGGGATATACTTGCATTGGAGGCAGTTCAGAGAAGGTTCATGAGGTTAATTCCGGAGATGAGGGGGTTGTCTTATGAAGAATAAGAACATAATAAGAACATAAGAAATAGGAGCAGGAGGAGGCCATTCGGCCCTTCGAGCCTGCTCCGCCATTCAATGAGATCATGGCTGATCTTCTGCCTCAACTCCATTCACCGGCCCTATCACCATATCCCTTGATGCCCTTACTAGTCAGAAATCTATCGCCTTCTGTTTTGACTTTACCCAACGACTGAGCCTCCACAGCCCTCTGGGGTAGAGAATTCCAAAGATTCACCACTCACTGGGGTAGCTCTCCACTATGTGTGCTGGTATAAAACGGGTGATGGCGAGGTTGAGCAGGTTGGGCCTATACTCATTGGAGTTTAGAAGAATGAGAGGTGATCTTATTGAAACACGTAAGATTCTGAGGGGGCTCGACAGGGTAGATGCAGAGAGGATGTTTCCCCTCGTGGGGGAATCTAAAACTCGGGGGCACAGTTTCAGAATAAGGGGTCGCCCATTTAAAACTGAGATGAGGAGGAATTTCTTCTCTGAGGGTCGTAAATCTGTGGAATTCTCTGCCCCAGAGAGCCGTGGAGGCTGGGTCATTGAATATATTTAAGGTGGAGATAGACAGAGTTTTGAACGATAAGGGAGTCGAGGGTTATGGGGAGCGGGCAGGGAAGTGGAGTTAAGCCCAAGACCAGATCAGCCATGATCTCATTGAATGGCGGAGCAGGCTCGAGGGGCCAAAGGGCCGACTCCTGCTCCTATTTCTTATGTTCTCATCTTACCACACGTTTTCTCTGCCCACCTGTGAAAAGATTGCAGAGACTCGAGGTCATGTGAGGAAGACATGAATATTCAGTTCAGATCTTTAGGAGGTACTATTGTTACAATACAGCCCTGGGTTACATGATCATATAGTTAGATATTGGACAGTACAGGCGCATCCCTAAACATAAGACGCTCAGACCGCTTAGGGGAGTAACAAGGGCTGCTGTATCCGAGAAAATAGCCATGGCCATATCTTAAACTTGTAACACCCACATCTACCAGTAGAATGTACAGCCAAGACTTCTGTCAACCATGCAAATGAACTAAATTAAATTAAATTAAATCTTCATGTATAGCAATATTTCAATAAACATAAAACAAAACTATGATCTCAAGGTTCAGATAACTACGGCAAAGGCTCTTTGTATTTCCACAACCTCTTGTGACTTTGTACAATCGCCGTGATAAGCCAGTGTGATGCACTGTGTACACAGGTCTTTGAATGCTCAGGACTGAAGCCGATTGCCAGCTTTTAATATACTTTAGGAGCATTATTAGCCTTTCATCTGGTTATGTAGCCTTGTTATTGACTCTGCCTTATACTGTCCGCAGTTAGGAAACAAAGAAAGACTTGCATTAATATCGCGCCTTTCATGACCTCAGGATATCCCAAAGCGCTTTACAGCCAATGAAGTACTTTTGAAGTGAAATGTCAGGAGCAAGATTCGGTTAATAACCAGCAAGATTATGGAGAGTACAGGAGGGAATTGAAAAAGTTAATATGGGAGGCAGAGAGGTTATGAGAAAAAAATTCTCCTCATCTCCCCTCTAGATGTTCTGCCAATTATTTTAAATTTAAGGCCTCTGAAGATCTCTTTCACACAGAAAAGTGTGAGGTGATACATTTTGGTAGGGAGAATGAGGAGAGACAATACATGCTAAATGGTACAGTTTTAAAGGGGGTGCTTTGCCAAGTTTCGAATCATCTGCAAACTTTATGATGCTGCTCCCTACACCTGAGTCTAGGTCGTTTATAAAAACTGAAAAGAGTAATGGACTCACAACTGACCCTTGGGGAACATCACTGCAAACCACCTCCCAGTCTGAAAAACATCCATCCACCACCACCCTTTATTCCTGCCACCTTCCCCTTAATTCCACAGATAGGGTACAGGCAGCATAGGTTTGGTGAGCTGAAGTATACCGATGATCTGTTTTGGTGATGTTGGTTGAGGAATAGATGTTGGTCAAGACACTGGGCGAACTCCCTTGCTCCTCAGTGAACAGTGCCATGGGATCTAGCCTGAAAAATGGACCAGACTGCTCACTCCTAACCACTATCCAGCAACAGTTGTTGAAAAATGGACCAGACTGCTCACTCCTAACCACTATCCAGCAACAGTTGCTGAAAAATGGACCAGACTGCTCACTCCTAACCACTATCCAGCAACAGTTGCTGAAAAATGGACCAGACTGCTCACTCCTAATCACTATCCAGCAACAGTTGCTGAAAAATGGACCAGACTGCTCACTCCTAATCACTATCCAGCAACAGTTGCTGAAAAATGGACCAGACTGCTCACTCCTAACCACTATCCAGCAACAGTTGCTGAAAAATGGACCAGACTGCTAACTCCTAATCACTATCCAGCAACAGTTGCTGAAAAATGGACCAGACTGCTCACTCCTATAACCACTATCCAGCAACAGTTGCTGAAAAATGGACCAGACTGCTCACTCCTATAACCACTATCCAGCAACAGTTGCTGAAAAATGGACCAGACTGCTCACTCCTAATCACTATCCAGCAACAGTTGCTGAAAAATGGACCAGACTGCTCACTCCTAACCACTATCCAGCAACAGTTGCTGAAAAATGGACCAGACTGCTCACTCCTAACCACTATCCAGCAACAGTTGCTGAAAAATGGACCAGACTGCTCACTCCTATAACCACTATCCAGCAACAGTTGCTGAAAAATGGACCAGACTGCTCACTCCTAACCACTATCCAGCAACAGTTGCTGAAAAATGGACCAGACTGCTCACTCCTAACCACTATCCAGCAACAGTTGCTGAAAAATGGACCAGACTGCTCACTCCTAACCACTATCCAGCAACAGTTGCTGAAAAATGGACCAGACTGCTCACTCCTAATCACTATCCAGCAACAGTTGCTGAAAAATGGACCAGACTGCTCACTCCTAACCACTATCCAACAACAGTTGCTGAAAAATTGGCTTACGGACATCAGGCTCAGTTGTGAGGTCTTCCACAGTCAATTTAGCACCAACACCCAAATGTTTAGGCTCACACATGTTGATCGGCCAATTGGACAAGGTGCCAGGGGGTTGCAGGTGCCCATGGAATGGTACCCCAGCAAGGGTCAGCACCTTTCAGAGAGGAGGGAGAAAACAGTCCATCCATTAATAGGAAACGATTCACTCCAAGGCATCGGTTACACTACTGTACTTTTTTCCTGACATCATAAAACACAACTATGGGAGGCCCAAGCCCTTTAGATTTTGGTTTGGACAACATGAAATTATCATTTAGAATTACAATGCAGCAGGAATGCAACTTATATAATGTGGATTTCAGTCCTTACCGCTGGACAGAGCTCTCATAATCTCAAAACCAGAGTGCTGGAATCATGCCAGGGTACAGTAGTGTAGCGGTTATGTTACAGGACCAGTAATCCAGAGTTCTGGACTAATAATCCAGAGAATTCCACCATGGCAGTTTGAGAATCTGAATTCAGTTTAAAAAATCTGGAAATAATAAGCAGCTATCAATAAAAGTGACTGAAAGCTGTCAGATTGTTATAAAACCCAACTGGTTCACTAATGTCCTTTAGGGAAGGGAACCTACCGTCCTTACCCAGTCTGGCCTATACGTGACTCCAGTCCCACACCAACGGAGTTGACTCTCAAGTGGCCCAGCAGGCCACTCAGCTGCATCAAACTGCTAGAAAGAAAGCTCACCACCATCTTCTCAGGGCAACTAGGGATCAGCAATAAATACCGGCCACGCCAGCGAGCCCACATCCCAAAATGAATTTTTAAAATAAACACACAACAGATTTGCTAGCATCTGAAGAGAGAAGAAATTGGTTGCCATTTTAGGCGAGAATCTGGGAGACGGGGATTTGTTGTTCGACAGTCGGACCCTCAGCAGCATCGTAACCACTGAACTTCCCTTCCCATCTCTTGATTAGGACACTGTGGTATTTTCTCCTTTCAGGCACTGATGGATCTGTTGTGCATTTCTTGTTTTTATTTCACATCTCCAGTATTTAGTTTTTTTTAAATCTCTCAATTCCCTCAGCTGCTGGATCTAAACTGCAGCGCACAGCAAAGGGAAAATGGGAAAATATGGTTTTTTTTAAATGAGACTTTAAAAAAGTTAAAGAAAGAGAGAATTGGAAGTGAAACACAAAAAAATTGAAATAAAACAAACTAAAAAGATAAAAAAGACAGACAAAAGTCAGCTTTTTAAAGTTAGGGTCCAATAACAATTACACAAATTACAGACTGCCTTGGATCAGTAACATGAGGGAGAGGGAGAGAGATGGAGAGGGAGGCAGACAGAGATCGAGAGAAAGGAACCTCCTCCTCCCCTCTTCATCCACCTCTCCCATTTTGACCAATTTAATAAAAAAGACACCTTTTCTGTGGAGCTGCTTATATTCAGCTCTCAGACAGGTAATTTAATGAACACTCCAGTGTACATTATATTGGAACACAGGACAGACTGAAGAGCCACTTGAGTTATAGGGAACTCAAGGGTCCCTAATACCAGTGTAACCACACTGGAGCACTTCTAACCAGCAGGGGAGGAGTGGTAGAGATGCAGCTTTTACTACACGTCGATACAGGCTCAACAGCTCAAAGGATGAGGATTGATAACCTAAAAGGTGGTGATCTCATTGCATATTTACCTGTAGAATGATCCCTGCAACTCAACTGGGCAGCATCTGTGAACGAGCCAGTTGGACTAACGCACGATGAACTCCCTGCTGAAACATACAACAAAGCAGGTCATTTAGCCGATCGTGTCTGTGCTGGCTCTTTACTAGAGCAATCCAAAAATAATCTCATCGTTCTATCTCCTCAAAGCCTTGTATCTTCCTCTGCTTCAAATATTGATCCAATTTTCCTTTAAAAGATGCAACGGTCTCTGCCTCTCAGCCTTTCCATTGGGTATATACAGGAAACTTTGGTTTATCCGGAGGTTAACTGTCTGGAATGCTCGAGCCACTGGCAAAAATCAGGAGCCGTTTCGTTAGGTTTTTTTTCTTTTCGTTGCTTTTTTTCCCCACCAGTCAGGCTCTGCAAGGTCTCGCTGAAGCTGTTGCTAAGCTACAGAGACGCTTGCAAGGTACGGCGGACTGTTTAGAAGCTGTTGCTAAGCAACAGGGTTTGTTGCCAGATACGGAGCTCAAAATCTCCGTATGTTTCAACATTAGCGCTGGTTTGTCCGGCAGTTTTGATGGGACGGCAACAGCTCGGTCCCGTCGGTGCCAGATAGCACAAAGTTTCTTGTACTGCCATTCCTTGTGTTTTCTCCCAAAATACTTATCCACATACATCTTTACCCATTCTGTTAGCCCATGTTTTCCCTGAAGTCTTTTACATTCCTCCTCACTTTGCCAAATGTCCTACTTCTGTGTTACCAGCAAATTGCGAGAGAGTGTTCCCCAGACCCAAGTCCAAATCAGATTTATATACTGAAAACATAAAAGTGGCCCAGCGCTGACCCCCTGCCCTCTGAGTTCTGTCCACTAATCAACTCTCTATTCAGCCTGACTTTTTTGCCAGTTCTGACCGGTTGACCTGAAACGTTAACTCTGTTTCTCTCTGCACAGATGCTGCCTGACCTAGTGAGTATTTCCAGCATTTTCTACAGTATTTTGCTTTTGTTTCTATTCAGCCTGGTACTTTTCATTTTGTACCATATGCCTGAATTTTTCTGATAAGCCTCTTGTAAGATCCCTTATCAAATGCCTTCTGAAAATCCACAAATACATCTACTGCATTCCCTTTATCTATCCAATCAGTCAATTCTTCAAAAAACTATTTACATTTGTAAACACACTTTGCCTTTAATAATTTTGTCCTTAATTGACCCCTGCCTTTCTAAATGCTCACTAATTTTACCTCAGATTATGGATTGTAGGAGTTTGCCCACAACTGACATTAGACTAACTGGTCTCCCACCTGGTTCATCCTCTTCTTAAACACGGGTGCTCTCCAATCCCACAGCAAAATTCACATATACTGTATAAGGATTGAACAATTGTGGCCAGAGCCTCTGCTATCTCCACTCTGACTTCCTTCACCAGCCTAGAGTGCAACCATCATTGCCCAGTCACTTATCCACCTTGATCTCTGCTAAAACTTTCAGAACCAATTCCTTTACTACTGTTACCCCTGACAGTTGTTCCATATCCTGCTGTAGTACACCGAATGTTCCCACTTCCACTATCATTTCAAAACACCGAGGCAAAATAGTTATGTAATATTCCTGTCATACCGTCACCCTCCACAATTAGAGTCTCTCTGTTATCCCCGAGTGGCCCTACCCTCTCTACGAGGCCACCGCTCAGGTGTCTCTTTCCAAGCTGAAAAGCCCAAGCTTCTCCAGTTTTTTCTCGTAACTCAGGCTCCTGACGCTGTAAGTCGGCCCTGTGGCTCCTCTCTGCACCACCTCCAGCACTTGAATATCTCCCTCATGTCTGGGTGAACTGAACCGGATGCAGTATTCTAGGTGCGGTCTGACCAGAGCCCTGTACAGCTGAATCATCACTTCCTCTGGCCTCTGTTGTACTGTTTTGGCTATGTAGTTCAACGTCCTATTTGCATTGTTGATTGGTGCTCGGTGCGGGTTGGGCATGTCGACCATCAGTCTACTTAGACTCCTAGGTTCGATGTTAGGCACTTATTGCCATTCTGACGTGCAGCACTTTACACTTGGCTAGTTTAAATTTCATCTGCCATTGTACTGCTGACTTACAAATTTTGTCCAACTTAATTTTTTGAGCTCCCTCCTCTGATTTCACCGACCCTCCTAGTTTGGTATCATCTGCAAATATGATCAATTTACACTGAGTTTCTGAATCCAGTTCTTTTTTTTTAAAGTTTGTGGTATCCCACTCAGTGCTCGCCCTCCTCACCCCTGTAAAAACACCCACTGCTTGCTACCCTTCAGCCAATTCCCAGGGTTTACCCTGAATCCTACAGCTTAGACTTTGACTGCTGGCCTTTTGTATGGAATTTTGTCAAATGCCTTTCGGAAGTCCAGCTGCATGATATTGTACCTTTCCACGGTCTGCTTGGCCTGTCGCTTCACAGAAGCCGAGGAAGATGGCCAGGTGGGATCTTCCCCCTTCTAAATCAGAGTTGACTGCGGTTTACTAAGTTATTATACAGATAATCCTCAAGTTTACTCCTGATAATCAATTCCATTATTTTACATGGATGGAAGTGAGACGCTGCTACTGAATAAATTATATTGGTTTTATATTAGAGTTACCTACTCCGGTCCATCAAACCGCCCCCCACAAATTTAAACCCCCACCCCCACATCAAACACAAATGGTTGCTTTCCACAATTCCCAGTGGAACTTAATCAAAACGTCTACCCCACAGCTGCGTGCTCAATGACACACGCACAATTAAAGACACACGCACAATTAAAGACACACGCACAATTAAAGACACACGCACAATTAAAGACACACGCACAATTAAAGACACACGCACAATTAAAGACACACGCACAATTAAAGACACACGCACAATTAAAGACACACACAATTAAAGACACACACAATTAAAGACACACACAATTAAAGACACACGCACAATTAAAGACACACGCACAATTAAAGACACACACAATTAAAGACACGCACAATTAAAGACACACGCACAATTAAAGACACACGCACAATTAAAGACACATGCACAATTAAAGACACACGCACAATTAAAAACACAGAAAGTAAGTATTTCCACAGTTAAGAGTTGGAATGTTTCGGAGGGCATGTGTAATGAGAAATGTGACAGCACCACCTTACACCCGGACAACCTTTCCACTCCTCATTATTTTCCTGCCTCCAGTTTTTTCCTCTCAACTAATTAATATTTATTTGGCTGCTGTTTCTCTGGCTTTCCTCTCATCCTTCTTATTTCTCGGTTTCCCCTCCTTTTCGCCTGCTTCATTCTTTCACTGCTCTGCAGTTGTTTCCTTTTGTTTCCTCTTGCTTCCCGAGTCCCCACTTCTCTGGACCCTAGTTTATTATTCTGTGTATCGACCCCCTCTGTACCTCTAGTGTTCAATTCCCACACTGTACATTCCTCAAACCCTGGAATCTCACTCATCTGCTTCCTCCCTGCTTTTCCCTCTTCCACCCACCCAATCAGCATCTGTCCAATCCTGCTTTCACTATATGCAATAGGCCCGTTTCACCTCACTGAGGAGGCTGGGATAGGTTTGCCTTCTTGAACCATTCTACAATTCGTACTGCAAGAGCGGTTAGGATCAGATCAGCCATGATCTTATTGAATGGCGGAGCAGGCTCGAGGGGCCGATTGGCCTACTCCTGCTCCTATTTCTTATGTTCTTATGTTCTTATGAATGCGCTGATAGTTATTCACAGGGCCGGTCAGAAGAGAATGCCAGGCGTGCCAGCAGGACACTGCTGAGCCAATAGTTGTCTGTTCTACAGACTGCAGACTGTGATGCCAGAGGCAGGTTTTCTCCACCAATTGCTGTTTAACCAACATTAGTGGAATAAACCTAACTTTAACATCAGCGTGTTACAGTAACTGACTGCAAACTCTGTCACTGCAGGGATCTATCAAGTTAATTCAATGAACGAAGTTAACTTTCCTTTCTGCAGGCTATTTTTGGGTAAATGAGTTACTATAAATATGGTGCACTGAATGTAGTTTTGCATAGTTTCTAACAGTAGCAGAGGGTTTTTATACTGA
This sequence comes from Somniosus microcephalus, assembly GCF_052327205.1. Taxonomy (NCBI): domain Eukaryota; kingdom Metazoa; phylum Chordata; class Chondrichthyes; order Squaliformes; family Somniosidae; genus Somniosus; species Somniosus microcephalus. The sequence goes on from NC_141005.1 coordinate 78,201,711, forward strand.
TGTGACTTGCAGCATAGATTTTGTGATATCACTGATCCTGTGGAAGGGATTTAGTTGTCAGGAGCCTCGAGCTGCTACAAACAGTACACATCTAGACCAGAAGTGTTGTAGCTCTATCGCCATCCTACATTCCCCCATCAACTGCAAACCAGGGAGCATGGGGTTGGTGAATTTACCCTGCTGTGCCTTGCCCTCTTACACAGATGCTGTGTGATTGGTAACACCTTCCCTGGGGGTAGCATCAGATCGAGAGTTTCATGGAGGTTTAGCTCCTTGACAGTGTTTCCCGTAGTTACTTATTCCCAGCTTGGGGGAAGAGCCCCCGACACTACAGACTGTATCTGATCTGTTGAGCTCATTCTCCTTTTTCTGTTCTTGACACAGCCTTACCCAGTCTAGTAAGACAACATTGTAGCATTGAGCAAACTCCCAGTATAGGTTATACTGGTGGCAGGATGTGACTAGTGGTGTCCCCCCAGGGATCTGTACTTGGGCCTCAGCTTTTCACTATATTTATCAATGACCTAGATGAAGCAATAGAGAGCCATATATCCAAGTTTGCTGACAACACTAAGTTAGGAGGGGCAGTAAATAGTGTAGATGGGAGCAGAACGTTGTAAGGGGACATTGATAAAGTGAGTGAGCAAAACTGTGGCAGATGGAGTTCAATGTGAGGTCATCCATTTTGGATCCAAGGAAGATCGATCAGAGTATTTTCTAAACGGTGCGAAGCTGGGAACTGTGGAGGTGCAGAGAGATTCTGGGGTCCAAGTACAGAAATCACTAAAAGCTAGTGGACAGGTACAAGAGTAATTGAAAAGGCTAATGGAATGAGAGCCTTCATCTCAAGGGGGCTGGAATACAAAGAGGTGGAAATTATGTTCGTTATATCAAGCTCTGGCTATCTGGAGCACTGCGTTCAGTTCTGGGCACCGCCCCTCAGGAAGGGTATACTGGCTTTGGAGGGGATGTAGCGCAGATTCACCAGAATGAAACCGGGGCTAAAAGGGTTAAATTATGAAGCTGGGTTGCATGGTAATGGGGAACATAAGAAATAGGAGCAGGAGTAGGCTGATGCGCCATCAATTACTCCAAAGACTGAGGTTAAGCGAGTAACAACCAGGCTTTTATTAACTAAAGAATGAAGGTCTTGTCTCGAGTGGTCGACCCGTCCAGAATACTAAGGGACTGGGAGGTAGTCACTTATATACCTGGAATAGTGGGAGGAGTCAGCCGAGGCATGTCCAGACCTGTACCTAGTGGAATACACATTACACATACAGACAGGTATACAGTGGTTTACCACATAGGCCAATCAGCCCCTCGAGCCTGCTCCGCCATTCAATAAGATCATGGCTGATCTGATCCTAACCGCCAATCTACTATCACAGAACCATCTCCTGAATCTAACAGAATTAGACACATGAAATAGGAGCAGGATCAGGCTACATGGCCCCTGGGCCCGCTCCGCTACCCACAGGGCCATGACCGATCCGAACCTAGACTCATGTCCAAATTCCTGCCCGCTCCCCGTAACCCTTAATTCCCTTTACTTCTAGGAAACTGTCTATTTCTGTTTTAAATTTATGTAATGATGTAGCTTCTACAGCTTTTTGGGGCAGCATATTCCATGGACCTACCACCCTCTGAGTGAAGTAGTTCCTCCTCATCTCAGTTTTGAAAGAGCAGCCCCTTATTCTAAGACTATGCCCCCTAGTTCTAGTTTCACCCATCATCGGGAACATCCTCCCCGCATCCACCCAATCCAACCCCTTCACAATCTTATATGTTTCAATAAGATCGCCTCTCATTCTTCTGAACTCCAATGAGTAGAGTCCCAATCTACTCAACCTCTCCTCATATGTCCATCCCCTCATCCCCGGGATTAACCAAGTGAACCTTCTTTGTACTGACTCGAGAGCAAGTATGTCTTTTCTTAAGTATGGACACCAAAACTGTACGCAGTATTCCAGGTGCGGTCTCACCAATACCTTGTACAACTGAAGCAATACCTCCCTATTTTTATATTCTATCCCCCTAGCAATGAAAGCCAACATTCCATTGGCCTTCTTAATCACTTGCTGCACCTGCATACTAACCTTTTGAGTTTCGTGCACCAGGACCCCCAGATCCTTTTGTACTTCAGTACTTTCCAGTTTCTTGCCATTAAGATAATAACTTGCTCTACGATTTTTCCTGCCAAAGTGCATAACCTCACACTTTCCAGTATTGTATTCCATCTGCCAAATCTCTGCCCACTTACTTAGCCTGTCTATGTCCCCTTGCAGGTTTTTTATGTCCTCCTCACTCACTACTTTCCCTCCCATCTTAGTATCATCTGCAAACTTTGATATGTTACACTTGGTCCCCTCCTCCAAATCGTTAATATAGATTGTAAAGAGTTGGGGATCCAGCACTGACCCCTGCGGAACACCACTAGTTACTGATTGCCAGTCTGAGAATGAACCATTTATCCCAACTCTCTGCCTTCTGTTAGATAGCCAATCCTCTATCCATGCCAGAATATTACCCCCAATCCCGTGATTTTTTATCTTAAGCAATAATCTTTTGTGTGGCACCTTGTCAAATGCCTTTTGGAAGTCTAAATACACTACGTCCACTGGTTCCCCTTTATCCACCCTATATGTTACTTCCTCAAAGAACTCCAGCAAATTCCAACAGAAGCTTAGGATTATCCTTGTCTTCGAGGACGAACCTAGAGCAGTGGCTAGTTTTGGCAGAGGAGAGCGAGGCCAAGTAGATCCCGAATAATGAAACCAGGGCTAAAAGGGTTAAATAATGAAGACAGGTTGCATAGACTAGTATCGCGTTGCGTTTAGAAGATGAAGAGGTGATCTAATTGAGGTGTTTAAGAAAACGAAAGGAGTTGACAGGGTATAGAGAAACTTTCCTCTGGTGGGAGAGTCCAGAACAAGAGGGCAGAACCTTAAAATTAGAGCTAGGCCATTCAGGGGTGATGTCAGGAAGCACCTCTCCACACAAAGGGTTGTGGAAATATATAATTCTCGCCCCAAAGAGCTGTTGAGGCTGGGGGTCAATTGAAAATTTCAAAGTTGAAATCGAATTTTATTAAGTACAGGAAACTCTTTGGTATCCGGCACCGACGGGACCGGGATGGTGCCGGTTGATTAAAAATTCCGGATAAGGAAGAAGGGACATGGAGTGACAATGGCCCAAGGTACGAGAGCCCCGTTACACAGCCAGAAGTGTCGGAGCCCCGTAACACAGCCAGAAGTGCCGGAGCCCCGTAACACAGCCAGAAGTGCCGGAGCCCCGTAACACGGCCACAAGTGCCGGAGCCCCGTAACACAGCCAGAAGTGCCGGAGCCCCGTAACACGGCCAGAAGTGCCGGAGGCCCGTAACACAGCCACAAGTGCCGGAGCCCCGTAACACAGCCAGACGTGCCGGATCCCCGTTACACAGCCAGAAGTGCCGGAGCCCCGTAACACAGCCAGACGTGCCGGATCCCCGTTACACAGCCACAAGTGCCGGAGCCCCGTAACACAGCCAGAAGTGCCGGAGCCCCGTAACACAGGTACAGGGGACCCAGTTACTCAACCAGAGGTGCAGGAGCCATGGTTACACGGCAAAAGGTACGAGATCCCTGGTTACACAGCCGCAATTATACCGTATACGGAAGTCTCAAAACCTACTCCTGAATTTTGCCGGTTATTAGAGAATTCCGGATAATTAGGTGCCGTTTAAACGAGAGTTTCCTGTAAGTGTATTAAGTGATATGGAACCAAGGTGGGTAGATAGAGTTAGTTACAGATAAGCCATGATTGAATGGCGGAACAGGCTTGAGGGGCTGAATGGCTGACTCCTAATCCTATGTTTGCCCCTTCTCTGATTCATGCTGGAATATGGTTCTGTGAATGTAGAGAACCCCCCCCTCCCCCCGAGCACTTGCCCCATTTTTCCCCATGGGTGAGGCCAGACAGTGGGCGTTGGCAGGGTGCTAGTGGGCACCACAACTAAGCTCAATCCTGGCCTCTCCCAACGCCCACACAATACCCAGCAGGAACAGGAACCCTGGCTGAGGTTTCCAACTCCTGCCCCCCACCACCCACCCTCTTTCAGGGGCCCCAAGACCAATCATCGCAACCCAACCGCTGTCCGGGCTCCATCAGCTAACGGAGCATGGAGCAAGAACCAAACCAGGGGCCTTCTGGTCAGTGTGGCTCTGTGCTATGCCGCACATTGCCTTTACCCACTAGGCCATCGGGGAGCTTTTAAATAAACTGGCTGGTCTGTCAGTGGGCAACCTTTTAGTAAGACTTTGAGCGGTAAGGAAAAGACAAAATTAACTAAACAGGAGATAAAAACTGATGAAACACTTACCTTGATGGGTCACCCTCTGGTTCATTATCACCTTAAAATGGAGATCTGTTGCAAAAGAAGAACCAATCCTTGTTAGGTATAGAAATAAACAGTATGAGAAGAGGGACAAAGGATGCCATCCGTTACCAGGGAGCGAATCCTTTCTAGAAAGTTGCTGAGCTATTTTCAGTAAAGAACTTGCATTTATATAGCGCCTTTCATCATCTCAGGCTGTCCCAAAATGCTTCGCAGCCAATGAAGTACTTCTGAATTGCAGTCAATGTTGTAAAGTAGGAAAAGCAGCAGCCAATTTGCACACAGCAAGGTCCCACAAACTGCAATGAAATAGATGATCAGATACAGGTAGACTACCCTTTATCCGGACTTCCGAAAACCGAAACCCTCTAAAAACCGAAGGTTTTTTCGTTCAGCGTAAGTCGTGCGCACGACATGACCAGAGTGGCGCACGACTTACAGGCCTAGCCGGATAAGGGATAGTGTAGCATTTTTCCGCACTTCTGAAAACCGAAATTGCTCAGCGTAAGTGTACCAGCCTTTATCCGCACATCCGAAACCAGAAAACCTCTGAAAGCCGAAAGTCGAGCAAAGCATGACTTCTGAAAACCGAAATGCGCACGACCACGACCCCCGCCCCCCCCCCCGCCGAACCCGACCCCCACCGACCCCCGAGCCGTACCCCACCCCCGCCGAACCCCACCCAATTTCGGATAAGAGATAGTGTACCAGCCTTTATCCGCACATCCGAAACCAGAAAACCTCTGAAAGCCGAAAGTGGCGCAAAGCATGACCCGACGCTGCCGATGCTTGACCCACGCAGGTGTTATGCTGCTCTGTGTGATATTTGCTGCTCTCTTAGATATTTGCTGCTCTCTTAGATATTTGCAGCTCTCTTAGATATTTGCTGGCTTTTAACAATTTGTGAAAATGCTAAAAAGAGCTGCAGATACCCCAATGGGTAACAGTGAGAAGCAGAGAAGGAAGCATCACTCATTATCGATATCGCAGAAAGTGGAGTTATTGCAGAAGCTTGATCGTGGTGTGTCTGTGCGACATCTTACTGAAGAATATGGTGTGGGAAGTACCACCGTATATGACTTAAAGAAATAGAAAAACAAGTTGTTGAAATTTTACACTGACAGTGATGACCATAAACTAATGAAAATTAGGAAAACATTGCATAGGGCAAAAAATGAAGATCTTGACCGTGTGCTGATTGAGTGGATTCGACAACGCAGAGGTGAACGTGTGCCACTGACTGGTTTGATGGTCATGAAGCAAGCTAGAATATACCATGAAGAACTGAACATTGAAGCTGAGTGTGAATATTCAGAAGGTTGGCTGCATAAATTTAAGAAGCGTCATGGTATAAAATATCTGAAAATCTGTGGTGAAAAAGCTTCTGCTGATCATGAAGCAGCTGAAAATTACATAGATGAGTTTGCAAAAATAATATCGGATGAAAACCTCGGTCCTGAACAAATTTACAATGCTGATGAAACAGCTCTGTTCTGGCGCTACGTTCCTAGAAAAACATTAGCAACGGCTGATGAGAGTGCACCAGCAGGTTTTAAGGATGCTAAAGGACAGGTTGACTGTTCTTGGGTGTGCCAATGCTGCAGGCACACACAAGTTAAAGTTGGTAGTGATTGGAAAAAGCCAACATCCGAGATGTTTGAAAGGTGTATGCAATTTACCTGTGCATTATTATGCGAGCAGGAAAGCATGGGTAACCAGAGGAATATTTTCTCACTGGTTCAATAACCACTTCGTACCAGCGGCACGAGCTCATTGCAGGCAAGTTGGACTGGAAGAAAACTGCAAAATTTTATTGTTCCTGGACAACTGCTCCGCACATCCCCCTCCTGAACTTCTTGTGAAAAGTTATGTTTTCGGCATTAACTTTCCCCCTAATGTGACATCTTTAATGCAGCCTTGTGACCAAGGAATTTTACGCTCCATGAAGAGCAAGTATAAAGACGTTTTTTTGAACTCTATGCTTGATGCAATCAACAGAGGCGAAGGAATCCAAAGCTTCCTGAAAGAATTCAATGTTAAGGATGCCATTTATGCAGTTGCTAATGCTTGGAACGATGTTGACAAACCAACATTAACAAATGCTTGGCACAGACTTTGGCCTTCAACGATGTTTCATGAAGATGGACCTGCAGATGACGAGTTTGAAGGATTTCCTGTCAGTCAGGAGAAGATGATGATATCAAACCTCCTCACTTACGCCAAAGGTTTATCATCCGAAAGTGTAAATACGTTAGAGGAAGCTGACATCGAAGAAGTGCTGAACATTGACAATGATGCACCTGTTGTGAATTCGCTGAGTGATGGGGAAATTGCTGAAATGGTGTTAAATAAAGACAAGCATGAGGACAGTAGTGATGATGATGATGACATTGTGAACACAGGTGAAAAAATCCCCATAGACGATATGGTGACAATGTGTGATCAGTTAATTGCTGGCCTTGAACAACGTGCATTTATCAGTGAGCAAGAGATTATGCAAGTTTACTCAATTAAAGCGAGACTGCTTAGACAGAAACCAATGTTAATGAGACAGATGACACTGGAAGAAGTCTTTAAAAAGGCCGTCTGTCGTAGTCATGCTTCATCACTTGAGAATCCTGTTCCTGGCCCATCTTCAGATGTCCAACTCCAACCTGATGACAATGATGACAACACTGATGTACCCTCTTCTCCAAGATCCTCAAGCCAGATGTAATGTACCTTTATTGCATGTTTATGTACAGGTATTTAGCTTAGTTTGTACCTGTACATGTTTGAAGTTTTACTGAATGTTTTCCTTACAAATAAACTGTACTACAGTATTTATCCCTGTAACTACAGTATTTATAGTCTTTATTTTCGGATAAGGGATAGTGTATCCTTTATCCGCACTCCCGAAAAGCGAATTACCTCTGAAAACCATAGTGTTTTCACACACCTTCTGAAATCCGAAATTTTCCTAAAACCGAAACACGGCTGGTCCCGAGGTTTTCGGATAAAGGATAGTCTACCTGTAGTCTGCTTTTTTAAAGTGATGTTGGTTAAGGGATAAATATTGGCCAGGACATCAGAAGAACTCCCTGCTCTTTGAATAGTGCCGTGGGATTCTTTACATCCACCTCGGGGCCACGGTTTAACGACTCATCCGGAAGACGGATCTCTGACAGTGCAGCACTCCCTCAGTACTGCACTGAAGTGTCAGCCTGGATTATGTGCTCAAGTCTCTGGGATGGAGCTTGAAGCCTTCTGGCTCAGAGGCGAGAGAGCTGCCAACTGAGTCAAGGAAACGAATGGGGTGTGTGTGTGAAATTTCTGTGCTGTGCACTTCAATTGAGAATACCCAGCGGTACAATTCTAGAATCTGCCATTCTGAATTTAGATTGTGCCTGGAGGGATGGCCTTGAGCTGCATAAAACTAGGATGAAGCACTTGTGGTCACAGGCCTGTCGCTGGAGGTGGTACCAGTGGGAATAATTCGAAGGGTTGATTAAGAGCATTACACATGACGTACACCACATGCTAAAGTGTATTGGATTAAGTATGATGGCATATTGGCACCAATAAGCTAAATAACCATAATGACATGCTGTAACTGCACAGTAACCATCATCATGTCTTACCAGAGTTATAGTAATCTAGCAGGACAGACACCTGGCCCGTATTATGATACTCTAATACACCACAACCCTGCAGGACTTTCTAGACTCTCTCCTTCATACTCAATAAAATCTATTATTGGAACTTTAATCAGAGTAAATTCAAAACAGTACAGATTAGGGAAGCAGAGGATGAGTCAGGGCTATTTCATTGGCACAAGGCAGCAGAATAACAAACAGGTTTAAGGAAACATTCATTCGCTGAGGGTAGTTGGTTATTGGAACAGCACACTGAGTGGTTGGATAGATCTCTACAAGACAAAATTGGAGAAAGACATTGTTGGGTACAACTGCGAGGACAGCAGGAAGATTGAGCTATGTTCTTTCTACATGAAGTAATACACCTTTAGATAGGGAGAGAAGCTAGTCAGTGGGACCAGCTGCTGTGGGCAGTAAAGGATCAGGAGCAGAAAACAAAACTATTTAAGGGACATGCTCTGTTCTCTTGGTGGCTCAATGGATAAGCTTGTGCGGAGACCAGCAAGGTCCCAGACTGAGTCACCTGATGTCAGCAATTGGCATGTTACACCAGTGACCCTGGGCTAGGAAAGAGAGAAGGGCTAAATAAACCAGCCAGCACTGCCGCTCCTAATTACTACCCAGAGCCTTTACAATACCCCCTGAAACAAGGCAGCAGAGAACTGCTCACCACCGCTATGATGTCTCCCTCTGGGGGAGGGGAAGAGAGAGAACATCGAATCGGCACATTTAATGGGGAAATCAAGGGCACAAATCGGCACTGTATTTATGTTGGGGATTAACTGAACTTTACATGGCATGTAAATGCCGAGGCTACAAGAGGTCAGAGCCTGGGTATTCTGTGGCGAGTGGCTCACCTCGACTCCCAAAAGCCTCTCCATCACCTACAAGGCACAAGTTAGATGTGTGATGGAATACTCTTCACTTGCCTGGATGAGTGCAGCTCCAACAATACAAGAAGCTCAGCATTATCCAGGACAAGCAGCACGCTTGATCGGTACCCCATTAAAAAGCTTAAACATTCACTCCCTCCACCCCCGGCATGCCATGGCTGCAGTGTATACTATCTACAGGATGCATTGCAGCAACTCACTAAGGCTTCTGCAGCAGCACCTCCCAAACCCACGACCTCCACCACCTAGATGAACAAGTGCAGCAGGTGGATGGGCTCAGCACCAAGTTGCACACTATCCCAACATCGACAAATATCACCATTCCTTCATGGTCGCTGGATCAAATTCCTCGAACTCCCTACCCTAACAACATTGGGAGAGCACCTTCACCACACCAACTGCAGCGGTTCAAGAAAATCAGACAGGGTTCTCACTCCCAATCACTGTCCAGTGAGCCCTGCTGAAAAATGCACTGCAGACATCAGGGAGAACAGGATCAGGTCTGTGGGAATACCTTCACTAAACGGACTGCAGCAGTTCAAGAAGGCAGCTCACCACCACTTCCTCAAGGGCAATTAGGGATGGACAATAAATGCTGGCCATGTTAGTGACGCCTCCCCCATGCTAGGTTAGCTCACTGGGGTCAAGTCGTCTGCCAGTGTTTACCGTCTAGGCTCACATTCAAAGAATAGTTACTTGGGTTAAGTACTAGAGAGTACTGGGAGGTGAGAAAACGGCCAAGAAAAATGGGATTCTAACTGCAATTCAGTTATTAATTTGAACTAATGTACTCACAAGTGGTGTCAACTGTGACTCAGTTGGAAGCACTCTCACCCGAGTCAGAAGAACATAAGAATTAGGAGCAGGAGTCTGCCATACAGCCCCTCGAGCCTGCTCCGCCATTCAGTAAGATCATGGCTGATCTTTGACCTCAACTCCACTTTCCTGCCCAATCCCCACATCCCCCGATTGCCCTAGAGTCCAAAAATCTATCTCAGCCTTGAATATATTCAACTACTGAGCATTCACAACCCTCTGGGGTAGAGAATTCCAGCGAGTCACAACCCTCTGTCTGCTGTGGCTCAGTTGGTAGCACCCTCGCCTGTGAGTCAGAAGGTTGTGGGTTCAAGTCCCACTCCAGGGACTTGAACACAAAAATCTAGGCTGACACTCCATTGCAGTGCCGAGGGAGCGCTGCACTGTTGGAGGTGCCGTCTTTCGAATGAGACGTTAAACCGAGGCCCCGTCTTCTCTCTCAGGTGGACGTAAAGAATCCTATGACACTATTTCAAAAAAGAGCAGGGGTGTTATCCCCGGTGTACCTCAATCAACATCACTAAAACAGATTATCTGGTCTTATCACATTGCTGTTTGTAGGAGCTTGCTGTGCGCAAATTGGCTACCACGTTTCGTACATTACAAAAGTGACCGCACTTCAAAAAAGTACTTCATTGGCTGTAAAGTGCTTTGTGACATTCGGTGGTTGTGAAAGGTGCTATATAAATACAAGTCCTTCTTCTTCTGAGTGAAGAACTTCCTCATCACAGTCTTAAAAAGGCCAAGCCCTTATCCTGAGACTCTCCAGTCAGGGGAAACAATCTCAACATCTACCCTGTCAATCCCCCTCAGAATCTTGTATGTTTCAATGAGATCACCTCTCATTCTTCCAAACTCCAGAGTATCGGCCCATTCTACACAATCTCTCCTCATAGGACAGCCCTCTCTCATCCCAGGAATCAATCTAGCGAACCTTCGTTGCACCACCTCCAAGGCAAGTATATCCTTCCTCAGATAAGACCAAAACTGTGCACAGTGCTCCAGGTGTGGTCTCACCAGAGCCCTGTACAACTGTAGCAAGGTTTTCTTACTCTTGTATTCCAATCCCCTTGTAATAAAGGCCAACATGCCATTTGCCTTCCTAATTGCTTGCTGTACCTGCATGCTAACTCTGTGTTCCTTGTACAAGGACACCTAAATCTCTCGGAACACCAACATTTAATAGTTTCCCACCATTTAAAAAATATTCTGTTTTCCTATTCTTCCTACCAAAGTGAATAACCTCACATTTCCCCACATTATACTCCATCTGCCACCTTATTGCCCACTCACTTAGTCTATCTATATCCCTTTGCAGGCTCTTTGTGTTCTCCTCATAGTTTACTTTCCCACCTAGCTTTGTATCGTCAGCAAACTTGGATATATTACACTCGGTTCCTTCATCTAAGTCATGAAAATAGATAGTAAATAGCTGAGGCCCCAACACTGACCCTTGCGGCACCCCACCAGTTACAGCCTGCCAAGCCGAAAATTCTCTTTTCTGTCGTTAACCAATCCTCTATCCATGCTAATACATTACCCCCAATCCCATGAGCCCTTATCTTGTGTAACAAACTTTTATGTGGCACATTATCGAATGTCTTTTGGAAATCCAAATATACTACATCCACTGATTCCCCTTTATCTACCCTGTTAGTTACATGTTTCGCCAACAGCCAAGTGAGGGCCGGGGGAGAGAGCGGCTATAGCAAAAGCGATTGCGAACACGGGTAAGAACTGGGTGGATGTCCTCCCAATCATATTAATGAGCCGGACAATAGGACTGACTCCATATGAATTAATGACTGGGAGGGCTATGAGATTACCAGAAAGGGTGATAGAAGGGTGTAGTGAAACAGGGCCGCTGAGGGATAGAATTACACGGTGTGTATCGGAGCTATGTAAACAGCTTCAAGGGATGAAAGTGGAAGTAAAGCAGCAGCAAGAAACAGCAGATCAACATGGGCGCGGGCCTGAACCCGAGTCATCAGGGCTCCCAACGGTGGCATAGTGGTTAGCACTGTTGCCTCACAGCGCCAGGGACCCGGGTTCAAATCCGGCCTCGGGTGACTGTCTGTGTGGAGTTTGCACATTCTCCCCGTGTTTGCGTGGGTTTCCTCCGGGTGCTCCGGTTTCCTCCCACAGTCCAAAGATGTGCGGGTTAGGTTGATTGGCCATGATAAAAAAAAAAATTTTTAAATTGACCCTTAGTGTTAGGGGGGGATTAAATACGTGGGGTTACAGGGTTAGGGCTTGGGTGGGATGGCTGTCAGTGTAGGGACCGGGTGTTAGGGTTTGGATGATCAGCCATGATCTCGTTGAATGGCGGAGCAGGCTCGAAGGGCCGAATGGCCTACTCCTGATCCTATCTTCTATGTTTCTATGTTTCTCCCAACGGTGGGAGATAGAATAATGGTAAAAGGGGTGTCGTCCAAACCGGGACTGGCGCCTCGGTGGACTGGGCCTTACACGGTCCTAATGACCAGCGATACGTGTGTATGTTTGGACATCTGAAAGGAGGTTAGGTGGAAATACTGGTCCCAGGTTAAGCCGTATGACTCACATTCTGTTTCTACCAACAGGAAAGTTAGCAGCAGATCTCTTAATTACTTTGTTTCAGATAAACCTATCTCACAATGGCGGCCTGGTGGACAGCCGTGATGGCGATCACCCTCCTGACAATTACGGTAGCATGGGAGGCGCCCAGCGTGCACACATCGATAAAAGTACTTGTTTGCATCCAGGACAATACATGCAACTGCCACAGGGGGGAAAAGGGGAATGGATATAGTAACCCAATATATGGATCACGGACTGGGTCACCGCACGTACCCATACGGCCAAGGTACAGAAAATAAATCCCAAATGTAATATGGGACAAGGATACTGGGACCCTATCTGTGGCAGCAACCATGAACTGTCTGCCCCCGGACAACCAGTCCGATTGGAACGGCCTCCCTGCCCATCACAACGGGAAAGATCAGGGTATGGCGCCCCGGGCGGTTGGTCATATGAACTTGAGGTCCGTCCCGGCACCACGCAAGCAGACTCCTTCAACTCGGTCTGGATCCCTGTTATCGGACCCAGAAGTGACAATTATACACAACTACAAACTTGCGTGAATACCGATGGAGATATAAGTGTCACTGGCATATATGATGACGCCGGACTTGGACATTAGTCATACTCTTCCTGCTCGCCGCACAAGGAGCAGCGCGGAAAAATGACGGGTGTGGTCATCAGTACCGCCAACATTATAGCAGGGTGGACTAAATTACCCCCATTCATTTGGGAACCAGGACTTGAGGGACAATATTGCCAAGAATTGTGTAGTGATGTTCTTAAGCGGTTGGGATGTACTGATGTAAGATGCTTTGATTTAACAACATGTGGGTGTTGTCCGGGGACAGACAGTTCATGGTTGTTGCCACAGATAGGGTCCCAGTATCCTTGTCCCATATTACATTTGGGATTTATTTTCCATACCTCGGCCGTATGGGTACGTGCGGTGACCCAGTCCGTGATCCAGGTTGGGTGATTGGACAGAAACATGGCAAATGCACTATAATGTGGATAAATGTGAGGTTATCCACTTTGGTGGCAAAAACAGGAAGGCAGATTATTTGAATGGCAATAGATTGGGAGAAGGGGAAGTGCAAAGAGACCTGGGTGTTATTGTGCACCAGTCGCTGAAGGTAAGCATGCAGGTGCAGCAGGCGGTTAAGAAGGCAAATGGTATGTTGGCCTTCGTAGCAAGAGGGTTCGAGTACAGGAACAAGGATGTCTTGCTACAGTTGTACAGGGCCTTGGTGAGACCGCACCTTGAGTATTGTGTGCAGTTTTGGTCGCCTTACCTGAGGAAGGATGTTCTTGCCATGGAGGGAGTGCAGCGAAGATTCACCAGGCTGATACCTGGGATGGCAGGAATGACGTATGAGGAGAGATTGTGTCGATTGGGCTTATACTCACTGGAGTTTAGAAGATTGAGAGGGGATCTCATCGAAACCTATAAAATTCTGTCAGGCCTGGACAGGCTAGATGCAGGAAGGATGTTTCTGATGGCCGGGGAGTCCAGAACCAGGGGTCATAGTCTAAGGATAAAGGGTAAGCCATTTAGGACTGAAATGAGGAGGAATTTCTTCACCCAGAGAGTGGTGAACCTGTGGAATTCTCTGCCACAGAGGGCAGTGGAGGCCAGTTCATTAAATATATTCAAGACGGAGTTGGATATATTTCTTAAGGCTAAAGGGATCGAGGGATATGGGGAGAAGGCAGGGACAGGGTACTGAATTTTGGATGATCAGCCATGATCTCATTGAATGGCGGAGCAGGCTCGAAGGGCCGAATGGCCGACTCCTGCTCCTATCTTCTATGTTTCTATGTGGATATCAAAAGCCGTCACGATGCCACCTCCAACGGATGGCACGATCAGGGTCGGGGGCCCGAAGGCACTCTTACATGATGTAATTGTAGTCACTTTAGAAGTAACCTATAACCTGAGCAGTATAGTGCCGGCGTTAGAGGCCAATTGTGGTGATCACCCAGCATCAATTACTTGGGCAAAGCATAAATTGCAGCGATGACTTAGTGATTATAAGGACCGCATAGCCCCTGAAGTAGGGGCCCCCGAGGGGCGGCGGAGACGGAGTACATTAGGGGAAGTGGGGGGCTTGTTTGGAAATGCCAACTCGGTCCTAAATTCATGGCAAATCACGGGCCTGAATAGCTATCCCACCTGGGTGGCGCAGGAAAGCACCAAGGACCTGCGGTCCACAGCTTGGGGAACCGGGTTACAGAGAGGTATAGAGGTCCTAGGGAAAGCAGTAATAAAGGCGAGTGATTTACAGTCCAAGGGGCAAGCATGTGACATGCTGGCTCGGGACTTGATTGATAGTATTAAATCAGACATTGAAGACATCAGGTTTGGAATGGTGCCCCGGCATGCGCAGAAAGAAGTCAGCAGTCTGAATCTGATCAACTGGGAGGAAGAGAGACAGGAGCTCTTGGTAACCCGACCAGGTGGGGGAGCTGTGGATGCATTTAGATTTCTAATGATGATGCCACAGAATGGGACATATCAGGGGGATGTAAAGCAGAGTCTCTGGGAGTGGTCGGAGGCGAATCGGCGTACTGGGTGGGTACCCGTGGATACGTAGCACCTGGCAAGAATGGCACCCTCCTTATGACCACGGATGAGTGCTGTACTGAGTCGGAGCACTACATAGTGTGTACCTGTAACACCCTGAAATCCATAGATGAGGGCTCAGCAGTGGTGGTGATGGTAGAGCCTCTGGAAGGAGCCTTTAGGGCAATTCAGGCATCTCCGACTCAGTGGTGTTTTCTAACCAACGAGAAGAACTACCTCTATGGAGGATTGGTATGTACAAATAATCATACGTTTTGCCTTCAAGTTTCATACTCTCTCACCTTGGGAGATTTCCATCTACCAGGCAGAACCCTCGCCGGCCTGGTCTGCAGCTCATGGTGGGATGACGAGTTGAGTGTGGATGATACACCAGGGAGGGCCGCTAGGGTGGCACTTGAATGCCACAATGGAATTGTGGTAAACCACTGTTATACCTGCCTGTGTGGGTGTTTGTATTCCACTGTGTACATGTCTGTACATGCCTCGGCTGACTCCTCCCACGAGTCCAGGTATAAAGGTGACTGCTCCACAGTCCCTCTGTATTCTGGACTGGTCGACCACTCGAGGCACACCTTCATTCTCTTGTTAATAAAAGCCTGTTAGTTACTCGCTTAACCTCAGTCTTTTGAGTAATTGATAGCGCATCAATTTTATTAACAAGATTTTTTTATAATGGAGAAGATCCTCACACCAGCATGCCTGGACTTAGACCATCGGGAGGCGGACGCATCCACCAAGTATGCTCACTGGCTTAGGTGTTTTGAAAGATTCCTGATCGCCTCCGCTGCAACGGTCAAATCGGATGAGGACAAACTGGATGTCCTGACCTCCAAAGTGAACCACCGAGCGTACTCGGTCATCCAGGACGCGACCTCGTACATGGCTGCTCTCAAGCTCCTCAAGGACCAGTACACACGCCCAGTGAACGAGGTGTACGCCAGGCACCTCCTGGGGAGTCGTAAACAACAACCTGGGGAATCGACCGAGGAATACCTTCAGGCACTGTCTGTGCTTGGCCGGGCCTGTGGTTGTAAGGATGTAAAGGCCACCGTGTACACAGCGGAACTTATCCGGGACGCTTTTGTAGCAGGCCACAGGTCCAATTACATCCGACAGCGACTGTTGGAGCAGAGTGACCTCGACCTCAACAAGGCCTCTGAACTCGCACTATCATTGGACGCAGCCTACCGGGGCACGGATGCCTACTCCTCTGCACCGTGGACGCCGCGGGGAACGACAGCCTGGGACACGGTAGGACCGTCTCATAGCGCCGTGACACCCCAGCCACGGCCCAACTACCGCAGCAGTGTCCCAAGGCCAGAAATGCTACTTCTGTGGCCAGGCCAAACACCCCAGAGCGCGCTGCCCGGCGAAAAATGCGATCTGCTCGGGCTGCGGGAAGAAGGGACACTACGCCAGCGTCTGCAGGGCCAAAGCCACCCCGAACCCCAGCAGCGCCGTGTGTGGGCCGTGCGGGCCGCCATCTTGGGCCTCCCCAGCCATGTGCGAACCACCGGAACAGCAGCCATTTTGGACGCCTCCAGCCACATGGGGATCATGGACGCCGCCATCTTGGACGCCAGCCGGGATGCAGCAGGCCCCCAACACCGCCTCATCTGATACCCGCAGCGACACACCGACCCCTACGCTGGCCTCCGTTACGCTGGACCAAGCGAGACCGCACCAACTGGCCCAGTCCACAATGGACATTAAGGTAAATGGTCACGAAACAACCTGCCTTTTTGACTCTGGGAGCACGGAGAGCTTCATCCACCCCGACACGGTGCAGCGTTGCTCTCTCCCAGTCCTGCCTGCGCACCAGCGGAGTTCTATGGCCTCCGAGTCCCAGTCGGCGGACATTGGCAGCTACTGCGTGGTGACACTCTTAGTAGACGGGACTGTGTACGATAATTTTAAACTCCTGGTCCTGCCCCACCTCCGCGCTGCCGTTCTACTGGGATTAGATTTTCAGTGCCACCTTAAAAATGTTACGATGGCGTACGGTGGACCCCTCCCCCCACTCACAGTCCGCAGCCAGCAGCTTCCAAATTGCCCGCTGCGCACCAGGTGCAACCTCTCCACACTCAGAGTCACCCCCCCCCCCCACTGTTTGCTAACCTCACCCCCGACTGTAAGCCCATCGCCACAAAGAGCAGGCGATACAGTGCCGGGGACAGGGTTTTCATTAAAACCGAAGTGGAGCGGCTCCTGAAGGAGGGGATTATTGAGGGCAGCACCAGCCCCTGGCGAGCCCAGGTTGTGGTCGTTAAGACCGGCGAGAACCAGCGCCTGGTCATCGACTACAGCCAGACAATAAATCGCTACACCC
Organism: Somniosus microcephalus; assembly: GCF_052327205.1. Taxonomy (NCBI): domain Eukaryota; kingdom Metazoa; phylum Chordata; class Chondrichthyes; order Squaliformes; family Somniosidae; genus Somniosus; species Somniosus microcephalus. Next base: position 78,218,908 of record NC_141005.1, read on the forward strand.
TGCTGGACGCTTACCCACTCCCCCGCATAGCTGATATGGTCAACCAGATCGCGCAGTACCGCATCTTCTCGACCATTGACCTGAAATTAGCGTACCACCAGCTCCCTATCCGCCCTGAGGACCGCCAGTATACTGCCTTTGAGGCAAACGGCCGCCTCTATCACTTCCTTAGGGTTCCCTTTGGCGTCACCAACGGGGTCTCCGTCTTCCAAAGAGAGATGGACCGGATGGTCGATCAAAATGCGTTGCAGGCCACTTTCCCATATCTGGACAATGTGACCATCTGTGGCCATGACTTGCAGGACCATGACGCAAACCTCGAAAAATTCCTCTGCACCGCCCAACTCCTGAACCTGACGTATAACAAGGAGAAGTGCATATTCCGCACAACCCGCCTCGCCATCCTTGGCTGTGTTGTGGAACATGGAGTCATCGGTCCCGACCCCGACCGGATGCATCCCCTTATGGAACTCCCATTGCCCCACTGCCTCAAGGCCCTGAAGAGGTGCCTAGGGTTTTTCTCCTATTACGCCCAGTGGGTCCCCTACTATGCGGACAAGGCCCGTCCGCTGATCAAGTCCACCTCTTTTCCCTTGACGGCAGAGGCCCGCTTAGCCTTCCACCGTATCAAGGAAGACATTGCCAAAGCCACCATGCACGCAGTGGACGAATCCATCCCCTTCCAGGTGGAAAGCGACGCGTCCGACTTTGCCCTGGCCGCTACCCTTAATCAGGCGGGGAGACCCGTGGCCTTCTTTTCACGAACCCTCCAGGGCCCGGAGACCAGACACTCCGCTGTTGAGAAGGAGGCCCAGGCTATTGTGGAGGCTGTGCGTCATTGGAGGCACTACCTGGCCGGAAAACGATTTACCCTGCTCACTGACCAGCGTTCAGTTGCTTTTATGTTTAACAACAAGCAGAGGGGCAAAATCAAAAACGACAAGATCTTGAGGTGGAAAATCGAACTTTCCACCTACAATTACGAGATCTTGTACCGGCCCGGGAAGCTCAATGAACCCCCGGATGCTCTATCGCGTGGCACCTGCGCCAGCGCGCAGATCGATAGACTGCGGGCCCTCCACAATGACCTCTGCCACCCGGGGGTCACCAGGTTCTTCCACTTCATCAAGGCCCGCAACCTGCCTTACTCCATTGAGGAGGTCAGGACCATGACCAGGAACTGCCAAGTCTGCGCTGAGTGCAAACCGCACTTTTATAGACCAGACAGGGCTCACCTGATAAAAGCCACTCGCCCCTGAGCGTTGATTTTAAAGGGCCTCTCCCCTCCTCCGACCGCAATGTGTACTTCCTCAACATTATTGATGAGTACTCCCGTTTCCCGTTCGCCATCCCCTGCCCGGACATGACCAGTGCCACGGTCATTAAATGTCTGAACGACCTCTTCACCCTGTTCGGTTTCCCCAGCTATATCCATAGCGACCGGGGCTCATCGTTTATGAGCGACGAACTCCGCCAGTACCTGCTCGCTAGGGGTATTGCCACAAGCAGGACCACCAGTTACAACCCCCGGGGGAACGGACAGGTGGAAAGAGAGAATGCGACAGTTTGGAAGGCCGCCCTGCTAGCCTTAAAGTCTAGGGGCCTTCCGACCTCCCGCTGGCAGGATGTGCTCCCCAATGCACTCCACTCTATTCGGTCACTGCTCTGCACTGCCACTAACGCCACCCCTCATGAGAAAATGTTTGTCTTCCCAAGGAAGTCCACATCGGGGACATCGCTACCGCCATGGCTGACGTCCCCAGGGCCGGTCCTACTGAGAAGACACGTGAGGACCCATAAAACGGACCCCCTGGTCGAGAGGGTCGACCTCCTCCACGCCAACCCCCAGTATGCTTACATTGCATACCCGGACGGGCGGGAGGACACAGTCTCCATACGAGACCTCGCACCCTCGGGGGCCCCAGTAACCCACTACCACCCCCCCCCCCGCCACGATCCAATATCCAACCCCAGCAGACGGCACGCCTGGGCCCCGCGACCCACTCGACACCCACGAGGACTACACACCAGTGCCCCAGCCTACGCGGGACTCGACGCCGGAAGCTTCACTACCCCTGCCGTCGCCACGTCGATCACAGCGGCAGACAAGACCTCCGGAGAGACTCCAATACATAAACTTTTAATACACTTCACCCCGCCGGACTCATTTTTAAACAAGGGGTGAATGTGGTAAACCACTGTTATACCTGCCTGTGTGGGTGTTTGTATTCCACTGTGTACATGTCTGTACATGCCTCGGCTGACTCCTCCCACGAGTCCAGGTATAAAGGTGACTGCTCCACAGTCCCTCTGTATTCTGGACTGGTCGCCCACTCGAGGCACACCTTCATTCTCTTGTTAATAAAAGCCTGTTAGTTACTCGCTTAACCTCAGTCTTTTGAGTAATTGATAGCGCATCAGGAATACATTGCACGAAGTAAACAGGTCATCACAAGGGGAACAGTGGAGGTGGACTTGACCAAAAGAACGGCTAGAAGCTAAAAGGGAGCTTCAGCCATAGGCCCAGTAGGAGAGAGCCAAAGACAGCCTAACTGGTGGGACATAGGTAGAATGGCAGCCGCCATCGCCTCCACGCTCATCCTTATCATCAGTATATGCATCTGTTGCTACCAAAAACGGATGATATCCCAAGTGGTGCAAATGGTGATGTCAAATAGGGGATATGTCCCGGTGTCAGTAGCCAAGGTGCCACTCTCACAGACTGGAGAAAAGTGGAACGTGTATGCTATATAAATCTGGCCAACTGGGTCCCAAACACAGCCAATGTCACTAGGACATCGGTGAGGCTGTAAGAGGACTATGTAATTTATGGATTTGACACTTGCGGGAGTCCAGTTGGATCTCTGGACAACCCAGCAGGTAGAGAATTTGGGGATTTAGGTATGTTCTACCTGGATCAGACGAGGTCTGACCAGGGGCCAACAAGAGGGACTGATAGGGTAACCTGTAGGTTTGGATAACCTTTTCATGTATATTATAGTTGCGTTAGAAGCCATGCTATTAAAATGTTACTGTAACTGCAAGGCATGATGGGATGCTTGACCAAAACCAGATCAAAGCGTAGTGTCAGCATTTAACAGTAGCAGTAGTTGTAATAAAGTTTCTTCACGAAACCTTGAATCAGGAACAATGAACAAAGATAATGGTAACTGGAGACTGGATAAGATAAACAAAACTGCAGAAAGGCAGAAGTAAGGACCTTGGGTCCGGGACAGTTGAGAGAGCGCGAAGCATCTGCCAAAGCCTACGTAACCAGTAATTAACGGTTGATCATGTATAAATAAACTGCCACGACCATTGTAAATTTGAGACACTTCGGTACGCTGAAGGCTCTCCCGTCTGCTCGTAATAAAATTTCTCTCATATCACAGCCTACCCATGACTCCAAGTGATTTCTTTCCACAACACACTGGTTCCCCTTTATCTACCATTAGTTACATCCTCAAAAAAAAACTCTAATAAATTTGTCAAACACGATTTCCCTTTCATAAAACCATGCTGACCTCTGTCTAATCATGTTATGATTTTCTCAGTGCCCTGTTACCACTTCCTTAACAATGGATTCCAGCATTTTCCCGACGACTGATGTCAGGCTAACTGCCCTGTAGTTCCCCGTTTTCTCTCTCCCTCTTTTCCTGAATAGCCGGGTTACATTTGCTACCTTCCAATCTGCTGGGACCGTTGCTGAATCTAGGGAATTTTGGAAGATCACAACCAATGCATCCACTATCTCTGCAGCCACCTCTATTAGAACACTAGGATGTAGGCCATCAGGTCCAAGGGATTTGTTGGCTTTTAGTCCCATTCGTTTCTCAAGTATTTTTTCTCTACTGATATGAATTACTTTAAGGTCCTCACTCTTATTAGCCCCTTGGTTCCCCAATATTTTTGGTATGATTTTTGTGTCTTCTACTGTGAAG